>NC_138231.1:39444948-39787583 GCF_964197995.2 Scardinius erythrophthalmus
TGGCCGCCCGAGGGGTCCTCTCCGCCCTGGCCGCCCGATGGACTCTCTGTTCCGCCCTGGCCCTCCGATGGACTCTCGGCTCCACCCTGGACTCCAGAACTGTTCATTTTCCCTGCCCCACCCTGGTCTGTCTCCCTTATTCCCCCTGTCCCACCCTGGTCTGTCTTTCCTGTTCCCCCTGTCCCACCCTGGTCTGTCTTTCCTGTTCCCCCTGTCCCGCCCTGGTCTGTCTCTCCCGTCCCGCCCTGGTCTGTCTCTCCCGTCCCGCCCTGGTCTGTCCCTCCCGTCCCGCCCTGGTCTGTCCCTCCCGTCCCGCCCTGGTCTGTCCCTCCCGTCCCGCCCTGGTCTGTCCCTCCCGTCCCGCCCTGGTCTGTCCCTCCCGTCCCGCCCTGGTCTGTCCCTCCCGTCCCGCCCTGGTCTGTCCCTCCCGTCCCGCCCTGGTCTGTCCCTCCCGTCCCGCCCTGGTCTGTCCCTCCCGTCCCGCCCTGGTCTGTCCCTCCCGTCCCGCCCTGGTCTGTCCCTCCCGTCCCTTGTGGAGCGTCTGGTAGCCGCTCCTTAAGGAGGGGGTAATGTCACATGCCTGTCCTGTCTTGTGTAGCACATGTGGTGTTTGTGTTCCTGTCACTGTTTGACCCCACCCTCCTTATCTCATTATTGGTTTCATTTGCCCCACCTGTTGTTCCTTATTACCTGCCTGATTTGTCCCTTTTATAAGTTCCTTTGTGTTTGCAGTCTGTGTCGGATCGTTGTCTTGTACACGTCTCTTGTTTTCCCTTGACCCTTCTGGTATGTTTGTTTCCAAGTTGTTGTTTTGTATTTTGTTGTGTTTTTTCCCCCTCGTGGGTGTTTGTTTATAAACTTCCTTTGCACTTGAGTTTTTTCCCTCGTTTTCTTAAGTTTCACCGTGACAATAATTTACTCACCCTTGTGCCATTTCATTTCATTTCATTTCATTTTCATTTTCATTTTTAAAAACAGTTGACGTTAAGAAGAATGTTCAAGCTGCTCTTTTCAATAACAAAAGAAACCCTGTTACATACTTAGGGCCCTATCTTGCACCCAGCGCAATTGACTTTGTACACCGACGCATGTATCATTCCTATTTTGCACCCGCGCAAAGCGCGCTTTTCCCTCCACAGAAGCACGTCGCTAAACTAGGGAATGAACTTGCGCTCCCTGGGCGGTTCAGCGAAAAAAAGGAGGCGTGTTCCGGCGCAAACGTTCCTTCATGCTATTTTGCAGGTTTAGAAAACAATTGCGCCACTAACCAGGAAAAAATTGTTTAAAGTCAGTGATTAGCCATGTTGCGCATGTTATTCATATGCTATTTTAAAGGCGCATGCTTGGCCATAATCAATGTAGCGTGAGCACAACGCGCATACACATTTTTGCAAATCATACATTATTACGATAGATAGATAGATAGATAGATAGATAGATAGATAGATAGATAGATAGATAGATAGATAGATAGATAGATAGATAGATAGATAGATAGATAGACAATTTATTATAAAAGCATACATCTAGCTTACACATTTACCCAAATTATCATACGCCTTTTTAACCGAAGTTAATTTGGGTGGATTTCTCCATTCCCAACGTCCCTGACGAGAGTGTTGCTCTCCTTGGCTGTGAACCGCTTCTGGCGCGCGCCTGGCAAATCCGCCGTTATAATAGGAATCCGCTTTAGAACAAGTGCGCCTGCTCTTAAAGGGAATGTGAGATGACGCTCTGATTGGTTTATTTCACGTTACGCCCAAACCACACCTATGAATAATGAAGCTACTTCAGACCAACCCATTTTAGATTTGCGTCGGGCGCTAGAGTCATTTATCCCGCCGGGAAAATAGCAACAGCGCCAAGACCCGCCCACAAAGTTACTTGCGCTTTGCGCTTTGACACTTGCGTTTCAGATCGTTAAAATAGGGCCCATGAAGTTATCATATAAGTTCAGGACACTTGAAATATAAAGTTGTCTGAATTACTTCTAAGGTGCTTTTTTTGTCATTTTTGGAGCTTGACAGCTCTCCTTCTCTTTCTTTGAATGGAAAATAGCTGTGTGAACATCAATTTGTAAGTCAGTACAGATTTTGGAACAACATGAAGGTTATTAAAAACAAAATGTTAATTATTGGATGAACAAACCCTGAAGAGACTGCATGTGGGTCATACATATACATATACATATATATAGCCTATATATATATATATATTAAAGATCAAAGGCCATGAGAACAAAGTCTGTCTGGCTTTCTCAACAGTGTGTCTGTGGTGCATTTGTATGCAACATTGTGTGTGGGTGTCTGCCTTGAGGACCTTGACAGGCTGTGGAATCCAGAAACAGCTTTTAGAGAAATCCAACAAAGCATATTCTGATGGCCACACAGTTCACCATCTAGATTTCTCACTATTCCACCAAAAATTGATCTGATCTGTCTATATAACACATTCACTCTCAAAAAAAAGGTTCTTTATTGGCATCTGTGGAGGACCTTTAACATCCATGGAACTTTTCTATCACAAAAGATTCTTTATAGCAGGAAAAGTTTCTTTAGATTAAAATATTCTTCACAATTTGGTTATTTTTAAAGGGCCCCTACTATGGATTTTTGAAAATGAAGTGAATGAAAACATCCTGCAAAGTTTTAAATCTGAAAGTGCACCTTATATAAAGTTATTGTCTTTGAAAAGTAAGAGTCGACTCTGAGTCAATGAAATGAATAGTTTTTCAAACAAGTCATAAGCCGTTTCGTTGTGACGTCAAGACGGAAAATTTGCATATTGCCCGTCCACTTATTGCCCGCCCACTTACGGCATGCGCAGACAACAGGGAAAGCTTGAACCTCAAACACTGCAGCTGATTCCTGTGGATACTGGTTAGCATTATGTCGAGAAGACAATGTTCTCTACAATGTGAAGGTAAAGCCAGTTTTTTTTCACTGCCCAAGGACGAGCATGTGAAGAATCAGTGGTTAAAGTTCATCTTTCCCATGATATCACAGCAGTATAATCCTAAACTTTTGCTGTGTTCCCTTTATTTCACTGATGACTGCTTCTCAAATCTCGGAGTTCAATGCAGGATTCGCAAACCGCTTGCTCTTTAAAGATGGTGTTCAAAATGCTTAGTTTGTGAGTTTTATGTTGTGTAGGTCTCCTGCTAACTGGATAACTCACGTTATCACTATCTTACTTAAATACTTCTGCTAATCAGTTTGTGGGCCACTATTACCTATAACTGAGTCTATTAATGCAGATTGTCTGTCATTCTCACTACTCTGAGGAAAGATTAATCATGGAGCAAGATTTGTTTTACCAACGTTTATGTTACCCCAGTCATTCCCATCAGTCATTCACGCTAGAGCTCGTCTAATGTATACACTGCATACATGCGCTGTTATGGATACAGTTTCCACGTGTTCACCGCAATATATTACAAAAATACTTGGTAAATAAATTAGTACAAGTCAAATAATCGTTTTGTTGATGGACATGCACTTTTTGGTAATGCTGAGGAATTACAGTTGCAACATCTCATGATGTACCTCAAACTGAGTAGTGTATCACTGAGAAACGTCCTGCTCGAGACGTCCTTGCGATGGAAGTTCTTCCAGTGTTTCATCATTGGACTCGCGCTCGCATTGATTTGGTCAAATCGACGTCATTGTTCCTTACTGTCTTTAGTTTACGGTGTAGGAAGCCTCAGTACAGCTGACGTTGTTATGGCAATGGCCGTTTTTGTTTTCGACGCGCGCACCAATCACAACAGACTGAGCTGTCTGGCCAATCAGAGTAGAGTAGCTTGTGGAAAGGCGGGATTTAGAGAGATTGATTCATTTGGCAAGATGGTTTGAGAATCATTGAAAATGTGGTGATGTGCAAATGTATATTATGAGGAAATTAAACAGTTTTTTGACCTTTGATGCATGTAAACCTGTTGTAGGAGACTCCAAAACAACATTAGGAAACTTTAAAATAGCATTATAGGGGCACTTTAACTGTTCACTGAAATGTTCTTTGGGGGAGCGTTCAAAATGGTTCTTCTATGGAATTGCTGCAAAAATCCCCCCCCCCCCATTACAACCTTTAATTTTTAAGAGTATGTGCTGAATTTTAGCTCACTATCTGCTCTGATTCTTATTGCTGCAGGCTGGAGAGGAGTTGAGCACCCTACCATTAAAGCTCTGCTAGACTAAAATGACCTATAACTTATAAACGGGGCTCTATTTGCAAGCCTCATTTCCACTGATTTCAGTCTTGGTACACTGTTTTCAGAGCAGACCTTCACCACTGAGTCCTGTGATCTCTGTCCAAACGGCACCGGCTGGTAACGCAGCGGATCAGAGCCGTTTGCGTGCCAGAGTGGGATATATGATGGGGAGTGAAGGGATGATCAGACGTCATTTTCTGCTAACTAATCAAATGATTCAGATCGGTGCGCTGCATCTCTCTTGTATCTGCTTCCTTCTAACGGCATCAGTGCCAGCACAAATACTACATGCATGTGTTCTTCTCTTTTCAAGGTACTGTTAACAGGGGTAGCAAGCTTTTCTGTGAGAGCATGTTGACAATAAGGACAGGCCGATGGCCGGGGCCAGCGTGAAAGATGCTTTTAGTTAGGGAAAGTTAGGCATTATTTTTTGCCAATCTGCAAAACACCTTACTAGACACCTATAGGAACACATTTAAAAAAATAAATTTTTTTGCAGATTGGCAAAAAAAAATCCTAACTTTCCCTAACTATTAGGATAGTTAACGGAATTGTCAATGGCCCAATCTGGTCAGTGCTGCACACAGACTATAAAAAAAGATGGACGACGTGTCTCCACTTCTTTCCACTTAGAAAAATGAAGCCAAATTATCCCAGAAATGACTGTTGACATTATGCAGCAATTGTGTCATTTGGAGCCTGAGTGCGCAGCAGTGGTCCTGAGGTGAAGCCGAGGTATCAAGGTCACGCCCACACTCCCAAGCACAGCTGTCAATCATGAAGTTTCACCCCATTTTTATAAATAATTATTAAACATATATATTTTTTAAATATACGTATTCATAGATAAAAAATATGTTTGCAATATTATTATACTGATTACTAACTAAAACCAGGCTTATTGGAAAAACGAACACTTGAACATGTCTGTGTGATAAGAAACCCTCTCTGGAAAAAATGATTTGGAGTGTATTTGGATTTTTTAGTTTGGCTGGCGTCCCATTCGATTACATGGAGAGGGTGGGATTTATGACCTATATTGCCACCAGCCAGCCACCACCAACCAGGGGTGTGTTTCCCAAAAACATCATTAGCCAACTAGGTCGCAAGTTCCATCATTATCAGCATAGTTCAATGAGTTCAAATGAATTTATAGCAAAACATCTAGCATTAATTTGATCTCAAACAGATTCATTAAAAGGATTTATTACTCCACCACCTTCGTGACATCATTAACCAACATGGTTGAACTACCAATTTACAACAGTACGGTTTCGGGAAACAGTCGTGACTAGCTAGTTGGTTTCTTCAACGATGCATTGTACTATGGTAGTTAAGCAGCGAGTTACGTCGTTGTACGGGAAATGCACCCCAGTATGATAACTCTCTAGTAATGACTGCAGACATTGTAAGCTGTAAGGTTTTTGTAAGGTTTTAGATAGTAATGGCTTCTGATGGATTGGTAACACTTGAGTCATTACTAGTAACCATGATCTTCACTTTAGAATACAGGCTAAACGGGAATCAGTGGAGATTAGTAATTGGTAATTAAGGCGTAATAATACATCTTTTTAAAGAAATTAGTTATTCCTGTAAAAAGAAGTATTATTTCGCTTTTCACTTTAGAATACTGTTCCAAATAATTAATCATTCCTCCTGAAGGATTTGGTAATACTTGCGTCATTACTAGTGGGTTACCATGATCTTTAGTTTAGAATTAATTATACATTGTGCATTACCCTCATTAATTATGAACCTGCTAGTAGTCCTCTGGGAGGAATAAAAAAAATGCTAGCTAACTGAGCGCTATTTCTTACTAATTAATTTTTCAGTTTCTTGTTAGTTAATAGAGGTTACTAGAATGTCAATATTGTGTTACTCATTTGTTTATGCATAGGTATTCATTAATGATGGAACAATATTCTAATGTGTTACCAATTTTTTTTATTCAGTTACTGTTGAATTTCTTACTACTGTTAGATCTATCTTAAAAAGCTTATAGCACTGTTTATTTCACTTGTGTCTTTGTTCTGTTGCATTTATTTGTACTATTGATTGTAATTTGTTTATTTGTTCTTATTTTATTAGGGTTTACTTGTCTTTAATAATGTTTGAACTTTATATTTGTTATGCTAGTAGTTTTTGCTTGTGGTATTTAAATTGGATTCAAGAATTGTGAAATTTCAGCCTTCACAACATTTTTACTATTAAAATAGGTTACATGAGTAAATATATTTTTTAAAATATTTTATTTTATTTTATTTTACTATATATATATATATATATATATATATATATATTTTTTTTTTTTTTTTTTTTGATTTTGGCAGGGCAAGTAAAATTCTGAACCCTTGGGCCAACTGGGCCAGTAGAAAAAATCCTTAGCATTGAAACCTGATAAGAAGGACCCTGGTGAATTTTTATAGGTTTGCAATATTATTAAAGGCATTGTTCAGCATACACTGGATTTAATCAAATAAAGAAGCTCCACGAAAGAGGGGAGACTGTGGCTAGTTGTCACACATCTTACTCCAGCTAATATTTCTCAGTGTATTTGTATATAAGCACAGTTTATATACATAGAAATATGTCTCAGTGTATATTATGTGTATATAAACAGATACCTTGAGTTTTGGCTGCAGAAAAGCCTTTTTAAGATTTGTGCCATTAAATAGCCTTTTCAGCAACAGTAAAACAAAACAAACACAAAATCATAAAACAGCAAACATTTTAAATATACAAAAATATTTGTATATAATATAGATTGTTTTGACTAACAGAATTTGAAATGATTAAATTGTATAAAATTACAACATGTGACAACAGTGACATCTTGCCAGTGTGAGAACTAGCCTCTCTCTATCTCCTGCATACGCATTTCAAATGACCATTTGTACTGTACAAGTCAAATGTTGATTACGTGTCACAAATTCAGTGGAAACTTCGAGTATGAAACAATATAGCACAAACGTGATATATGGTCTGACTAAAACGAGAGCCTACCAAGTCAAGTGAGAATCACACCTCTCCATGGCAATGATCCAGAGTGCCTGCTATGGTGTGAACAACTTTTCTCTCTCTCACCGGAGAAATCTCAAGGAGCAGATGAACTCTTGTGTAAACATCTGTGTTTTTAATCATTCTGATGCACCATATACACATAAATGCCATGTTTTTCCTCTGAACATACCCATGTTTAGTTCTCCCTGACAGTCTGCTGTGTAATCCTGGCTGGCTGTTGATTGGCTCGTCTGTCCCTCAGAATGATGTAATGCTCAGGGGAAGGATGGTGCTCAGTGGAAGTTGATTAGAGGAACCGAATACCTCCTACGGAAAGACACAAATAAAAAGAATTATGAATTCTACCGGATAACACCAAAAACATTCTTTATAATGAATCCAACAAACACAAGAATAAAGTGGCAGTTTAACATATTTACATAAAACATTTCAAATTACAACAGTCTGTGCAGCCAAGATGATCAAATGAATCAATTTGAAGTTCAAATCCGTACCGTATTTCACGTTATCTCTTTTAATCTGCGAGCGCATCTCAGAAATCCAAATGTGTTAAGAGTAATCTAAAGTAAAATAGGCCACTATATCATATGTTTTTTTTTTTTTTTTTTCAATTTAAAGAGAGGTATATGATAACATGTTTGCATCTCAGGCATTCTGCTTTTTAGAACAAATCTTTTAAGTGAATGAATTGTGAAGAAAAACTGCTAGATCTGTTTTATCAACTTCAGTATAATCTCTTATTAGCTTTGTACACGTGCATATTTTTATAAATATATTATGAATTTTTGGTTGTGAATGACTCAGGGTCCTATCTTACACCCGTCGCAATGCAGCGGCAAGCGCAACGCAAGTGTTTTTGCTAGTTTCAGCCCGACGCAGTTATCATTTTCACATCCTGCGCCACGTTGTTTAAATAGCAATGCATTTGCGCCCATTTGTTCTCCCATGGGCGTGCTGGTCTGAGAACGAGGTGTGTTCAGGCGCATTGTTGGTGCGTTGCTATTTTGAGGCAACTGTAATAGACTTTATTTTTTTTTGTTATTTAAAGAGCGTGTTAGTAATGTGCGCCTATAGGCAGGTCCACAACGCGCATACACTCTGCTTATTAAACACACAGGGACGCGCAGCAGCACACAAACATGCCAAATATTAAAAATAAAAGGATTACAATGTAAAAGGTTATTATTGTGTACATAAAGATATGGACATAAATAATCCGGCTTGTCTCGTAGATGATCTGCTTGTGCACTTTTACTTCGCGCATGAGCAGATCCTTTTGCACTCTGGAGACACTTCGGCCTTTCCACTATCAAATTCCGTCATGTAAATAGCGAATCTGCCATGGCGCGAGCGCAACTGGCATTTAAAGGGAATGGGAGATGAGACTCTGATTGGTTTAACACACGTAAATCCCAAAACACACCCATTACTCATTAAGAGAATAGGGACAACCCTTTTAGACCATGCACCGGGAGCGCCAACCATTTTTCCCATCGTTAAACTATTAAAGTGGATTCGGACTAAGTGAACTTGCACTTTAGACCATGCGCTTAGATCATTAAAATAGGGCCCTCAGTGTTTTTTAAAGTATTGGTTGAGTGAGTGATTCAAATGACTTATTCACGCTGTAAGTCACTTGTCGCCACCTGCTGGCGTAATGATGTAACCTGCAGGAAGGGTCAGTGAAAAAATCTTTTTGGTAAATGGATTAAAAAGAATGTCACTGAGATGACAGTTTTTCTGAATTACTAAAACAAAAAAATCCCGTTCTTCGAACCAAATTCTCAATATCCTAAACTAATTTGTTGAATAAATCACTCTTTCTGTAAAACATTAAACAAGTTCAGGTAGTTCAGACACTGTTTGCAAATCACTCTTTTTGCAAATCTCTAAACACATGTTGCACTGTGATGCATTTAATGTTTCAAAATGCAGACAGGCAAATGTTAAACACAACACAGTTGTCATCCTTTACACACAACGACTCACAATTATTTCTTCACTTATTTCTAATGATGTGATCAAACCAACTGTACATAATACAAGTCAGTTCAGAGTGCCAAAATTGACTCAAAATGTTGCACTGAATGATACCAACAATGGATGGAAGCAATATAAGAGGGAGAAGAGGAAGAGAATGTGTAAGAGGAGGAAGAGTACATGTAAGAGGTGGTGAACAAGGAGGACGAGGATGAGCAATGTGTGGAGAATGTTGCCAAGGCTAGATCCGGCACACCAGAGGGTTTTTCCCTTTGCCTGGCAAGAGACGACACTGTCTGTGATGTGAACAATGTCCTCAGGCTGGACCCAGTATGAAGATGTGCTGAGGCAGAATCACTCATTGACCTTGATTCTGCAGTTGCACAACTCTTCAGAGTGTACTGTAACAGGCTTTTCATTTAGAGCTTTTTGACTTTTACACTTGGGTCACTGCATTTTTACAGTATGCAAGTGCTGAATACAGACATTCAATAGGCCTATACAATATTCAGTACAATACTATACTTGCGGTCAGAGCCGGTTCTAGACATTAGGAGGCCCTAGGCAAAATTCATGTTGGAGGCCCCCCACCCCCAATAAAAAAAACACTTGAAACAAATATGATTCCTAACCTTTTTATTTATACAACATTTAATTTTAAAAGCAGTATATTTTTACTTACACAGTACATAAGTTTGGACACATTACTATTTTTAATGTTTTTGAAAGAAGTCTCTTATGCTCATCAAGCCTGGATTTATTTGATCAAAAATACAGAAAAATAATATAGTGAAATATTATTAAAATTTTAAATAATGGTTTTCTATTTT
Organism: Scardinius erythrophthalmus; assembly: GCF_964197995.2. Classification (NCBI taxonomy): domain Eukaryota; kingdom Metazoa; phylum Chordata; class Actinopteri; order Cypriniformes; family Leuciscidae; genus Scardinius; species Scardinius erythrophthalmus. The sequence goes on from NC_138231.1 coordinate 39,454,990, forward strand.
ACTATACTTTATATTTCTGTGATGCAAAGCTGAATTTAGTGTCAAGTGATCATTCTGATTTATTATCAAATGTTAGAAAGGGTGCTTAATATTTATTTTATAATCTGTGATACTTTTTTTCAGGATTTTTGATTATTAAAAAGTTGTTTTAAAAAAGTCTTCACTATCATTTTTTATATATTTAACACATCCTTGCTGAATATTCCTGTTTTTTTTCTGTATTTTTGATCAAATAAATGCAGGCTTGTAGAGCATTATAATAAACTTCTTTCAAAAAACATTAAAAATAGTAATGGGTCCAGACTTTTACCGGTAGCCTACTGTATGTACATATTAATCAAACTTTATCTAAGGTAATCTCTTTTTTGTTTAATGAAGATGTTATTGTTGTTGTTGTTATTTTGCTGTTTTATTCAATTTATTCACAGTTCCAGAATCCCACTTCAGTAAATGAGCATAAGTGCTTTTATATCGCATTGCTACTTTAAATATGCTATACACAAATCAAGTGGAAGAGAAAGACACGATCGCTACTGAGCAGAAGAAAATGTATAAACTGATATTATTGGCGTAATGTCAGGGTATAATCTAATCATCAGCAGAATTTAGAAGATAGACCCATGAGATCCTTTATTTGAAACATTTAAAAATGTTGTAGTGTGTTGGCTTTTTAACTTAGAATACAGACGCCTTGTCTTTTAATTTTGTAGCTTTTTTACTAGTCAGCTCCCGACGCGATGTTATTCATTCATTGTACGCGCAAATTCAAAGCGTCGCGTCTGGGCACGTTAATGACGCTCGCGCTCTTTTAAACTCGTAATAAAGCGGTGAATGATTTTTACAGAAATGACGCTGATCTACAGGACAAGTTTATATTTAGAATACATTGCAATCACTCCAAAATAGATGACGACAACTCACACACCTGCATTTTGAGCTGTGCTTCTTTGTGTGCTTAGGCTTTTGCCTCGCAGCACCTGATGGATGCGTTCGTTACACATACTTTCAGAAGCCGGCACCCGCTTTGTAACGGACACATTAATTGGTTTAACTGCAGTAATGTAACAGTCTATGGTGAAGATAAACATCGTCACTATTTTTAGTTAATTAATAAATATTGAAATAAATTGTAGATAGGATATTTTTACATTATATTATTTTTTTTTTTTTTGTCCCTCTGTCTGGGCCCCATCCCGCCAATCGGGCCCTAGGCACGTGCCTAGTTTGCCTTTGCGTTAATCCGGCTCTGCTTGCGGTGCATACAGTATACAATTTCACCTTACTGCTGTAAGTTTTGATTACTATACTTTTTTGTATAATTGAGTCCATGCGGCGAACAACCGTAAAGTCCAAAAAATTAAATAAAAAATGAGATAACCATGTGACATGATTGTTTGTGTGCCACTTTGTATACAGAAGCACCTTGGGGGGGTGTTCGCAAAATTAGTTTACTTTGTAACAATATTCTTCTAACTGCATGCTTTGGATTCTTTATTCTCCATAGTGTCTAAAGAATGATCTGTATTGTTTATATTACTGATGTGTGTATGATCTGAAAGCATTTTTTGATTTTTAGCACAGATTATATGTTTTTGAGGCAATTGTTTAATTTTGCCAGAAGAGTCAGAGGTTCTCTGAATGTATAGTTTGAAGATATGGTTTTTTGTTTAAGGTTTTAAGTAAAGTGGGTGATGGTTTCGAGAAATCAGAAATTCTGAAAAACTGTAAACAAATCCCTATTTTGTAATAAAAATGATATAGCAACAAATTTGCTATATGCAAACTATAAATGGAATAGAGTTACATCCAAAAAACAAATACGTACAGATACAAGGCTTTGCTCCATACCCTTGGTGTTGATGCCCTCTTAAGCTAAAAAACTCCACAACCCCAAAGCTTACACACCAGACAGATAAGACAGTATGGTCTGCCCATCAGAGGAAATTTATAATGAAGTATGGTAAGAGTTTAAAATGAATTTAGAATTAAAATGATTCACCACCAAGAGAAGTTTTCAAACAAACAACTGCCCAGTGGTATTATGCCCTGAGCTGTTTTATCTGTGTCAGAGAAATCAATAAAGCCTCTTAAGTTAATGTGTAATATTTCATTTCAGGAGCTGTCCATAGTTAAGTTCAGGTCCATTAAGTTATAAAAGAATTATGGATTTATGCTGAAGTGTTGCTGTCGGGTCGAGGTTGTAGCCCAAACAGTGGAGGGAATATCAAATAGTGCTCACAAATGGCTTATTCCTGGAAACATGCCCAGGCACTGCTCAATGTGCTAGTCATACCTGAGTGACAACCTGCTGAAATAAAACTCTGACCCATCGAATCTGCAGGGTCATAACTTTAGTGGGGCAAGCGGTAGGAAAGATTCCTACATTTTAACAATTTTTTTTATATTATTTTAAAATATCTTGAATTATTTTAAAATGTTTCAAAACGTTTCAATAATATTTTACTGTTTTTTTACACAGTCTCTCATGCTGAACCTTGTCACTTTCAAAAACATTTAACAAAAATCTTAATATATATGATAACATATAATAAGCCTATGGAAATTACATTTAAATGTTGAAATAGACTGTCAAAAGCAGATAGGACAGAAAAAGAATGTTTTATAGATATATAAAATAATATAAATAATAATAATATAAAAAAAATGTATTAAACAGCAACAAGGACAGTTACTTTGTCCTTTTAAAAATGACAAATGAAAAGTTAATAAATATAACTTACATCAAAAGGAGTTCTTTTTTCCTCTCATCATAATGCCAACTTACAGGTCATTTAAAATACCAGGATTTTCCCTTCAGACTTTGTTATATTCCCTTCAGACTTTGTAAGACCTTTACAATGAAGTTTAAGATGCTAAATCCTAAATATAAATAGAACCAGCAGCAGGCATAACAGAAAATGAAAAGGCAGAAAGTCTGTCTGAGAGGCCCAGCCAATCAGAGCAAAGCTAGTGGGTGTTCGCACCTGCCTAATTAATTTCCACACCAAAGGTTCCCATTGTGTGTCTGCACAAAGCTGGACTGACCTGATACAGCTGTCCTTGTCCATTAGAAATTGTGTTTCGCGGGACATATGGTAGGATGGTGGGACGGGTGTATGTGAAGTGTGTGAAGATGGAGGTGCTGTTGACAGTCACCACGGTGCGCTACCTGGCCCACTTCCACTCCATAAATTTAAATGAATGAATCATGCTAGCGACATATGCTCCAGTGATTCTTCATGTGCCAGAAGCCTGCAGGTCCGGTACTCCTGTAGCCCAATAGTAATTCCACAATCTGTTCCTCTGCAGTCTCAGGAGGAAACCCCTCTATCCTCCCTCTGAAATAAAGCTGGAGCTAAGAGAAGATAGAGAAAGTGAAGACTTTATTAACTAATATATCTTAAACCATCCCATCACTTTGGAATGGTTTACCTCTTTACTTAAAGAATTTGTCTTCAATACTTATTTTTTTTTATCTAAAAATGTTGGAATTAATTTTTTATGTTTGTGTTTTGTTTTTCTATTTAATACAAGTATACAAATATAAATACTTTTTATTTTCTTTAGATTTAAAATTTCATTATGAATTAAAAAATATTGTCTCTTAATTTTGATTTGTGGGAAAATACTTTGTACAGACACTTTATGTAATTACACGTATAAAATGTGTTATTGCACTCTAACAAACGTGTATAATTACACTGTAATAAATGTATAATTACACTGTAACAAATGTATAATTACACTGTAATAAATGTATAATTATACTGTAATAAATGTATAATTACAATCTTAAAAAAAATCATTACATTTCTCAAAAATAATCGCTACATTTCTTCAAAAGAATCGCTACTTTTTCAAAAAGAATTTTTTAATTTCTTTAAAAAGAATCAGTACTTTCCTTAATAAGAATCGATACTTTTCCTTAAAAAGAATCGATACTTCCTTATAAAGAATCACAACTTTCCTTAAAAAGACTCAATACTCTCCTTAGAAAGAATTGATACTTTCCTTAAAAAGAATCGCTACTTTTTCAAAAAGAATCGATATTTTCCTTAAAAAAGAATCATTACTTTTTCAAAAAGGATCAATACTCTCCTTACAAAGAATTGATACTTTCCTTAAAAATAATCGCTTTTTTCCAAAAAGAATTGATAAATTTCTTCAAAAGAATCGCTACATTTCTCAAAAAGAATCACTACATTTCTTCAAAAGAATCGATACGTTTCTTCAAAAGAATCGCTACATTTATCCAGGTTAATCGATACATTTCTTGAAAAGATTCGCTCTTAAAATGAATCGCTACATTTCTCTTTACACTTCAAAAATAATATAACATTAGTATTGTTTACTTTCTCTAATGCAATTTATTTTTGTGTGAAAAAAAAAAAAAAAAAAAAAACTTTGGACAGTGAAACCACATCTTTTCCCCTTTCCAATAACGAGAATTTTCCTCATTATTTGCTGTAAGCCTGCGTCCCCTAAAGCCATTTCCTTCTGTGATATTAACTTATCCTGAGCAAATGTAACTGAGAGGAAACAAGACAAATTGGCCTTTGCCCGAGGAGAGGCTTTTCCCCAAGATGGCTGAAAAACAGGGACATGCAGTACAGAACTGCCCGGTGCAAAACCCGATGCTGCTCGAACAGCCCATCTCAACCGGAGAGAGAAGCTTCTGCCAAAAATCAGTGATGAGCTGCTGCCCATCTCTGCCAGAGAACACACTTGCAGTACGGCAGGTCCGTGCCCAAAGCTGATGTAATGGTGCCACTTACACAGATGGCCCTGTAACTCTATATGCCACGTTAGCAGCTCTCCTCGCTCCCTGTGCTCGGTCTCTTTGAGCACCTGCAGCTTGTTAATGTTGAGACTAGATCTGTAACGGTAAAAAAGTCTTCAGCACTGGAGGACAGGTGCAGTCTTTATATGTACTTTATTCTACAGGGATGAAATGTTATGATGCACTAAACGGTCCCAAGTGAGAAAGGAGACGGCAGGAAACAGCAAAGCCTCTACACCAGACGACAGCACGTCTGTGTGGAGAGACAACTATATCCTTCTGGATTGTGTGAACAGACAGAGTTAAGTAGAACAGGAGAGACAGATCGTAAAATTCTGACCAGGAATGCATACGTTTACTTTATACAAGAGTTGAGTGGAGTCTTGCGTTTTGGAATGCTGTGTAGGTCCTTCAATGTATGGTGTCCAAAAAATACAGATAAAAAAGTCATTACTGCCACACATTACAAAATGGAGTAGATCTAGATATGGACATCTAAATCTAAACATGTTCATCATGAAATCTAATATACATGAAGACGGGGACCATCAAAAAGTGATCAGTTGGCTTAACTTAAAAAAAGTAAGGAAACCAATTGCCTAAAAATTATTACGTAAATAAACCTAAACTTAAGTTATGTGGAATTGTCAAGTTCACATAACTTATTTTTTTCAATTACATGATGTTTATATACAGGGTGGGCCATTTATATGGATACACCGTAATAACATGGGAATGGTTGGTGATATTAAAGTCCTGTTTGTGGCACATTAGTATATGTCATGGTCACCACCCATCTTGAGGAGTTTGCCCCTTCACATATACTAATGTGCCACAAACAGGACTTTAAAATCACCAACCATTCCCATGTTATTACGGTGTATCCATATAAATGGCCCACCCTGTACTTAATAATTGTTAAAGCAATGGGTTTCCTCACTTTTTTAATATAAGTCAACTGATCACTGTTTACAGTATTAATCTAAGTACAGCAGAAGCCAAACAGCAAATTGTAACTATAAACTCCTTAAAATGTCTAAATTCAGTCATTTACTGAACAGAAAGTGTTTGTGTGCCTGTCAATGACAATCTCATTTGGGCACTGATACATTTACAAAAAAAAAAAAGACTTTATGTCTGTTTGAAACAGGGTAGACAAAGCAACAACAACAACAACAGCAGTACAATGTACTTATTTGTGGGGGGTTTTCTTGAAATGTCTGTTTGTGCTATATTTCTGTAACGGGTCTGTAATCTGTTTTTGTTTCGGGTGGGTTTGTCGTATGTTTTAGATCTGTTTCCTTGGTTTCAGTTCGTTGGTTTTTCATTTATTTTCAGAGTCATTGCACCTGTCATTCATTTTGTTGATTAGTTTCCCTGTGTATTTAAGCCCTGTGTTTTGTTCAGATCGTTTGTCCATTCACGTCGTTTAATACTTGGTCTGTGCCGTCATTTAAAATTATAAACACAACTTGATTATTATTTAAATAAAAATGAATAACCACAGTATATATATATATATATATATATATATATATACACAGTACTGTGCAAAAGTCTTAGGCATGTTAATACCCCCCCCCCAGTTATTTATATCTTTTGCTGAAATAGACTGAAAAATAGTAGGAGAGAGGTGTGTAGGTATATCAGATTATTGCTGTGCCTTTGTCCCCTCCTACGTACACAACCAAACAATCTCTCTTTTCAGTCAGGCAACTCTTCAGTGAAGAGGTCCGCAAAAAAAAAAAAAAGAGAAAGAGAACGAGAAAAAAGAAATGAAAGTTAGCTGATGCATTGGCCCTTTCCATCAGCATTTGCCACTTGAGATCAAAACCCCTATGGCCATGCTCTCCTTCTCCTTTTCCCTCGCGCACTCTCTCCTGTGTGGGTGTGTGTGTGATGTTCATTACCACCCCAGGCCTTGCCCATGCTCTTGAGCCAGACATATCTGCTTTCTGGTATGAGCTGAAAGCTTCAAATTCACTTCCCAAGATCAAAGCAATGGGAAAACCATGCAGTGCTTGCTTGTCAGAAAGCTGAACTAACAAACTGCTGGTGTGTTAAGATCAGCGTGGACAGATCTACCTGGATTCCTGGATTACTGGATTCCTTCCAGTAGATCCTGAATGCAGTTTTACAGATCTCCGTGCTGGCTGCTCAAAGATGGATGTAAAGTAAGATGAACAGTGATGTCTCTCCAGAAATGTGTTCTGGTAAACATCAAACATAATATGATGGATGTTTATCAGATGTAAAGCAATATTTTCCTCATTTTTACATTATTGGAAAATGCTATCTGTTCTGACAGGCTTTTAGCATATGGTAATGCTCAACTTTTCAAGAACAGACATCATCTTTTGTCCAACCTATGTTTGTTTCTGCTGCAATAAAACATACCTCCTCTTTGCTCTCTTTAGACATGATTTAATGTTTAACCTACAGCCATTGTTAAAGTCAGAGTATCATATCACGACTGAACCCTTCTGCAACTTCTCAGTACAAACAGATCAGGCCAGTGAGAAGGTAGCCTCTCCAGGGCATTGAGAGAGCGGTGTGGGCTTGGAGAATGCAGAGAAGTTCACACAGAGGCAGATACAGATAGCCCTATATGGCACGATAATTAATCAGACAGCAAGCTAACGCTAACAAGTAATGCATCAGTGTGGTGGAGACCTGGGTTATGGATGATGGGGGGAGAGAGTTTCTCTGGATGAGACAGATCTGGTGCACCTGGGCACAAAATCACATGTGCTGCTCCCAGACGCCAAGCCCATGAATCACCTCCACACTGAATGAGGACTGCACTGCTTCCATGTCATTTCATCTTAGCCAAGAGACACACACAGTCCACAGACTTGCTAATGTGGGGGCAAAAGGAAATACACTTCTCACTTTCTTGTTTTTAGCTGTTTGGTAAATAGGTTATAATTTTCTCACTTTTTAACAATTGCGACCAATTGGTTTTCATGTCCTTCAATTCATTTTAATATTATTAAAAATGACACAGTACAAACAGTTCATTCTGTTGCTCTAAATTGATTGGCAGAATTTCCAAGAGTGTTGATAGCGTTAAAAAAGTGATGATATATATACTGATACTATTGATACTATATGGAAACTATAAATACAACAGTTATTAAAATATTATTATTATTATTATTTCTAGTTTACATATAGCATATATGCATATACAGAGGCTTTAAGTATTTATTAATTATTAGCCTATATTATTATAAGCTTTAAAAAAATAACAGACAAATATTAAATTATACTGGCCAAGCTTTCCAAGGGTGTGTGTCAGAGTTGCCAGGTATGTGCAACAAAAGTAGCCCATGATGACCAGTCAAAAGTAGCCCCAAAACAGCCCAATGTGATTTTCTCCATCGGGCGACCGAATTCTCTACTGAATTTGTACGTCTGGGGTGTGTTCGACTGCCAAAAATGTACTATAATATATTTTATTTATTTATTCTTAAATAATTTATGTAATTTGTAACAAGATAGCAATCATACACTAGTTAGTTGTCATTTACATCATTTAATCATTTACAAATTTAGTATACATGTAATAAAATATTCGTATTGTATTGTTATTATTTTAATAATATAATCTTGCAATAATAATAATACTCTACATATATATCTGTATTATTATTATTGTTAGATTGCATTATTTTAATAATAACATATAGGCCTATATATAATACACAATATAATATATTGGGTTACACTTTATTTTAAGGCGTCATTGTTAGTGTATAATTATATATTGAAGTACTGAGTAATATTAAGTAACAACATGTACTTACTATAGGGTTAGGATTAGGATTTGGTTGAGGGTTAGTTGCATGTAATTATGCATAATTTACTGTTATTACTATGGTAAGTATATGTAACATATCTAACAAGGACACTGTCAAATAAAGTGTTACCATATATTGTATTTATATTTTTTGCTACATTATGACAATTTAAATTTAGCTTAAAACAAAAGATGAAAAAATAATAATTTTTTTTATTAGCTGAAATGCTCTTCTGTTTTGTGGTCTATCTTTCTATCTTATGCATGATCATCATTCACACAAACAAGCATTTTCTTTCTGTTTTTTTTTTTTTTTTTTGCCAGTAGGCAAACGGATTGTGTTTTAGCAGGTGTGTGGTTATCTTCCAGTGAAGATCTCACAGAAGGGCACGCTAAGCAAAAGAACAACGATATACACAGATTTTCTACCTGCTGAGTAAGTGGATACAGAAGCTTTTAAATAGGTTATTGAGGGCGGTCAGAGCCTAATTGCTTTTAATTTCACACAGGGTATCCACTAGCCCAATTAATTACAGTGCAAATGAGTCCTTTATAAAGTCCTTTATACCCGTTGTCCTTGATTTTGAATCATGTAACTGATAAAGTATTCAATGGGAGTAAGTGGCCACTTCTCCAATTCTAATTAGAGCTTGAAAAAGCGAGGTAAGGGTTGGAGGCAGTCATCTGTATATGGTTTTCCTCCAATCACACCCTCATATAACAAGAACCAATCTTCATTGACAGGAAATGAAGCATTACCATTTTAAATGACCTAGGCTATTGCGATGGGGAGAGCACCGGGATGCATTTGTATGCAGGACAAGTGCCAGGTGCATGACAATGTCAAACTCGGTGACAACACACTGGAAATGACTAACCGAGAGAGAGAGAGAGAGAGAGAACGCTTGGGCTTAGGGCAGCTCAGAGGGTGAAAATAATCCTTTTAGCAAACATTCGGCAGTAATGTGGAGATAATTACTTGGAAATGTCATGGTTTTATCGCAGCCATACACAGAAATGTAATTTCATTCAGACTGAAAATGTGACAAAAAAAATCACAATTTAATCACACTTCCCATAATCACAATTATCAAGCACAGAACATGCATAAAACACAGGCTATACTTTGAGGATGAAATTGATTTGATGTGACTTCACACAATCCCACAGAGGAAGCAAAGCACAGACCAACATATCAAACACAGATGGACAGGTTATTTAATATAGACCATCAAAAGCATGCTGTATGCGTTTGATAGTATTGGAACAAATTGCTTTCTTATGTGGGTCAAATGAAAAATTGCTCCTCAAAAGCAGCAGAAATAGGGACCATTTGCCCTGCTGCCCTGTTTGAAATCACTTGCTAAGCCCATATCATATCTCACTCCTGTAGTCCCACTGGGCTGCCCTCTATCACTGCTCTTCACTGAATGAAACCCCTGTATCTACCCATAATGATTTGCAGTTGATAGGCCATACCACAAAGATGTGTTTTATTTTGAACCATTTCCATAAACTGAATGACGTTCGTTCTGTTAATGGGCTTTCTTCCATTAATGCATAACAAAACTAAAATACTGATGGAGCTTCCTTTACTTCCTTCCTGCTTATTCAGCATTGCCACAATGCCGGTACTGAAGCACAGCACATTCAGTGCAGTCTGAATCTTGAACGAATGACTATAATGAGTCAGTTCTTTTTAGTGAATCAAACATAAACTGCACAAACAGTGTAGTCTGGCCAAAGGAATGACTCTTATGTGCCGGCTCTTTTTAGCTAATCCGTACCATAGTACTGCTGAGACTGCTCTCATTAGAGTTACAAATGATTTGCTCTTATCATCCGATCGTGGTTGTATCTCTCTGTTAGTGTTACTTGATCTTAGTGCTGCATTTGATACCATTGACCACAACATTCTTTTAAATAGACTAGAAAATTATGTTGACATTAGTGGAATTGCATTAGCATGGTTTAAATTATACTTATCAACTAGACTCTCCCCTGTGAAAGCCTCATCGACACGACAGCCATCGGCACTGATCCTCAACAAACCCGTCTCCATACTGGCTTAATGACTCCGATCTTCAACCAGATGGAACTGGATAACATTCTGATTGTTCCAATCCAATCTGACCTCTGACCTACAATGCTGCCTGAATCATAATCACTGTTTGTTCATTGGCCAAAGGAGAACTGGTCCCCCGACTGAGCCTGGGTTCTCCCAAGGTTTTTATCTCGACCAATCAAATTGTCAGGGCGGGCTTTTACGATGATGGACAGATGATCAACAGTAACGTAATCATCCACGTCACCAAAGAGCGCTTGGGTTGACTGCCACTGGAGAATTGAGATTTCACAAGTTCACACTTACAAATAAGTCAGATAGAATAAATGCATATTTGCCGTGCTGTCCGAGGAGAGGGCTCCGGGCTCGGAATTCGGCCCGAACCCAAAGTACTCCCCCCCGTATTCCAGGCTGTGGAAGAACAAGCCGAGAGTGAGTGGAGGGATGCTGAAAACTGTCAAGGAATGTTAGGTGAGTTGACATAGTGAATAAATATATGCTTCCTCTCACGCTGATAGGGTAGACATGGTAATTGTTTGATGACAAGTCGATTGGATTGATTATTTGAACGTGTTCCTCCCGAACTTTGTTTATGAAACATCATGTGTAGATTCCGCCATTGCGTCTGTTATAGAAGATATCGACTGCACATTAATTTTAAAAGAGGAACAGAGAACCGCGATCAAGGCATCAAGGCATTTGTCGATCGAAACATGAATGAAAAACATACGTCACTTACTCCGTTGCTCTGATTGGTTGTAGGTCTATCCAATTGAGTGCAGAGGCATTTTCTTTCCTGGTTCGGTTGAAACACGCCCCATAATCACTGCCCAATGGAGCAGTATCAGACACACATTCTGACTAGAATCTGAGTATGACGACGTCAGGCTAGTAAATTATGTTTTTTTGCACAAACAAAGCACTTCGTAAATGTGAGGTTAAACCACTGGAGTCACATGGATTACTTTAATGATGTCTTTAATACCTTTCTGGTGCTTGAAAATGGTAGTTGCGTTGCTGTCAATGGAGGGACAGCACGCTCTTATATTTCATTAAAAAGATCTTAATTTGTGCTCCGAAGATGAACGAAAGTCTTATGGGTTTGGAATGATATGAGCGTGACTAAATAATGACAGAATTTTCATTTTTGGGTGAACCCTTTAAGCAACCAGAATTATAAATTTTTTTATGATTCCGATTGCTAGTTGCATATTCCAATGCTATTCAAATGCATCCAAACACTCTTATTAGCTGGTGAAAGATGTTTAGATGGCAATGTGGGTAATGGGGCCGAATGGGGTTACAGTGATAGTGGTGGTCCACATAGGGAAACCAATAAAATATATATTAAAACCATATATTTCTGTCTCAAATAAGTTTATAGCCAGCTTAGCAGAGCACACACACATGTCCTCTTATTCTTTCTTAACCTGGCAGCTACTTTTACCAGGAGAGTTCTGGGTGATGTGCTGAGACCCTGAGGGCAGGAAGCTGTCAATTAAGGGAAGGTTCTGTCACCAAAGACTTGTCGGAGCTCTACTAATCAAAGACCTAGCTGTTCCTTAGCAACAAGTCAAGGATCTCCTCCATCAAGACATTTTCATTTCACATAACATCACAAAAACTTTAATAGGTCATAACAGACCCCACGCTAAATGAGAGATGACTTGACTGAACAGGGGTGTTAAATGTTAAGATTGAAAAGTGAATATTAATGAAAGGAAAACTTAGACTGCTGTGGAATGACAAGAAAAATCAAAGGCCCTGTCATACACCCAGCACAATGCAGCCCCAGGCGCGTTTTTTTGCTAATTTCAGCCCGACGCAGTTATCATTTTCACATCCTGGAACATTGTTTAAATAGCAAATGCATTTGTGCCCATTTGTGCACCCATGGGCGTGCTGGTCTGAAAACGAGGTGTGTTCAGGCGCATTGTTGGTGCGTTGCTATTTTGAGGCAAGTGAAATAGACTGCGCCATTGACCAACTGATACCTGGTCTAAAGTCAATGGCGCAATATTTTTTTGTTATTTAAAGAGCGCGTTAGTAATGTGCGCCTATAGGCGGGTCCACAACGCGCGTACACTTTGTCCCGTAGATGGTCTGCTTGCACGCTTTAACCTTGCGCACAAGCAGAACCGTTTCTCTTGCAAATTCCTCCATGTAAATAGCGAATCCGCCATGCCTTGAGCGCAACTGGCTTTAAAAGGGAATGGGAGATGAGACTCTGATTGGTTTATTGCACGTTACGCTCAAAACACACCCATTTTAAGAGAATGGGGCAACCCTTTTAGACCATGCGCCGGATGCGCCGACTATTTTTCCCGTCGTTAAACTAGCAAAAGTGGATTCGGACACGGCCTATGTGCACTTGCGCAGTGCACTTGCTTAGATCGTTAAAATAGGGCCCCAAGTTGACAGGTTGTCCTGCCTTCACGCCTGTAACCACGTCATCAAAGAAGAGAAGAGATTGCAAGGGGGAGGGGAAGCTATTTTGACTAGAGATTATGAGGGCACATGAAAAAAAAAAAAAAAAAAAAACACTGTGCATGGATATGTATAATAATTTATAATAAACACTGCAATATTCCATGAAAAAATAAGAAAGGTAATTTTTTTGTAGTCTATAAGCAAAACAGAAATGACAAATGTTGCCTACATTCAGCATTCTCTTGAAATATTGTCCAAATATTGTAATCTGTCAAGTTGTCATTCTGGCTCCCAAGGATCCTTGGCATTGATTGTAGTAGGGAATGACGAAAAGACATTCATGCAGGGTACTCAGCAGTAAGTGAGAGCTATTCATTTATATGCTGTTACAAATAGAACCAGACACACACACTTAATTTCACTCTCAGATGCTAAGGCAGCAAGTTTAAGTGTTGTTCTATCACTCATTTTTTTCTCTCTCTCTGTCATTAGGCCGTGGTCTTCATGGTGATTGTTTCCACACATACAGCTATAACATGGGCTTTTGCAAACCATTTTGAGCCCATTGTCATGTGACCTGCATCATGTGACCCACATTCTAAGTGTAAACATGTAGCAAGACTCGCACTGTAAATAGCCTTTCAATGTAGAAAAACAGCAAACATGTAAATAGCCCAGTGGAAACGAGCAGATCATCACTTAAAAGCATTTCAGTAAATTTGGGTCATTCCTTCAAGACAGATAAATGCCGCCAGTGCAGTTTGCATCATTCTCTGGGGGTGTATTATGCCTGTCCAGAATGTTTTTAATTATTTATTTTTTTTCCAGACAATTTCTGGCTTTAGGTGTAGGATAAAACATAATTGTAATTTTAACAGTAAAATGAGGACATCCCCCAACTAATTGTAAATGTCACAGACTGTTTACAGTTACAGTTATGCTATTCTGGTCGAATACATTTGCTGTGATCTGTATCCAGGAAACATTTTTATTCATATTAGTAGGCATTACATATACTCTATACGTGGCAAACATATTGACCACATGATGTAAAAAGCGGGAAAATCTAATAAGAAATGACATTGAATAAAATGTCAGAGTGCCCTGGAGATTTCTTGTCCTTCCATAGTACTCCACATTTTGGAGATATTTAATCTGCTAGCAGTAATAGTGTAATCTTGATGTTGCATGCTTATCTGAAAGAGAAATAACTGTTACCAAAGGAACATCCAAAGGCCAAATATCTGAAGTACCTTGTCTGGGTATAAGGATATCTGAACTAAGAAGAACACGCTGTCCTAGCGAAGCACATGGTTCTGGGTTGAGGATAAGGGTTAATGATGATAATCACAGTGATCTGGCAGTTAAGACCCAGCTGCATAAACAAAGAACAACCAAAGAAAGCTTTTTGTAGGACCAGCAACAGGATCTCTATTTCATAGTGCCAAGTTCTATTGTGGGAGATTTGATAAGAAACATGTGGGGCAAATCAGCCTCGTCTTCTCACCTTCCAATTACAACATGACCCATATTAGATGTAATCAATAGAACCAATATGACTGCATTTGATAAAGAACGTTCTCTGATAGATTCTTTTTCACATAACTCCGCTTATCATTTTTTAATCATGACTTTGACAATCTTTTACATATATATATATATACCCATCCATCCATCCCTATCCATACATTGCATTAGCAAGTGATCGCAGCATTAACCAACATTACAGACAATGACCATCAGTGGATTCTGGGAGCTATAGAGGGATCCAGTCACAACCTCAGCCTATACTGGCCCCTGACCTCTAGACTATAATTATAAGCACTGACCTCTGACCCGGCAGACAGACAGAAATGGAGCAGGATGGGGTGACTCTAATTATAGACAGGATGCCCTGTTCATCAGCCATGCACATGAGGACAATGGAGACAAATATCCCCATGGTCTAGATCAGTCTTGACTGTTAAATGATCTGGATAAGTGCCCTGAAGTGGGTAGATGTGAACTGCCGGATAAATGTTATGATGTTCCCCTCCCCAAAACAAACAATCAAACACAAATAGCTTTGGTTGCTTTGCTGTAAGGCAGGACACCTTTTGGCTGGAAAGGATTTTTATATGAGCCTCAACAGCTGGTGCCAGCTCATTTTTTAAACAGTTAAAGATGTGTGTTTTTCTTGAAAACAGGTTGATATTGAATGCAACAAAACAGGGAATGATCATTCATCCAGTCCAGACTTTGAGAAACAGGCTTAGTAATATTATTAATGTGTATAAATACAATTGTGTTTTATTTGTGTAGGCTATTACAGTATCAAGTCTTTGATTTCAAATGAATTCTTTGAGCCAAACCCAAAGTTAAATATCTATAAAACATTGCAGTTTTCCAGGAACACACAATCCTACCCGAAGTGCCATTACAGAGTTGCATCTGTTGAGGAGGACGAGGAGCCGCGATGGTCCGTGTAACAGCCTTATCCTCTCTGCACAACTGCATCCCTGAGTTATGGAGTAGCCTCAGGAGATTTTGATTAATCAATGCCAAGTTCATACAAACTAAGCTGTCGTGCTGAAAATGTATAGCCTTTCCCTGGATTTTCCTTTTCCTCTTTCCTTTTTTTTGTTTACCCAATGGCTCACAGGAATCATGACAGCCTCGTATGTGAATGACCCATTCTTTACAGTGAGGCAGCCAGATCAAACACGAGCAGCATCCCGACAGTCACCAGCACTGTAATGCAAATAAATTATGGCTGGCTCACCGATTCGGAAGGTCAACAAATTTTAATGGCTGTCACAAGGTTATTGACAAGCCAGCGACTTAAAATAGGGTTGGTTTGGAGAGAAATGATGCTCAATTTGCAAGGTTTTAGCCCCTATCCTGTATGGCCTTTATGATAGTGCTTATGGCCACTAGAGCCATTATAACAATGCTACACTTTCCATTATTAAGAAAGAAAAGCTATAGCTAAGGCCTATTAAAGACAGGGTCAATTAAACAATATATGGTCTCTGACTTCATTGACGGCTAATCTGCTGTAAAATAGGAGAACAACTGCTGATATGACTGCTGAGCAGTTTAAAGCAGAAAGGGCAGGTGGGAAGGAAATTATGAGGCTGTGAGGGGATGCATTTAAGGCGTTGCTTTGATGCACAGCGATGTATTTGTTCAGCGTGGCCTTCATTTTAGATTTGGGTGCAGGTGGAGGCACAGGGATCAACCTACATCTGGGGGTTGATGGATTGTGGAAGGGGGAATTAAGAGCAAGCAATTTTTCTCCATCTAGTGTTTAGTGAATCAAGCCTGGGTTTTATCAAAGCTGGGCAGGAGACTGAGGAAGGGGGAATAAAATATGGGCAATTTGAAACAAAAGCTCCCTTAGCTTTTCCGTTCAAGACTAGCAGATTCATTTCAACCTGCCCTTTCCATTTCTTTCTTCTCTTAGCATCTCCACACTTTCAGATTACCTAGTGAGTTTATTGTTTTGAACTGTGCTTTCAGTTCGAATTTCACTGCAATATATATATATATATATATATATATATATATATATATATATATATATATATATATATATATATATATATATATATTTGTTTGTGATTGCACACATAAGTATATATATATATATATATATATATATATATACAGTAGAAACAGTAATATTGTGAAATAATATTAGAGCTGTTTTATACTTTTATACAATTTCTTGTGCTGGCAAAGCTGCATTTTCAAAAATCATTTTCAGAAATCATTCAAATATGGGTGCTCACAAAATATTTCTTATTATTATTAATGTTAAAAACAGCGGTGCTGCTTTATATATTTTTGTGGGAACTATGAGCATTTTTTTCTCAAGAACAGCATTTTTTTGCAATGATTTCAAAGTCTTTACTATTAATTTTGATCAATTGAATGCAATTTAAATAAAATAAAACTTTATTTAATGATGAATCATTACTTCTTTGTGAAAACATTTTCACACAGGTTGATGTCGTATGCATGGTTAGTGGATAAGAGCCGTTTTATGTGAAGCCTTTGTCGTTTTAATATCATTATCCCACAGGCCATACTACAAGGCTTGTCACTCATGCTTCATCAGAAGTATCAGATTAATAAGCTACACAACATATAAAAGTCACAAACAACGCTGTAAAACATATTTATTAGGCAATAACCTATCACAAATTGAGCCGTAAAGCTGTCTGAATTTGCTTGTGCTCCAAATCTGGCCTCCAGGAGAAAAGATGTGTGTTTACAAGCGCAATTTGTTGGTATCTCACCATCTCAGAATGTTTTCTGGAGCAAATGAAACCATTTACTATATTTTAACTTTTGCATTTCAGTCTTACTGAAGCAAAACTGCTGACTTATCAGAGCTAAATAAAAATGTGTGCGCTCAGTGTGCGTAAATAATAAATGTATGGTGCAAAGAAAAAAAAAAATGCTCCAGACACCTTCCACTAATTCAGTTTCAACAGACTGTGAGAACGCCATCCCTTTTTCTCAATTATATTACACAACTCCAGCAGGCCCTCCTGAATAACAAAACCCCGAGGCCACATCTGTAGCCATGCGCCCTCCCTCTCTCTCAACATGGTTTCCATTGATCTGGTGGTCGCAATATCACACTCATCTTCAGCATAGGGCAGGGTCCTACTCCCACCTTAACCCCCTGCGGTCTTAAGCAGTGCCTGCCAGCAGGAACCCTAAACCTGGGGTCGCTCTGAGTCCTCCTACATCCCTCCATGGCCCCACGCCCCTTGTGCCTGTGTTTCTGAGGCCCAGCGGGGCCCTTGCTGCCGCCGTCTTCCATCTGCTGTGCCGTGCCTGGTGCCCTTCCTCTCGGCCACATTAGCAAGTCAATGTGGTCTGAATCAAAGTGCTCATGAGAAAGAGAAATCTCCATTTTTTGATTTGGATGCCACTTTAAAAGTAGCATTTAATATTCTGACTACTTTAGAAATATGATCTGAAGTGAAGGGGATATCTGAGGCGCAAAGAAAAACGATTAAACCGCAATGAGATATGAAGCAAACAGACCACAGCCTGTTAAAATATCAGTGCATGTGTAAATAAGGAGTTACAGGTAAATAGCACAGGCCATCTGCTGAGATATGCAGACAGAGAGAGAGACTGAACAAGCTTAACTGACACCTGTGGTCTCTCATAAGAAATGATCTCAGGGTATTCATTCCAGCCCCAGGACCACGGCAGCAGAATATTGATTAGAGTTGAGATTCAATGTGGAGACAAAGAGAGAGATGTGATGAGGCCCTCGGAGACCTTCACAAATGTTTCCATCCTGTAATTCGAGAGCTATATCTATGGGCATGAGTGATGAGTGGGAAGGAAAAACAAGAAATGAAGAATCAAGGATTCTCCATTTAAATATTTTATTGGACAAGAGACCGAACATGCAACTTTTATCCATGTGATATTTGAAGCTATGCCCACAGGAGGAAGGAAGAAGACTGGCATGGGCACATTTGGATTTTGGCATCGGGAATGTGGAATAACATCAGGTCATTCCATGCTAAACAAACCATCTTATACTAAAAGTATACTTTATTGTATTTGAAATATATTCCCCTTTTCAATAGTACATTGCAAATATACTAACAAAAACTGTACTATCTTTAAATATATTAAAAGTATATTAGCATCATGCTTTGAGCTATTTTCATAATACACACTTTAAAATAATTGTACTTATATTTTAGAAAAATGTACTTGTTTTTTAAAAGTGTATTTGGTCCCACTTTATATTAAGTGGCATTAAGTACTATGTACTTACATCAAAAAATAAGTACAATGTACTTACTGTGTTCATGTTGTATTGTAAAACACTTTTGCTGCTATTGAGGTGTGATACGGGTAAGATTAGGGACAGGTGTGGTGGATTGGGTAGGTTTAAGGTGTAAGGGAAGGGTCAACTGTGTAATTACAAATGTAATTACATAAATTAATTACAGCTGTAATTACATGCAGGAATTTTTAAAATGTAAGTACAATGTAAAAACACGTAGTTACACAATAATAAGTACATTGTATCAAATTATTAATTTCAATGTAAGTACATGTAAGTACATAGTACTTAAAGCCACTTAATATAAAGTGGGACCGTGTATTTATTTGCACTTTATTAAAAATATATTTTAGGTATATTTTAACTGTGTGCTGGAAATGATCATCGTAACAATGCATTGAAAGTATACTTTCAAAATACATTATAGTACAATAGTATTTTTGATTTTTTACTTGAAGTACACTGAATACACTTAAAGTTATGCTTTACTACAATTAAATTACAACTAAAATATCCTTAGTACAAAATGAGTTGTTTCAAAATAGCACACTTCAAGTTAACTAATCATTAACACACTTGAAATATACTGATAATTAGTCTGGCTGCAAGTATATTTTTTCACCAGTGTTACCATAGTAATAACAGTAAATTATGCATAATTACATGCAACTAACCCTCAACCAAATCCTAACCCTATGTAGTTGCTTAATATTACTCAGTACTTAAATACATAATTACACTGTAACAATGACACCTTAAAATAAAGTGTAACCACTTTTACTTGCCTTCATATTGTTCCAAACCTGTGTTATTTTTTTAAATAGATCTTTGAAGAATGTTTTCTGAAAGTCTTTTGTTATATTTACTAAAAAAAAATCTTCATAATATCCTCTTTTATGTTCCACAGAAGAAAATGTCACACAGGTTTTTGAAACATAATGGTGAGCAAGTGACTTTTTTTTTTTTTTTTTTGCGAACTATCCCTTTAACTGGCTTAACCTGCAAGACATCTTTTGTCAACTTGCTTCAGGAAAAATGTCATGCAAGTCTTTATAGTTAGAGAGAACGACAACACACAAGCATGACATAAACAATGCACCCATTAAAGAGATACTCCACATTTTTTGGAAATAGGCCAATTTTACAACTCCCCCAGAGTTAAACAGTTGAGTTTTACCGTTTTCGAATCCATTCAGCCAATCTCCGGGTCTGGCGGTACCACTTTTAGCATAGCTTAGCATAGATGATTGAATCGGACAAGACCATTAGCATCTCTCTCAAAAAAATGACCAAAGAGTTTCGATATTTTTCCTATTTAAAACTTGATTCTTCTGTAGTTACATTGTGTACTAAGACCGACGGAAAATGTAAAGTTGCGATTTTCTAGGCTGATATGGCTAGGAACACTACTAATATAAAAAGAGATAGTAGGGGTTATGATGGAGATAACGAGCAGCCTGCTTTTACAAAAATGCTTCTAAAAAACAAAGGATTGTGGCTGTAACAAATAAGACAACATGGAGTGTGTTAACCGTTAAGTTTTACTGCTGACATCCTGGGACAATTGTAGGGTTAGCCAGTGTGACCTATTCATTCCACTGACAAATGCTGGTGGAGAGGAAACAGGAACAGCAACGTTTAAAAACAAGAATTTTAAAGATATACAATACGTAAAAATTTACTGCACAGGACATTGTTTTGAACGCTGGAGTGTGAACGATTCCAGAGTGTGTCCGCTACAACATTGGCCATAAGCCTTCACAGCAAACACCATTGTGTGTTGTTCTCTTCCTCTCTCCTGTATTTAAGGACACTTTAAATGTTTGATTTCAGTCACTCTGAAACAATTTGCCTTTTTTGAAATGTAAATGCTTATGTCTGACTGAAATCCAATTTTGCAAAGTCGGACTAACAGACCTAATGCTCACCTATTATGTTGCATGACTTCAATTGGACTTGCCTCTGTCTGCTTTCTCGGAAAGACAGAAGTGTCATAACATTTATTTATTCTATAAAATATTTGATTATTTGTGACCCTGGATCACAAAACCAGTCACAAGTCGCACGGGTATATTTGTGGAAATAGCCAACAATACATTGTGGGTCAAAATTATCGATTTTTCTTTTATGCCAAAAATCATTAGGATATTAAGTAAAGATCATGTTCCATGAAGATATTTTGTAAATTTACTATCGTAAATATATAAAACATTTATTTTTATGAGTGAATGCAGCATAATCGTGAACATAAATGGACAACTTTAAAGGCAATTTTTTCAATTTTTTGCATCCTCAGATTCCAGATTTTCAAATTGTTGTATCTCAGCCAAATATTGTCCTATTCTAACAAACCATACATCAATCGAAAGCTTATTTATCCATATTTCATATTTTGTCATATGTATAAACATCAATTTCATAAAATTGACCCATGTGACTGGTTTTGTGGTCCAGGGTCACATTTGTGAGTCATGTATACTGTCGCTCGACTACACAAAAACCAGTTGTAGCTAGATTAAAACTGTAGATGATATATAAAATTAAATATTATTCTTAGATACACTCTCTTCAACACTCTCTTGTCTTTGAAAGAAGTCTCTTATTCTCACAAAGGCTGTGTTTATTTAATCAAAAATACAGTAAAAAGAGTAATACTGTGAAATATTACTACAAATTTTCTATTAGAAAGTATTTTAAAAAATGTATTCCTGTTATGGCAAAGCTGAATTTTCAGCATCATTACTTCAGTCTTCAGTGTCACGTGATCCTTCAGAAATCATTCTAATATGCTCAAGAAACATTTCTTATTATTATCAATGTTGAAAACAATTTTGCTTTTTATTGTGGAAACAGTGGTACATTTTTTCAGGATTTCTTTGATGAAAAGAAAGTTTAAAAGAACAGTATGTTTAAAATAGAATTTGTTTGTAATATTATACGTTAATTTAATGTATCCTTGCTGATCCTTGTTGGATCTTTCTAACATCAAACTTTTGAATGGCAGTGTAGATGGGGGTATATTCGTTGCTAAATGCTAACAAACTTGAAGGGTATACATATTTCCTTTAAAATGTAAGCGTAACCTGTGAGTATCATAAAACTAAGAGCCTATAAAATGAAACCTTTTTGGATCATCAATGAAATTATTGTAGTAAGTATTGATACTTTGCAGTCACGTGATATCTGGCGGGCAACAAACGCGGTTAGTGCATCCAATCGCACAACAACTACCTGACATGTCGTGTACACCTCAAAACACCAACTTTTGTATATTAAAACTGGCAACGTCCTGGCAAGATCCTTGATTATTTTACTGGTTTTCGTTGCTAGAGAATGACGTTCTTGCCCGCCAGCCAGTACAACTGACGTCACGTGCAAAGTATCAATAGTGGTGTTTAAAGTGAGCCTGGGTCTCTCACAGGAAGTGAGCAAGCAGTCGGGCCATAAGGCAAACATACCAACTGCCTTCATTCAATTAAGAGTTCCTGAGTTTGTTTTCACTGTCTGATAACCACATTAAACAGTGATATGCACAAGTTTCAGATGTTTTACTGATGTGCACAAGAATTTCACAATGTGCCACATTTCGGTGCCCTTTAATAAGACTGCCTCCCTCATGTTTCCACCACTCCTCCTTTCTCATCTTCATGTACACGTTTGTTTATCCAGCCGGTGGTGTGTAACCAAACAGGACTCTCACAGCCAGAGGGGGTGGTTGAATTACCGAAGATTGCAGGGGGTCATTGGCGGACACACTGTGTGGATTTGAGCCTTAGTTCACCTCCTGCTGCCCAAGAGGTTTAATTACCACAGGCAGGACTGTGTGGCGTTTACATTCACACAGAAAACGAAGAGGAGGGGGCGAAGGCCCACTGAGCTCCGCTAACAGAGAAGGCGAGACTGCCAAACAAAGTCAGCATGGAAAACGACCAAAACAACCCCACATACCTCAAGTTCACTTCATACAAGGAACACAGTATTTATATTGGGAAAACGAGAAGGAGGAAAATCTGCACTCCATATCTGGAAGCTTTTGGAGACTCATCTCTCGAGTGCGGATTGACCGTGTTGGTGATTGAAGTGCCACAGGGCATGAGAGGAGGAATTACAGAGCGCTCTGACACGAGACACCTAACAGTCAGAGCCAACGCCGACATCAAAACGCGAGCATCAAAACCAGGCTTGCAGCGAAAGGAGGGAAAAAACCTTAACAACACTTTCTTGGAGCAAGAAGCTACAAATGTAACCTTTTTCCGAATGCCACGGGCAGAAGCGAGAGCCGGCAATGGGCGCAACTGATAATTTCAAGCAACTGCCTGCGATAAATATTTAATAGAGTGCAGAAAATATAAAACTGTAGAAACAATCAAAGGCCTGCCTCTGTGTGCGGGTTATCTGTCTGCCGGGTGTTATGTGAATCACTGACCGGCAGATACTGAGGTCCCAGAGGGTCCCTTTCATTATCACACAGGGAAGAGCAGGAACACGGCCAGACCGATGAATTATTCAAGTCCACCTTCAGTCTGCACCACTGACTATTTTCTCCCCATCTCTTCACAACTAAATACTTTTAGAAAGAAAGAAAAAAAAATCAGCCAGCCTGTACTAAAGTAGCAGAAAAACATGAAATAAACAGAATTTATACAGGAAATAAGACACAACTTTTGAGGGAATCATTTGATTGTTCCAAACCTGTATTGACACAAAACAGGGTTGGAATTGTTAGCTAAAGCTATTAAAACTAAATTTTGTTAACTTATATTAAGCTGAAATAAAATTCTATACAAATATATAAACAATGACACAAAAACAGAAATTTTAACGTAACAAATACAATAAATGGGGACTAAGGCTTTCATGCTTCCGCAAGTAGTATAATAAAATCACCTTTTGTGTTTGATCCTAGAAGTAAAGTCATATGGATTTGGAATGATGTGAGGCTAAGTAAATAATGGCAACATTTGCAAGCACAAGAATTACAACAAAAATGAGTTATCTGAATTGTTCTCACAAAATATAATGTTGAGCTCAGAGGCCTCTGGGCATCATTCAGACTACTTCTGATTTAATCTTGTTTTGTTTTGTGCACTGATGAAATAAGAGCTTTCAGAATTCCTTCCTGATTGGTTCCTCGCCATTGAGATTTGAATAATTTATCAATTTAACATATGCAAAGCAGAAGGCTACTTTCCTAGTCTGAAAAGGGGGATGTCATCACATCCAGCAGTCCATGGTAATCACTCACTTTCAATTAGCGAGGAGCGAAGGGAGGGTGAGAGCAATTCACAAAGTAAACTGTAAAAGAAGATCAAAATATACAGCAATCAGCCCCGCAGTTAAAACGCGTCAACCATTTCAATTTCCCTGCTTGATTGAGCAAATAAATGGCTTATTTAACTGTGTGCTTCCCACATGAATGCGATTCAGAAACCAGCGTGCATTATAGAATAAACAAGCTGTTATGTACCAATTCTCAAATAGAACTGAAATAAGGGAAACAAAGCACAACAAAAAGGTACGTGCTGCTTTATATCTCAAAATTGCAACTTAATATCTTGATTTATTTTTTGGTCATTGCTATTTTATTTCTCATAATTGCAACTTAATCTCTTTTTTTTTTTTTACTCTGAGGTGAAGACGGCTTCCATAAGTATACCATTCAAAACACTTAACAGCTTTTTACAATTTTGTGTCATAAACAGGAAACATGAACATCCATATCATCGGTTGTTAGCATAATGCTAGTTTGGGGTTGACAGAGTGCTTTTTCTACCCTTTCATTAGCTCCAGAGGTTAGGGTGGGGCTTTCCAGCTCTCTTCCGCGGCCTCTGCGCTGCTACATTATTGTGTGAAGGAAAGTTCAGCAGGAGACGCTCAACACAGATTGGAAAAATGACTCCAGCAGCAGAGGCTAAGCACATGAACAAATAGTGCAACCCACCATTTGGCTCAGAGCGCAAATGGTTGATTTTAGAAAGCATATGGGAGATGTTAAATTTTCCTGCCGGACCTTTTTTTTCCCTCTCTCCCCAAAAGCTTAAGTACAGCTAATGACCGAGATCTTTCTGCACTGGGTAGCAGATGGGCTCTAGTTTTCAAAGGATAGGAAAGATGGCAAACTCTAAATGCAGAAAACAGTGTTTACTCAAAAACGACCTTCCTTTTCAGATCCTCATTTATAATGCGCACGAAAAAGTGTGTTTCGGGCTTCCCCTGAGCTGTCAGCACTATATTAATGAGACTTTAAAAAATCGGGGATTCATTCTGTTAGCGCTTGCCAGAAACAGGCTTCATAGGACCTGCTAAAACGTCTCAAAAATCGATGGCTAAATAGACTTTGCGTCAAGCGATCCGTGTTTGTGACGAGAAAATTCATTGACACCATGTATCTCTCTCACAAAAAGGTTTTTAAATCCTTGAAATAAAACCAACCCAGGTTCATTGCAAAATCATACCTGTGGGTGACATTTCAGCAAACTTATATTATGTTACTTCTTACATGTTTTGCAGCACTTTAAAAGTGAAATGTCCAGTGAGTGGCACTAAAAGCATGTTAAATTTTCCCATGAACACATGAAAGTGAATTTGGCAACATTTTATTGTGTTGGTTGTTGTACTGTATGCATTGCAGCAGCTCAGAAAAGACATTTCCAGTAAGTTTCACTTAAAGGTTAATGCTCTATCACGTTTAAAAATAACGTACCACCTACACTAAACCTAACCGATAGTGTTAACAAAAGCAAGTGTGATTTAAAAATACATTTGCTGAAGCAACCATGCCATTTTAGCTTGCTTCTACAAGTCTTTAAGCTCTTTTATCATGACTCACGGGATTTGCAGTGTGTGTGTGTGTGTAGAGGTACGTGTTTGGAGTTAGGTTGAATAAAATACAGGGCTGAATTTAACAGCACAAACACTGTTACTCTACAGTGAGCTGAAAGGATATATGATAAATAATTAAGTGAACTACCAAGCATAATGATAAATCAAGTATAAACAGCTCATAAAAAAACATTCAAACAGTCTGGGATTAGAGGGCGAAGTACTCCAGGATGTTTGGGCCAGAGAGACGCCCCACTCTCCTTCAACAAACAAGCCCATTTGTTTTGAGAAAGGTGGTTTGCATGGGGTGCTGATCATCCTGTGGGGAGATTTCCCCTGGGAACAGAGCAGTCGATCACATCGGACAAGCAGACTCTGCCTCATCTGAACCCATACCACCTCACTGCATTCATCAGTGAATGTGCCCTACATTATGTGCTTGGAAGTGGTTTGAAAAGCGACAACACTGAGCTGTTTGTGCTGTTGCCGACTACGTCCAGAGAGCCTGGACCCCTGGGCTGAAGGACTCACACTGGGCTGTCTATGAGGGTCTGTCTGTGGCTGTGCGGATGACCCCTCCGAACCCTTGCTCTCTCTGATGAGGTCAGCCATCAGTGAGCTGATCGTAATGTTAGGCAGGCGAGCAGGGAGGAAGGGTGTCGGGTGGTGGGGTGGGAGGTGTTCAGGAAGCAGGCGTTTGGCCCTGTCTGACCTTGGCTGATTTCTCCCCTCTGTGTGTTTTGCTCTGTTAAGACTCTCTTTCTCGGACCGCATGCCAGCACTGATGAGCTGTTACACGACCTGCGTTCTCGCTAAAGAAAACGTAAAGCGGAACGCAGGACTCCCCCGATGCCCTTGAGACTGCTTTTTGGGTCTCACGTTGTTTGTGTGAACACTTAAACAGTCGAGCCAAAAAAGGCGATGTATGTTTTCTCATGATGACAGAGCTGTGGGTGTTGCAGTGTAGGCTTTCAGGCCTGGCCTTCTGGTATACTTAGCCTGGTGTGCAGACAGACAGATCACAACAGCCTTCACAAGGTATATTTCATTCGTTCCACTGGAGGGAGGCCATCTGAGTGTCCCCTGCTAATAAGTAAGTGAGCAATTTATAAAGGCTCGGGTTAAAACGGATATCACAAACCGTATATACAGAGCCCAGCAGATTATCTCATTGGCCTTCTGGGAAATAGAGAGTCTCAAGGCACTCAAAAGATCTTGCCAAACATTTATCCTTCCAAACATTTATTGTACTTAAACTGGGGTACGAGTAAATAGAGAGGGCTGAACTGTCAGTCTTTGTGCACTGAACCTAGACCAGATGCCTGGTACACATTGTACGATTTTGGACTGTCCCAGACGAAAGATGATCAATCATGGCGATTTCTGTGGTCATTGCTCCTAAATGGTGGTCTTACATCGTACAGCGAGAGAGGTTCAAAGACGGCAGTTGTCACGGTCACGCGACCAAAGATTACTGACAGTGTTAGAAATTTAGCATGATCATCTCACAGTGCTACGACCTACGTCTACTGACTAGCAAATTCAAATGCAACATGAAATGGCGTATTGATCAACACGACATGGCACAAAAAATGTGCACAATTAGCGTACCAAGTTGGTATCTTTTCCCAAGCCATGAGTACATCCTTTATCTCCTCTTTCGCTTCCTCCTCTCTTTTTTCAGCGCACATAAAAACCTCACTTGCTCTGCTTGTTTACCACTAGCGCATGCTGATAACGTTTTATTCTTCTGTACTAACTTGCGTCGTAGCCTACGATTAAATAAGTGTCATCGTCATTTTGCACAGTCTGTAGCAGGCATTACAGATCTAGACTGAATTAAAGTAGACAGACAGACAGACAGACAGACAGATACCCCACTAGAAATTTCATGTTCTCAGAATGTCCTGCTAGTGTCAAGGACGTAGCCTAGTACCGTTCCCAGAACGTTCTGAGGCGGTCATAATGTGGAGTTCTTTTAAGGGTTGGCGGATGTTATTTGGTGGACCTTCAGGGAACATTCAGGACAATCTGGGAATGTTTAGGGGACCATTACAATAGGACGTTCCCTCT
Organism: Scardinius erythrophthalmus; assembly: GCF_964197995.2. Taxonomy (NCBI): domain Eukaryota; kingdom Metazoa; phylum Chordata; class Actinopteri; order Cypriniformes; family Leuciscidae; genus Scardinius; species Scardinius erythrophthalmus. The sequence goes on from NC_138231.1 coordinate 39,482,771, forward strand.
GGGTCTCTACTAGGGTTGTCAATAATACCGAATATCTGTACTGAAATTTTGGAAATGTGATACCAGCATTTCTGTAGTACCGTATAGTGCTGAGTACCGGGTATATTCATAGACTGTAAAAAAAGATGGACGACGCACCTTAACTCACTTCCATTGTAGCCAAAGTCCCAATATGGTGTTGACATCTTGCGCTGATTTGGGACCTGAGCGTGGAGCAGGGTCCGGCTCACACTCTTGCAGAAACGGTTGGTACAGTTTACTGCAGAACAACTCATTATGTTGGTGTGAAATAAATAGTTATGGAAATGTAGAAATTAAAGTTGAAGCTCCAATCTCTTCCCGAAAATCCCCCAAAAAGTCTGTCAGTGACTACTTCGTTTAGAGAAGCTGTCAATCACAGATGTCAATCATGACTTCACATTCCCGTTTCATCAAATAACTAACTAAGATCAAACTTATTTAAAAAAAACGAACACTTAAACTTACATCAGCGTGATGAAAACTACCTAAAATGACAGAAAACATCTTGTGTGTAAATTTGATTGTTTAGCCTCCCTTGCGTCACATTAGACTACATGGAAAGGGCAAGGTTTATGACCTGTACTGGGACCAACCACCTGGGGGCGATCGAGAAGCTTTGGCTTCTCTTTTTAGGACTTGTGCGGCACGCTTGATAGCCACTAATAGGCAGCTGTTTTCAGTCGCTTGTGTGTTTATCTAAGTGCAGAGCCCCAGAGACTACATGTAACCATTTTTACTAGGAGCACTGTAGCCGATATATAATGCAATATATACTAGTGTCTGTGAATATTAAACCGCAAAAAGACTATTTAAAATGTAATCCTGCATGTTCTGCTTGTCCTAGTGTGAATGAATGGTGCAGACGCACGGTTTAATTTACCACACAAACACTGAAGCATGTGTGACACTCGCGGTGTTTTTAGACATTAAAGACATTAAAGGTGGGGTAAGTCGTTTTTGAAATATGCTGTTGGCCAATGTTGATGTTTGAAATCAACCCAAACAAACACACCCCTTGTTCATTGCTCCACCTCCAAAACTCACACTCCAATCCTAACAGTCCTGCTCGAGTCGGTCTCGAACCCCAATCCCCCCTGCAAGCGAGTCAAGTGCATTAACAAACACCGCATTCACTATCACGGTGCGGATCCACTTTTGCGACACGACTGAAGCGTGGTGTCGCGACGCCTCCCCTCATTTGTATGTTGATGGGCGTTCCTCAAGTTTACCGCTATGGGCGTGGTTTTTAGCCAGCGGCTCATGATTCCCCCAGTCTCCATGTGCTCTACTTCTATTGGATAGTCGCATCGCGTTCAACGGATTAATTTGCATAAAGATGGGCATCGGCAAGAAGTAGAGCATATGGAGACGGGGGGGGGGAGTCTCTCGCAGGTTTTAAATACACAACATTTCCTTCTCGGTCAAAACCACTCCCTAAGGAACGCCCATCAACGTACAAATGTGGGGAGGCGTCGCAACACCACGCAACAGGCATGTCGCAAAAGTGCATCTGTACCGTCAGTCGTCAGCGCAACTCCGGCCTGACTCTGGCCTGGTTTGTTTATCAAAGCAGAAGCACAACAGAATAATGCTTCACAAGAAATAAAGCGCAGATGATGAACGAGTGACAAGGAAGCACAAAAAATGAACGTATAGTACACAAAAGCAATTACAAACAAGAGTTGGTTGTTAGTTGCCAACAGCACAGCAGCTCGTGTGGACCCGAATCAAAGCAACCTCCACGTCTGTTATCAGCTCCCCGCTTAGCTCTCTCCAGCGCTGGACAGCATTTCTAATATTAACACATTCCTAAAGCTCTTGCTCAGACATAACCCTTTATTTTCCAGTGATTTCCTCTAAGCTTTTCTCTTAAGTATTGTGTCTCATCTCAATTTCTGCAGTCTTTCTTCAGTTCAAATCTTGCTTGTTCTCTCTCCTCCACCGTCATGATGGCTACACGTTTGTTGTTGTGTCGGACTGACTAACTTCCAAACAGCATATTTCAAAAATGACTTACCCCACCTTTAATGCATGAACTTCAGCTCCAGAGCCGCTCTGAGAGTTACTTCATGAGTATTTTAACGGTTCATTTGAGAAAAAAAAGAAATCTTCTTATCATAAACACACAGAAACTCAAAGGTCTTCACGGCAACCCGTCAAAATAAAAGTTCAAATTTATTTATATAGCACATTTAAAAACAACCAAAGTGCATAACAATGTCAGGATACACAAACAAATAAACAAAACAAACACAGTAGAAAATGTCACAGTATTAGAACTCAACTTGAAATAAAAACTAAAGAATACAGGTGGGTCTTAAGCAACGACTTGAAAATTTCAGCAATCCAAGCTGTTCTTTTAAGAACAGGTATACTATTTCAGAGGTTAGGAGCAGCCACTGAGAAGGCCCGGTCACCTTTATTTAACCTGGATCTCGGAACATCGAGGAGCATCTGATTAGACGACCAATAACACCTTCTAACATTTATCACAGACACAGTGAGTGACTCACTCTATATTGAGTTTCCGTCACAAAAGTATGTTTCTTCAGGGTGAAATTTTCAGAGCATAATATATTGTTTGATGCATAGAAAGATATCTATTTCAAAATTGTGTTTATAGTTTAACAATACATATGTTAAGATGATACTGTACCAAAAAAGAAATATCTGCCAGTGTCATTTTCCAAAGCTTCAGTATTGCTGCAAAAAACGAGCACATTTCAAATCAATTTAAACCAGGAAATAAAAAGTAAAAGATTTTGGACTTTGACAAATTCAAGCAAAAGAGGGTCAAACCAAATACTGAGACATTAAGAATTTATTTTTATTTTTTAAAATTAACCTTTTCAATCAGTTTGTTAAACTGATGTTACAATTTAAAATGAAAATAAATGTATATTTAATAAAAAGAAGCAAAGCAGCATTTTCACTTTTGTATGTACTGTATATTGCAATAACCCATCTTTTAAAATCCTTGAAAACCAAATTCAAAATGAAACACAGCTGCTGAAATGAAACCTTGAGAAAATCTGATTTAAAAATCTCATCTGGGGAGGCAGCAACAGCAACTGTTCATGCGAGGCGTCCAGCGCGCTCACTCACTCACTCACTCACAGGGCATCAGTCGACTCCTGCGCCAGCATACAGCCAGGCAGCCGTGCCTTCTGAGGTTATTAATGGGCCGAACAACGTGCAGACTGCAGCCCTGCTGGAAGTGTATGGTAGAATCATCTGTAGCCATGATTAACATGTCTGCAAGAGCAACCACACCAAAGCCAGAGTCTGCGCCGGGGACGGCTGCTCTGAGAACAGCCCTTAAATCAAACTCTCATTAATCGCCAGCCTGCCAGTCAGTGGCACCACATTCCCCTCTGAAGCAGAATCAAACCCAGAGTTCTTCCACTTCCTCCCTTTAGCCTTTATGTCTCTCCATTTCCTTCTCTCCCAATGTCTCTCTCTTAGTGTTTGTCTGGAGTGCTTTTAGTCTACTCTGTGACATCTGAGGTTGTACTTGTGAAGCAACTGTGCATGAGAGCTACTTGCATATATCACATTAGCTGATTTACTTCTGGGAAGAGTCATTAGTCAAGCATTTTATAGTCACTATAAAGGGAATGCCTATTAAAGGGACAGTTCACAAAAAAAAAATCTGTCATCATTTACTCACCATCATGTCGTTTTAAAACCTGTTCGACTCACCAAAGCTATTCCTATCCAGCTATCCACCATAACTATTCCTTTAAGACTAAAAAATATCAATAGATTCACAACAGTTCTAGTACTATTCAAATATATTTGTAATATACAAGCATTCATAAATATTTTCTAGATGTGCATACATACACTTTCTATGCTGCTGTTGAGTTCTTATTGCATGTATCGGTGTAAATCCAAACAAGCAAAATTGAACGAAACAATGTACAAATACTTATGCATACTAATGAGATCAGGTTTCTTTTGCATAATCAACTCTCTCCATCTCAGCCTGCAAAGACTGAAGACCTGCCAACAAGTTCTGCATATTTCCTGTATATAATTATAACCTTTTGACTTGTAAACTTGTGCATTGTATTGAGCATGTTATTAACAAATTCCAGAACAATTCATTAAGAGACATTAAATCTGTTTGTGATAATATTTTTGTGATAATAATGTCAGAGTCTGATCAAACCATAACAAACCAATACCTTTAAAAAATAATAATAAAATAAACGTTCAACTCCAGACATCCTGCAAAAGTATAAAGCAGTAATTCATAAACCGTCTCACTGAGCTGCTAACAAATGTGCATGAAATACCTCTATTGATAACCTCTCGGTGAAATTCAGCCCAATTAGAGGCACAGCACGGATCAGTTGGCTCTAAGGCATGCACATAATTCATCTGAGTCTCAATACAGGAGACTAGCAGTGAAAACAGCTGTTTTTCGACTGAATATAAAGCACAGAAGTTGAACTGAACCATTACTGAGAGTCTGAGCCTTTCTGTAATGAGTTGTCATTCCTGAGATTTCAAGGTGAATCGAAATTTAAGATCAATATTTTACAGGAGGAATGAACGAAAATAAGCCTCTCTACTGATATAAATCATTAGTAGAAACCTCTGCTTCTACATCTTACTTAACTGAATAGCTGGTTTGATTTTATTTTCGTTGTATTAGTTCTCCCAAAAAAATTCTGTCATCACTCAGTCGTTCAGTCCAGTGATATTTTGGACCCCAATGACTTTCATTGTATGGATAAAAACAGTTGTGTTTCACAGAAGAAAGAAAGCCATACAGATTTGAAACATCATGAGGGTGAGGCTACTTTCTGGGTGACCTATCCATTTTTGTGTGTGTCTGCTAGCAGTTAGCCTCCATAACACATCTTCTGTGTGTGGTCAGAAGGCAAACTCAGACTGAGTAACACACTCTTGGGCTGTAGTGTTCATAATAACGCACCATGATAAATCATAATCTAGAGGTTGTTTTGAAAGTGCAAATAGATGTGCCTTGCTAAATCTTTTCTAAATAGAACTACATTCCCCAGTGCTTTAAGTTTGATTAACAGCAAACAAATTGGTTTTGAACCTACCCTGGTAATCCAGAGTACTCGCGAGAGCACAAGTTGAATTTGCTCAGCGAGTTACTCTGGGGTCGAGTAATGATGCTCATTAAATATGCCCCTCGATCTGAGCTGCACCAATCACATCGGGTTATCTGATATAGGCGGGCCAGAGGCGAGATGATGACAGCGCTGCGACGTCGAAGTCATTAGTAAACATTGCAAGATGGCTATGGATGAACACCAGTTGTTTGAAACGGCTTTGGCTGCTATAATGAATGAGTTGACTTGGCTTTTTAGCTAAAAGAGGAACAGAAGACGCCGCTCGAATCGTTCCTTTGCAAGAAGGGCGTTTTTGCTGTTTTGCCGACCGGATACGGCAAGAGTATAATCTACCAGTTAGCTCCGCTGGTAGCTGGGGTTTATTGTTGTGATTGGTCGTAGTGTTATCCAATTGCGTGCAGTGAGATTTTCAAATGCACGCTTGGTGCCGCCCCTCGAGCTGGGCGATTTTCATTAGTCGACGCCAGACCATTAATCTTTTAGATTTAGGTCTGGATTTCCAGGCTAGTGTGAACCAAAAAGCACAAAATATTGTTTGAATATCTCAGTAAAGGCATCCGACGCTACCAAACCATCCTGTTTTCCCTTCTGAGAATGAGTAGGAATTGTGGTTTGGAGTCTTAAGCAGCCTGCAGTGGTAATATGACAGCTTTAGGAGACATGAAATGCCATGTCACTGACCTATGATGTTCCAGCAGAATCTTAAAGACTAGCCTTCAGCAGCACTGTCACCACGGCAATTAAGTGCAAAATAACCTCTCACTTGTTACAGCCTCCCATGGTGCACTGAAGGTCATACGTCATGCTACAGAACGAGAGAGGGAGAGAGAGAGAGAGAGAGAGAGTTGTTGATAGTGGGAAGGAAGGAGAAAATTAGACCTACATTTATTAAAAAGAGAAAGGAACACTTGCGATAAATGCAAACACAGGGTGAAAAAAAGTGTCTAGATACAGATCATTAGGGGATTCTGACTACAATATCGATTGCAGCGAATGAGCTTCGCTTTCTTTCTCTTTCTCTCTTTCAGCACTCCCTGAACACAGAGATATCTTCCTTTCTTTCTGCTCACTGTTTCTATTGAAAAACTGCTGTTATTGATCATGTTTTAGGTGCAGATGAATGCACCCTTTGACCTGACCTGCATCGGAATAAGCAACCAACACTGCTGTTATTGTGTAAAGGAAGTAAATATCTTTTTCTGTTAAAGTGTTCCTACAAGAGCACGCTTGCTTTTTTTCGCAGAGATTAAAAACATCATGAGCTTCAGTCTTGTAGAGCGCATTTAATGCCTTGTGTGGAATTAGCTTTGCTAAACTACAGCAAACGCTTTAGCTTGAGATGAATCAAGTGCTGATCTCAGGCCTAAAGCTGGAGTATTTTTCTCAAGTGCTTTCACATCTGTCTTTGAGCATTTAAATCTGCAGAAATGTCAGTTTGTGGATATTGAAAATGTAAAACCTATAAGTCAGCTACATCATGATAAATATTACACAGATATGAGTAGATTGAGAGTCGCATCATGATTCAGCTTCAGTCTAGCCTGTGTGTGTGTTGAATGATACGATGTGCTGGTGTGAGAGCCAGACTCCTGATCCGTTGGCTTTCTCTCTTGCCCGTCTTCCTCTCTGTCTGTCTGAGTCTCTGATAACACCTGAGATATGCTGACATCACCATTTGTGGTTTATGCCACTGCAGAGGGCATGACCAGCAGAGAGAAAATATCACAGATGGGGGATGGATGCTCTCTCTCTTTTTCTCTCTTTTTATCCTGCATATTCTGCAAACACTGGTCAAAAGTTTGGATTTTGTAAAAAAAAAAAAAAAAAAAAAAAAAAAATCCTGAAAGAAATCTCTAATGCTCAACAAGGCTGCATTTATTTGATAAAAAATACAGTAAAAACAGTTATATATGCAAAACACTTTTTTTTTTCATTTAAAAGATCTGTTTTCTATGATAATTTAATCCTTTGATGGCAAAGCTGAATTCTCAGCATCATTTCTTCAGTCTTCAGCGTCAAACGATCCTTCAGAAATCATTCTAATCTGATCAATTAATAATAACGATTCTTATTATTATCAATGTTGAAAAGCTTTTGCTGCTTACTACTTTTTATGGAAACCGTACTACATTTTTCTCAGGATCCTTTCATGAAAAAACATCACTTTTGATCGGTGTAATGCGTCCTTGCTCAATAAAACTTAGTTAATTAGTTAGTTTATATAAAACCTATACTGACTACTTATCATTTTTTACATTGTTTTAAATATAATGTATTAAATCAAAATCTTTACGACCCCAAACCTTTGAACTTTGGAATTGTGTATATATATATATATATATATATAATTTAAAATGACAGAATTGACAGAATCAACTTGTCTTTAGGGTTACATCAACAAAAATAATTTTAAAGGTATAGCGGAGTATTTTTTACTTCCGGGTGGATCACCTATACTATTGGTCCTCCTAATTGTTAATCATTCTGGTGAATCAATCAAACTTTTCAAAAAGTGGAGAGGGCGGGTCTTATCTAAAATTCGGAAAGATCCTCCGCTATACCTTTAAGGGTCAGAATACAACTAGAAATAGCTTCTTATGGTACACACACTTTTTTTGTTAGTTTATGTTAAATAATGCATTTAACTAATGTTAAAATATACAAGCATATTGCAAAGTGTTACCAATATTTCTCTCCGAGAACGAAGCACGTCTGGAATACCACAAACAGTCGGCCAACAGGATCTTTCCTCTTTCTCTCTCTTTCTCTCTCCTCAGGTCTTATAGATGAAGCTAATGAAGATGATCACCACAATCTCTGCATTGTCAGTAATGCCTCTGTACCCATTGACCTTTACGAACATGCTAGTTTGCTTTACAACAAGCCTGTATGGAAATCCAACCACAGAGAGACAACCACCGGCAGATCCAAAGCTTTCCCTTGTCTGATGACAAGAGAACAGGAAGGAAAAGCCGTGTCTGTGTGGCTTTAACCCTGGCATGAATTAACTCATTTTGCAATTGTTTAGTTAATTCATGCATCATCTATGTAATGATCACAACAAATATACCCACTAAACACACTAACACAATTTTAGAGTAAAAGAAGTGTTTGATGTTTGATGAAAAATGCACATTATATTTGTAGTTGGACACTAACCCCTGACCACAGACAAAGGCTTAAAGGATTAGTTCACTTCAAAGTGAAAATTCTGTCATCATTTACTCACCCTCAAGTTGTTTCAAACCTTCTGTTGAACACAAAAGAAGATATTTTGAAGATAACCAAACAGTTGGACCCCATTGACTTCTAAAGTATTTTCTTTCCTACTGTGGAAGTCAATGGGGTCCATCAACTGTCTTCAAAATATCTTCTTTTGTGTTCAACAGAAGAAAGAAATTCATACAGGTTTGAAACAACTTGAGGGTGAGTAAATAATGACAGAATTTTCATTTTGAAGTGAACTATTCATTTAAAGCTAGTCCCAGACTAAAATGAATGTTTGAGCTGCTGAAAGAAACTTGCACTGACATATCTTAAAATATGTCATTAACCGCGTTTCCATTACCCTTCAAATTGCGCAAATTTAAAATTGCGAATTGAAAATACGGCCAATGGAAACACGTCAATTTCGCAAAAACTCCCATTTATCGCAAAAAAGTTTTTACACTCGCATGAAGGGTTTTTTCAGGCAATTTGAAAAAGAAAAATTTGCAAAACTGCAATGGAAACAGTTTTTGCGCATTTACAGGTCACCTGACGTAGATGACATGGTGTGTTTGGACAGAATACGAGACAGAGTTCTTTATTAAATTCATAAAAGACGAAAGAATTACAGGAATAATGGATTCTAAACCTCAAATAAATGCCATAATCAAGACCTGAGGGAGAAACACCCAGAAAACCTCATATGTGTCGCTCACAAGTATAAGGGTCGTTTCTTACCATTAATGCTTGGAAAACACATCTCCTTCGATTAATAATAATGGCTAGTGCCTACCAACGTCCGTTGCCATGGTTTTTGGAATGATTTTACTTATCGCGAGAGGAAAAATGAAGTTTTAGTCGCATAACATCAGTTAATGGAAACACCGTCATTTCGCAATAGTTTTTTGTCGACATTTAGAAGAAAAAAAAATCGCAAAAGTTTTGCGCAAATCTGTAATGGAAACGCGCCTTGTGTCATTGTTTTGTCTCAAGATGCACACCAGTAATGTGTAAAATGTTCTAAGGTACATTTATAAAAGCTACTTAAATGCCCTAATTGATCTAAGGCCTAATCCTGGCTTAGTCTAAGTCCTGTCTGTGAAACTGGGCCTTAAAGCAGAGATTGACGTCAATAAATAAATAAACACACTGTCAGTGTTCTCAGAGTCTTTAGCATACTCATGCTGTTCTACATGATCATTTAGATTATGATTATGCACATTAATATTTTTTTTTTGTCTAAATCGTGGCAGAAATCAAGAGTTCATTTCTAAATTTGACTAAACAAATCAAGCCACATTTTGGCAGATAATTTGCATTAAACTGAATATTTTCTCATCTACCATTGAAAACCAATATGGCTTTTTTACTGTGGGACAAATGTTTACAGTTAGTAAAAAAACCTCTGCTTGTCAAAGATGTTATTTTCCAGTTCAGTTGCAATTTTGCGTGGTTTATTAAGAAAATGATATACAAGATTAGGATTTGAAGCTGGGTCCCCTTGCACGCTAATTGAAACTGTATCCCTAGACTAAAATATCTTACATAGCCAATCAATAATGGAATACTGAGATGTTATCTTGACTCAAAAGATCAGTGCATGACGTACCTGATTCTCCACACCGGTATTATTTCTCAACTTTTTTTTCAAGGATGAGGTTCATATAAAATCTATATCAAAGAATGTTCATATCAATCTGACTCATGAGCGGTACAGCACATTCAAACAGCCCAATGACAAGACTGCATCAGAAGACACAATCTGATAAAACAGGGATGCGATATGTGGTGATAAGATAAAACATCTGCACAACCACGACCACAGACGTACAGCCACAATATCAGTAGCACCTATCAGTCTACACACAAGGTTATAAAACGAGAGAAGCTGTGAAAAAGCTCTTGAGATAAGCAATCAAAAATGGGTTAGCAATCGACCATGTTCTCATGACATAATTGGTGAACTACACGACCAGAACATTCTTTTGCATGTGAATGCGCAGTCACTGTAAAACTTTACAGGAAGTGATTTGAAGAATGACTCCTAGTCGTGTTTAAGCGTGTTAAAACTCTGCGCCGTAGTCTTTTCATTTAAACTGTGGTTTCTGTGCTGGTGGCCTATAATCTCTAGGTTCCTTTCAGTTTAATTTGTCTGTGAGGTGGATCGTTTAGCTTCCTGCTGCAGGAACACACACATACACACACACACACACACACACACACACACACACACACACACACACACACGCAAGCCTTGAAAGTTATCATTGACATCTGCTGGATCGCCTGTGAGGGCAGACAAACTTTCTCTTGCTTTTGCAGTGAAAAACATGTTGATCTGTGAGAAGTAATGGGCCTGCCCTCATATTACTGTTGAAACTTGTCTTTCTTTCTTTCTTTCTTTCTTTCTTTCTTTCTTTCTTTCTTTCTTTCTTTCTTTCTTTCTTTCTTTCTTTCTTTCTTTCTTTCTTTCTTTCTTTCTTTCTTTCTTTCTTTCTTTCTTCTCAATATTCCAGTAACTTTTCCTTTCCCAAACATAAATTTAAAGCCATTACAGATTTGAAAAAGCCACAGCCCGACTATGGATAAACACAGGTCCGGCATGAGAGGGAAGGGTACCTCCCTCCTTGTGCCCCTAAAGCCTGAGCAAACAAAAAACACACAAGCTCCATGACTCAGCAGATGAAAGACGTGGGTGGGGGGGCATCACTCACGCATACTTCGCCACGACTGTGACATGCACTAACGGGCAACATGTACTCTTAAGACAGAAGCAGGTTGCACTCATCAACCTTTTTTTTCTCCTGAGTTGGCAAACAGAGAAACATGCCGGGTTCCTTTGGTCTGTGTGTGTTTTGTGTAGGTGGTTGTGAGACCACAGGTGCTGAGGAGATCAAAAGGCATGAAAAACTCTGTGTTCTTTGTTTCTAAACATGCCCAGAAACCTCTACAGTCGAAGAACACCAATTTTTCAATTCTTTGACACCAGAATGAGAGGAAGTGAAAGAACCATGGCCCCTCAGGACAGACAATTTCTTAACCTTCATGTTCTGTTGAGACTACTGTTTTTATGTTTGGGGTCCCAGGCACCGAAATTACATATTTGCATTATTTAATGGACCTCAGACATAACATATTTCTATGGAGGATTATTAAAGCAAATTAATAAAAAATATTTTTTATTTGTTGAAGCTATTAACATGGATCTAGCACATCAAACAGAACATGAAGGTTAAAATTGTAAACAAAATATTAAATATTTTTGTTACACTTTATTTTGATGGTCCACTTTATACATTCTCACTGCTAACCTTTCAACTACATGTCAACTAACTCTCATTAGAGTATTAGTAGATTTTACTAATCTATAGGTTATAACCTAACCTATAGATTAGGGCTAGATGTAAGGGTTCAGGTTAGTAGAATAAATTGACAGAGAACAGAGTTAAAAATATTTTTACAGTATATATATATATATATATATATATATATATATATATATATATATATATATATATATATATATATATATATATGTGTGTGTGTGTGTATATGTGTATATATATATATATATTTTTTTTTTAAGATGTCTATATAGTTTTTTATAACATTAAGTTAAAGTTGTACATTAAGTTAAAGTTGTTTTTATTTTATTTTATTTTATTTTATTTTATTTTATTTTATTATTTCATATTTTATTTCAGGTAAAGTTTATTTTATTTCAAGTAACAAATATTATTTCATGGTTTTAATTAACTATAAAAACCCTGATATATATTGTTTGTTTTAAAATTATTTAATATTTATAGGCTATAATTTAATATTTAATAATTAAAAGAAATATATATTTTTAAAGCTATTAACATAGACCTGGGACCTCAAACAGAACATGAAGGATAAAAAATTATCTTTGAACATCTGGATAGGTCCGACATAATGGAGTAACATAAAATAGAGAAATTCATCAATTATCACATAAGTCAATCCTCACCGTCATAAGTAAGCGCTCTGAAAGTTGTGCTGGTGGTCTGAGTGGTTGTAACACCTGGAGGAAAAGTGCCTTTTTCAGTCTCTTTTTGACACTCTGCAGATGCGGTCAGGAACTTGAGATGTTTAATCCTTTCATACATGAGCTACTGTGTGAAGGATAGCAAAGCTGTTGTGTTTAAACCCAGAAAAACCCAGTTCTTAAGACTCCCTGAGAAAAATGTGTATGTGTGTGTGAGTGTTGTGGCTCGCTCAATAGTCTGCCTTTTTTCCCTGTCTGTCCGTTTCACCCTCTCTCACTCTTTGCTATTGTATGTTAGTCGCAGAACCACGTATTACAGCCTGCAGCTCATTTTTACCCTGGATCAGATTTCTCAGAACACAGATGCTGCGAACACACACAACAAAAAAGCCTTTTAAAATAATGCATCTGTTGATTTCCAGGCAGGCAAAGGCCTCCCGGATTCCAGTTTGACCTCACCCATCCAAACAGCTTTGAAAAACAATTTGGCTAAGAAGTCCAAGCCTCAACGCAACCATGAAAAAGAATGCATTTGCGACTGGGAAACAAGAAGCGCCATGTTTGTTTGGTGGCTGCGTAATGCTAGTTCACCTGGGTCATCTTTGCTGCATGATCAAATGAGGAATGCTCTCCCTCTGTGCCTTTATAGTTAGAATTATGCTGGTAAAGTATCTTATTATGACATCTTCTTCCCTGGTCCGAACATGTCTGCCGGCTTTGATATAGGCTACGATCGTGTCATAATAAGATGGCATAATAGGAATGGGATCGGAGAGGGCCTACATCTGAGAAGCCTCTGGTATGGAAAGTATGCACCACTAAACCAAAACATCAGAACCTGTAATCTCCTGCCTCACAATAATGTTTATTGTTTTTTCCTTCATACTAGCTAATTGGATGACAATGAAAGATATGATAAAGAAGACGATGACTGGGGAATATGTACCTGTGGAGAAGCTGACGTCAGCAAGGGTCCGACCCTCCTGTAGACAAGCACATGCATGAATGCTGCCACTCATTCAGAGGACCTCACAATGACCCAGACAAACACATTCATTCACCATCTCTTTCATTTGCAAAAATACACACACACACACACACACACACACACACACACACACACACACACACACACACACACACACACACACACACACACACACACACACACACACACACACACACACACACACACACACACACACACACACACGCACACACACCTGTTAAACTGTCAACTTGAGATTTAAATCCGTGGCAGAAGGAAGTAGTTCTGCACAAAAAATGTTTTTTAAATACACTCTGTTGTTGTTTCTTATTTACTTACACGCTTGTGGCGTCGAACTGTTAACGCAAATCACATTCGTAGCCATGCAATATGGCTGTATATCAGCACGCTGTGATTACCGACGGCCGAATCACAGCCGTGCTACAGCCATTTCGCACTGCTTCTCGTGATATTGTTCATATATATATATATATATATATATATATATATATATATATATATATATTTAGGGCTTTGAAACGATTAATTGCGATTAATCACATCCAAAATAAAAGTTTGTGTTCAAAAGTAAAAGTTTGTATATATAATTTCTAGTATATATAAATATAAATATTTTATATATAAATAACAAATTTTTCTTAAACATATACATGCATGTGTGTGTATTTATATATACAAAATAAGTATGCACAGTACACACACATATATTATTTGAACACAAACTTTTATTTTGGATACGATTAATCGCGATTAATCGTTTCACAGCCCTACACACACACACACACACACACACACACATATATATATATATATATATATATATGTATATATATATACTCTACACTGTAAAAAAAGATCCTGTTCAATGCATGGTAAAAAAAGACAGCGGTGGTTGTCAGAAATTCACTGTAAAAATACGGTAAACGTGTCAGGTTTACGAGATGACATATTGGTGCCTGTATATTTATCAAACTTATAACCATATATTTCATTAAAAGATATAATGTAATATGAAATATATCAGTTTTTAACCTAAAATGTACTGAAAACCAGCGCAATAACACAGGTGGAAAAACTGAAAACTATACTCGATGAATAGAGTTTATAAGTAACTAAATAGCAGAAAATGTAACACCAAACACCCTTATGTACAAAATAAAAATAATATAAGAAGAAACCAAACTAATAATAATGTATAATCACATATAGATCTTATGTAGCCCCGCCCCTTTTCAGCGACACACTCATTGTGTTCGGTCTTCCGGTATGTATTTCCACAGCATGGAGGTAAGATCTTACGTATTTATGAATAAACTGCTCGTTTTAAAATCTTTCCTGTTTACTGACAATTTGTCAATGCTGTGTTGTAGAACACTGACGAACATGATGATGAAGGCAAAGGTTATCTTTAATAAATCCAGAGGAAGATAAATCACACAAGAGAACGGCTTACAACACATATATCACAGACGAGATCCGACAACAAATAAATATGACTTAATTATACAAGCAAATGAGGATAATTAACGACACACACCTGAACTAAATGACAACTAATCAGAAACCATGACAACTATACTCAACAGTGGAAACGGTGGAAACTGAAAAAAAGTCCAAACTAAGTGAGAGTGTGACATTTGTTATGACCTCCGCTTCAAACATTACAATGCTCATGATAACTTTCGTTGACTCTACAATAAGTAAATCCACTTCCTCAGCTAATTACCCTTTGACAGCGATGCTATAGAAATATACAGTTACCGCAAAATCAGAGGTTCAAAGAAAAATACTAAAGATGGCTGCGCGCTTGTTTCTCTGGTCTATAATAACACAATGACTTCTGGGAATTTCCTTTTACTGTTTTTAACAGCAAATTATATGGTAATTCAGTTTTTTCTTGCCCAATTCATAAATTTGATAGTTTTTAACAGAAAATGATATTCCTGTATACACAGTATTAAACTGCATATAATGAACCATTTACAGATTTGTACCATATATGGTAAGGTAACTTAACCTATTAACAGGTTTTTACTGTACCATTTAAAAAAAAATCAATTACAAACATTTTTACAGTATATTACATTTTACAGTATTTTACAATATAAATGAATTGCTGTGTCAACCCTCCCCCATTAACAACAAAATATGCTGAATATTTAAAAATGAATAAAACAAGGCAGGCATGTTTGCGGGGCTATTCATTAATTAAAAAAACACTTTTGGAGTGGGTACAATCTTCACCTATCTAATGTGAAGGTTCATAAACATTCACAATGACAACAGCACTGTCAATCACATGCAATTAATTATTGCAGTGCAATAAGAACAGTATAGCCCACTAAAACACCTCTTCACTGAGGCCTCGTAAGTGCATGTGACCCCGACTCGCTCGCCAGTCACGGCTGTTTATAACAGTTCCCATTAGGAGCCAATCTCCGCTCGAGAAGCATGCAGAGCGCTCGGGCCACTTATCGAAAGACCTCTGGAAAACTTCAGCCATTAGCATGTGTGCGCATGATGATTTGTAGCGCAAGAAGAAGAGGGAGCGTAAGGGGGGAAAGGGGGAACACGGCAGACAGCTCCTTTCACAAGATTGGACTTTAAACCAGCCAATTAGTCGTTTCACACATTGGGAGCATTGTGCAGGTCACACATTAATTTGAGAAATGAGCAGGAAAAGTGGAGGCTGGTGATGTAGAGAGAGAGAGAGAGAGAGAGAGAGAGAGAGAGAGAGAGAGAGAGAGAGAGAGAGAGAGAGAGAGAGAGAGAGAGAGAGAGAGAGAGAGAGAGAGAGAGAGAGAGAGACTGCCGCTTTAATTATAGCAGAATTGCAATTTCCAGATTTTCAACCCCTCTACTCTATTTCACCTCCTCTTTCACAGCATATTTCACCCAAAAGTGACAGGCTTTTCTTCAGCTTTGAATGTCCTTCATTGCCTCTCTGTTTGCTCTTGTTAGCAGAGCTCCAACAAGGATTTGACAGCAAGTAAATTCTCAACTTCTCCTAATTTGACAGGGAATCTGTTGATCTGTATTGCAGGGATTTTGTGATGCATTTTTAACTGCATGCGCAACCATTTGTGTGTTCAGGCCTGTCTCTGTATGTTCCTATATATTTGCAGGCATCTAATTAACTCTCAAGCTCCGACTTACTGTCATGGTGTATCAAAACACGAAGAGTTCTCTCTGCTATATTGTTATGTTAATGAGAATAAACAGCACTGGAATAAAACTATATTTACCATTTAACCTCTTATTTTATTTAGGTAGGCCTAGCTCAGGCAATATATAAAGATACAGACAGCATTTCTCCGCAAAATAGTCTTTTTCACTAAGCATTCACAATCCAGTTTAATCTAAGTAGGTTCTAAATAAACTAAAATAGCATGAAATGAATTTAAACTATTTAAATTAAGTCGCACAGCTCTTTTATATGCAAATGAGGCTCATTATAAATTGCACCTTATTCACAAAACTCAGCGCTGAATTTCTGGTGCAATTAATGTTGCAGAAACTGGGCGGCAGAGACATTTGTGTACATTTTTAGTCATGGCAGCGGTAATTCATCAATGATGATCAATGAAAATTATAACTGGGACTGTGGATGAGCGCACTTTATACATTTTAAAGAATTGGCAAGTAACACAATGAATTAAACTGAAATAGTATTTTCTTTTAAAACACACTCCAGTAATCTTTGTTTTATTTACAACTTTGATTATTTTTTTTTTGTGTGTTTATTGAATTTGGTGATTTGCATACTTATTTTAGTGCGTAATTCATTTCAGATACTAAAACGACTCAAACAGCACATGCAAATAAACAACGGCATCAGCAGACCTGCTTCATTCTTCGCGAATTCCCCTTATGGTCGGCTATCAGCTCTGGTTTCACCCGGAAAAATACAATGTACAGTAGTGCTACAAAGACAAATGATTGTTCTCACAGTGCATTTATCTGCAAACTCGTGGCAGTGCGGCTCCACTGAGGACCTGGAGAAAGTTTACATTGCGGGAGAACGAAGCATATATTGCAGCAGAATCAATCTAATCAATCCACCGGACCACAATGGCTCTCTGGCAGGGGAAAGCAGAGGAAATATAGATTGTTCAATTATGTTGTTAGATATGAGAGCAGAGAAAACAAATAACCAGAATCCATAAGTGCCTGAAAACTTAAGCTGGGTAATACATGTACTCATTTAAGAGCATTCGGCCATTATCTTGTGTGACTTGCATGGGAAACACAACACCAGATGTATCAAAAACCTTTCAAGACTTAAGAACGGCTATGTGAGGGGGATATTTACATCAATGTTTACATTTAATAGGCTTGCTAAGCATGAAAATGCAGAGCTGTCATATCTGAGGCACACCGGCCCATCGTATTGCCAGGAATAGACTGACTTGAGGGTTGCACTTAAGCACACACTTCTAGGTTAAATGTCTTGCCATCTTTGAAAGCGTGGTGTCATCATCACTATAGAGCCATTCAAATACAAAAATGTTGATTTGAGAACATCCACCTATCAGGAAAAAAAGCTTTGAAAGATATGCTTTGAGGCCAGACACTGCAGATTGATCTGACATCTTGCTTCGAACACCTTGGTTTGAAAAGAAGGGACCTCTGCTCTCTTTTAGAATTATAAGAAATACAAGAGCTATTTACTGCAACAGCGTGAGAAGGAAAAGCACACCAAAGTGATTGACAGTGATAGCTTTGGCCAATAATGGCAATGACATCTTCCTCAGTAGCTTAGTGCTTTTACAGCAGAACTGAATACTTATCAGTCCACGAGATCAGCAGGAAGTAACAGAAAGCCAGGCTTATCTGTGTTTTGGTCTGGAGCTTTGGGGGAAGGGCTGAGGAGGCGATGAGGAGGAGGTTTGCAGTTGGTCGTCCTGTTTGGTGTGGAAACATATGCCACAGGGCGCCAGGCTTGCTGAGTAACGGAATACTAGTAATGGCATTACATAACCAACATGCAGTTATATAAAAAACACAATCCGATCACTGATTACTCCAAAATTACTCCAAGTTACAAGTCACCAATTTCAAAACCATTTCGGTAAAAGTCTTGGTATCTGATTTTAACAGTACTTTAGTATTTTACTCATAATGAATGTAAGCTTAGAGATGCACTAGCCCTCAAAACCTTGTTTATTTTTTAAAGTCGAAATAAAACTGAACACCTCAATATTGCAATCGACACAGCAGCCTCTTAAACATACAGACACTCAAGTCTCAGTTAAGCTCAAAAAGTAAACCAATATCCCAAAAGTTCTCTTCGATATAATGCATCAAAATAAACAGAAATAAACTGCTGCAGAAAAAGTTTGGTGCCATGCAAAATGTTGTGTAAATGTAGAGTTGCTAATATCCTTGATACTCAAAGTACAAAGTAGCCTTAAAAATACTTGAGTAACTAATTACATGTAGCATACTCAAATACTTTACATCACTTTGTTGATGCAAAGATAATCTATCTCTTAATAAATACACATCAGTTCCTACAATGCATTTGTTGCATTCACATTCACATTCCAATTTTAGTTGGATTATTAAAAAAACACTTGATCTTGATCACCACTGTCTACAAAACTTGCAAAAAAGAAAGAAAGAAAGAAAGAAAGAAAGAAAGAAAGAAAGAAAGAAAGAAAGAAAGAAAGAAAGAAAGAAAGAAAGAAAGAAAGAAAGAAAGAATAAAATAATATAAATAATAATATAAATTTTAGTTAAAGTTGGTTCCCTTTCAAGGGAACTCCCGTTGCGTCGAGAATGACGCTATGGGGAACGCTTTGCGTGATGACGTCTTGAAGCACATGTAAAATCAGTCCAATGGTGTGGCGGAACGTCAGAGGCGGGTGACGTCACGTACCAGGAAACTATAAAAGCCGGCCCGAAACAGAAAACGAAAGCTTTCTGAGTCTTCAGTCGCGCTCTGTGTTGAATCTGTCCTTGTTATTTGGTGTTGTCTGTCTATATATATATATATTCAGTATGGCGAGCAAGCAGCAGTTTAGAGTGTGTGTCCATCCCTGCCCGCGTTATTTAACGGGAGGTGACACACACACTCTTTGTGTTGTTTGTTTGGGAGAGGAGCATGCCCAGTCAGCACTCGAGGGTGGTGACTGTGTGCATTGCTGTGCGCTTCCATTGCGTACGCTCCGATCCCGGTTGGCACGGTTCAATCCCGATCACGTTCCCCAGGGCTCTGGTCCCGCTGCTGCCGAGGCACAGCGTCGATCTCAGACCTGGGGTTCGCAAATGGATCTATCAGTGGATGTTGAGACGGGCTCTGCCTTATCTCAGCAACCTTCTGATAGATCCAGTGCCTCTCATCAGGGTGTGGAAGCACGCGCTGCGGTTTCTTCCCCCCCGATGGAGGCACCAATACTGCAATTGTCCAGCTCTGAGGAGTTGGACGTTGTTAGTGTTGAAGCTGAGTCTGAGGATTCGCCACCTCAGTCTCATGCTTTTGAGGAATTGCTCGATGTTGTCACGAGAGCAGTTCACAGATTATCTATTGAGTGGCCAGAGGATAGGCAGGACGTTCGCTCGAAAAGTAAGCTCGACGAACGCTTCCTGCCATCTCGTGCACAGCCTCAGAGAAAAAGCCTTCCGTTTTTCCCCGATCTCCACACCGAGGTGTCGAGATCGTGGGGGAAACCTATGTCTTACAGAGTTTACACAACACAAACCTCTCACTACTCTTCCATTCACAATTATAAAGAGCATGGTTATGGGGAGATGCCGAAGGTGGAAGAGACGCTCGCGAGCTATCTCTCTCCAGCGACGGCATCTTCCTTGAAGGCTCCCTCTCTTCCCTCTAAACCAGTAAAATTTACTTCATCGCTGGTTCATAAATCATATGCAGCCGCTGGTCAAGCTGCAGCGTGTCTGCATACGATGTCTATCATGCAGGCCTATCAGGCTGAATTATTGGGGGATTTAGAGGAGGGCGGGGGTATTGGTCCAGACACAGTGGCTGAACTACGCAGAGCCACGGATCTGTCTCTCAGGGCCACCAAGGAGACCGCTAAATCAATCGGGCGGTCTATGGCAGCCCTGGTGGCCACTGAGAGGCATCTGTGGCTCAATCTGAGCGACATAAAAGAAAAAGAAAAACATGTTCTCTTAGATGCTCCGGTTTCCACTGATGGTCTATTTGGTGATGTTGTGAACAGTGCGATAGCTAAATCACAAGAGGCCTCTAAACAGGCAGTTGCACTCCAAAGACTTCTCCCCCGCCGTTCATTCTATGAGGCTGCTGAGCGGGAGCAGCCTCACTCCTCTAAAAAGAGCGCTAGCCATCGTGCCACTCAAAAACAGAGTGTGTCCTCTCGTGCTCCCCCACAAAAATCTCGGGGACACGGAGGGCGCTCTCAAACCCAGCAGCCCTCGAGGGGTAGAACGGATCTGCGGACCGTTATTACCGCCAAGAAGGCTGCTGGGAAAAAGTCCTGACGTCCGAGGGCTCAGGACAAATGAGGGTAGTCCCCCCCGAAGCAGAGCGGTTAACACCTCTTTTCACGGTGCCCGTCTCTCTTCGGTACCCTCAGGGGACCGTTCTGCCTACCCTGCCGCCTCAGGTGTTACAGGGCGCAGCGGTCTCCGGCGAGCACATATCTCAAGGACCACCCGGAAACGTAGTGGCCTCGGGATGCCCGCCCCCTCCGAGGAGGGTGTTAGAGCAGTCTGTTCGGTCGTTCCCTGCCGGTGCGCCGTTACAGGGCGACGAATTGACTACTCAACAACAACAAAATCCAGAAACCAGTCTCGAGAGGCTGGTACCTCTAGTAGAATCTTTGACAGCGTGGAAGCTACTGTCAAATGTTTCTCGTTGGGTCCTGCAGACCGTGGAAAAAGGGTATCAGATACAATTCAAAAAACGCCCACCTCGGTTTATGGGGGTCCTGCCCACAGTGGTGGGCCCCGAGCAGGTTCTGGTCATGGAACAGGAAGTGAACACTCTGTTAGAGAAAGGGGCCATAGAATATGTACCTCCCTCCGACAGGGAAACCGGGTTTTACAGCCGGTACTTCATTGTTCCGAAAAAGGACGGGGGATTGCGTCCCATTTTAGATCTTCGAGTTCTGAACGATTCAGTCATGCAGCTCAAGTTCAAAATGTTAACATTGAGACAGATCGTGCCACAGATCAGGTCCGAGGACTGGTTTGTCACGATAGACCTCAAGGACGCGTATTTCCATATTTCCATCCGTCCGTGTCATTGGAAGTTCCTGAGGTTTGCTTTCGGGGGCAAAGCATACCAATATCGTGTTCTTCCATTCGGCCTAGCTTTATCACCCCGCACTTTCACCAAATGCATGGATGCAGCTCTGGCGCCACTGCGCCTCCAGGGCATTCGCATTATGAACTACATCGACGATTGGTTGATTTTAGCTCAGTCGCAGCAGATGGCGGTTCAACATCGAGATGTTGTTCTCGCCCATATGAAAGAGCTGGGGTTACGGCTGAACGCCAAGAAGAGTGTGCTTTCTCCACTCCAGAGGACCACTTTTTTAGGCGTGGTTTGGGACTCAGTGTCGATGCAGGCGCGCCTGTCACCGCCACGTATAGAGTCCATCCTTGCAGCTGTGAAAAGTGTAAAGCTAGGCCAGCTACTCACTGTCAAACAGTTCCAGAGACTGTTGGGTCTCATGGCAGCAGCTTCCAACGTGATACCTTTTGGACTGCTGCACATGAGGCCCCTGCAGTGGTGGCTCAGGACCAGGGGGTTTTCCCCGAGGGGCAACCCATTTCGCACAATCAGGGTCACGCGGCGATGCTTACGTGCCCTGGTTATGTGGAAGAAACCTTGGTTCCTGTCCCAGGGCCCAGTGTTGGGAGCTCCTTGTCGTCGCAAACTGCTAACGACGGATGCTTCCCTCACGGGTTGGGGAGCGATCCTGGAGGGTCGCTCATCTCAAGGTCTGTGGGAAGACCATCATCGTTCCTGGCATATCAATCGCCTAGAGATGTTAGCTGTCTTCCGGGCTCTGAGGAGCTTTATCACAGATCTCAGGGGACACCATGTGTTAGTACACACGGACAACACGTCGGTAGTCGCCTATATCAACCACCAAGGGGGTTTGCGCTCGCGCCCGTTATCCAACTTGGCACGCCATATCCTCTTGTGGTCCCAGGGGAAGTTACTGTCTCTCAGGGCAGCTTACATCCCCGGGGTCCAGAATATAGGAGCAGACACTCTGTCGAGACAGGGGCCGAGGCCCGGGGAATGGAGGCTCCACCACGAGGTGGTGGAGCTGATATGGAGGGAGTTTGGCCAAGCTCAAGTGGATCTGTTTGCGTCTCGAGAGACGTCTCACTGTCCACTTTGGTTCTCCCTCACGCATCCAGCTCCTCTGGGATTGGATGCTATGGTGCAGACGTGGCCGAGGCTACGTCTGTACGCTTTTCCCCCAGTTGCTCTGCTCCCGGGAGTTCTGGAGAGAGTTCGCAGGGACCGGGTTTGCCTGCTTCTTATAGCCCCGCGCTGGCCGGGCAGAGTATGGTTTCCCGATCTGGTCTCCCTCCTCGACGGGCATCCTCTGGAGTTACCCGTCAGGAGAGACCTTCTGTCCCAGGCAGGGGGCTCAATATTTCACCCCCGCCCAGAACTGTGGAACCTGTGGGCTTGGCCTCTGAGGGGGCCCAGCTCATAGAGTCAGGTCTCTCAACTGAGGTTGTTGAGACCATTCTACAGTCCAGAGCTCCCTCCAAGAGGAAACTTTATGCCCTGAAGTGGAGAGTCTTCACTTCTTGGTGTAGTGACCGTCGGTTGGACCCAGTTAACTGCCCAATTGGTACAGTGCTGGAGTTTCTGCAGGACCGGTTCACAGCAGGTCTAACCCCGTCCACTTTAAAGGTTTATGTGGCGGCCATAGGTGCTTACCACATTCCTTTGGGTGGAATGTCTGTGGGGAAAGACCCTTTGGTATCTCGTTTCCTTCGTGGCACTTGGAGGCTGAGGCCTGCAGTTCGCTCTAGGGTGCCTCCTTGGGACTTGTCCATTGCGCTACAAGGCTTGTCCCTGGCCCCCTTTGAGCCTATTGAGGAGGTTCCTGAGAAGTTTTTAACGCTGAAAGCTCTTTTCCTTCTTGCCATTTCCTCTCTCAAGAGAATAGGGGATCTCCAAGCGTTGTCGGTTGCTCCGTCATGCTTGGAGTTTGCTCCGGGTATGATCAAAGCATTTCTTCATCCGAGACCGGGCTATATCCCCAAGGTCCCCACTAATGTGGCCAGACCTATTGTTCTGCAGGCCTTCTGTCCTCCTCCCTTTCAAAATGCGGACCAGGAGGCTAATAATTTGCTTTGCCCTGTGCGGGCGTTAGACGCATATGTCCACAGAGCTGCCCTGTGGCGAAAAAGTGATCAATTATTTGTGTGCTTTGGGTCCCCTAACAAAGGAGGCCCGGTGTCTAAGCAAAGGATGAGTAAGTGGGTGGTCGAGGCTATCTCACTTGCCTATGAGGCGGCTGGGCAGCCTTCTCCTTTGGCTGTCCGGTCGCACTCGACGAGGAGTATGGCGGCCTCTAAGGCCCTTATTTCAGGAGTTTCTTTACAGGACGTCTGTGATGCGGCAGGCTGGTCCTCACCGCACACTTTCGTCAGGTTTTACTCTCTGGATCTAGACTCTGCTCCAGGGTCTCATGTTTTATCTTCCTAGTGCTGCTCTCTAGATTACACACAGGACAGACATTCGTAGCTATGGAGGCGTTGGTATAGACGTTCCCCATAGCGTCATTCTCGACGCAACGGGAGTTCCCTTGAAAGGGAACGCCTCGGTTACGACTGTAACCTCGGTTCCCTGAAGAGGGAACGAGCGTTGCGTCGCCTTGCCATATCTCCTTCATGCCTGTCAGCTCGACTTCAGACTTTTACGAAGCTTTCGTTTTCTGTTTCGGGCCGGCTTTTATAGTTTCCTGGTACGTGACGTCACCCGCCTCTGACGTTCCGCCACACCATTGGACTGATTTTACATGTGCTTCAAGACGTCATCACGCAAAGCGTTCCCCATAGCGTCATTCTCGACGCAACGCTCGTTCCCTCTTCAGGGAACCGAGGTTACAGTCGTAACCGAGGCGTTTTGGATGGGTTATTTTATAATTTAATAATAATAGCAATATTTTAGATTTATTTTCAAAGAAATTAATACTTTTATACAGCAAGGATGCAATAAATTGCTAAAAAGTGACATTTATAATGTTACAAAATATTTCTATTATAATGTTCTTTTGAAATGTCTATTCATCAAATAAAACGTATCATTGTTTCCACAAAAATATTAAGCAGCACAGCTGTTTTCAGCACTGATAATAATATGAAATGTATCAAAGCACCAAATCAGCATATTAAAATGATTTCTGAAAGATCATGTGACTGGAGTATTGGCTACTGAAAATTCAGCGTTACCATCTCAGGAATTATAGTACATTTTTTTTAAATATATTCAAAAATATCAGATTTCATAGATTTCAAAAATATATTTGTAAAAATCTTACATTTAAAAATTGTATCTAAAAATCTAAAGTAACCCATGCAAAGTCAATTGTTGTAACATGATGTAACACTTCCAGTGAAGACATGATATCTCAATGCACACATGATGTGGTCAAACCACTGACACAATTCCCAACCCAACTCACTGCCACTACTGGAAAAAAAAAAGGTTTTCATTGTGTGTAAACACTTGATAGGGGATTTGTAAACAGCAGAGATTCTTGAAAATGTGTGGAGTGAGGGACAGACAGGAGGAACTGATGCTATGCAAATGAGCAATTAGAAAACTGGGCCAGAAACTATGAGGCAGATCCTCAAGTTGGGGAGACCAATGACCTTCTTTCATTCAGACTACTCAAAAAGCACTATGTGATCTGATGTGACATCTCTCTGAACAAACATGACAAGCTCAATTACAGGAAATTGAGGATAACAGAAATTGCTGGGAGTCAGTTAGAGAGAAGCCAAGACATGCAGACGTACAGATGAGGGCCAGTGCTGGTTAGTGACTAATCAAATGACTCCTGAAGGCTTTCTGGCTGAAGAAAAAACAATCTCATGGGCCGAATAGAAGATCATAGGACTAATAAATATTTTGATAGCATGCGGTCTTGCTCTTCCAGTCATTCTTATGCGTTACTTGTTATTTGGAGGACCTTCCTTTGAACATTTATTCCACATGTGACAAAAATAAAGTCCAGCGGTACGTGTCTCTGCGGCAATTGTCAAATCAGAAGATTCAGAGAGGAATGGAGGAAGAACGTGGACAACTTACTCCGCATCTTCATCCATAACAGGAAAGCAGATCTTCTAAAAACCAAGAAAGCAGCATTTTTAAGGTATCAAATGAGCACACTGTTACATTGAAGAGTATAAATTACCAGGGTGTAAGCAAATTGTGTGCAGACACTGTGTGGCGTCCGTGGAAAGAGCAAAAGGGGGGGGGGGAATCAGATTAATCCTCAGCCTATTCAATTGCACCACAACTCCCGCATTCCATCAAAAGATATTTTATCATATCTAGAATGGGACTTAATGGAGGTTAAGTCTGGGCGGCTTGCCATTCAGAGAAGGTAATGCACCTGTCAAAATCCTATATTTACAATTACATATTACGATGCTGGTCAGAGGTACAGCAGATTCATGTTAATAGACATCAAATTGTCATGGCCCAGAGTTTACCATTGTTTAAAATGGTCAAATAAATGTAGGCCTATATAACAGTAATAGTAAATCAATGTATATATTTTTTCGTATCAATTTAATGGTGTCTATGTATTGTCATTTTTAAAAGGAATATATATATATATATATATATATATATATATATATATATATATATATATATATACTGTATATATATATATACTGCCTATATAACAGTAATAGTAAATCAATGTATATATTTTTTCGTATCAATTTAATGGTGTCTATGTATTGTCATTTTTAAAAGGAATATATATATATATATATATATATATATATATATATATATACTGTATATATATATATATACTGCCTATATAACAGTAATAGTAAATCAATGTATATATTTTTTCGTATCAATTTAATGGTGTCTATGTATTGTCATTTTTAAAAGGAATATATATATATATATATATATATATATATATATATACTGTATATATATATATATGTATATATGTATGTATATATATATATATGTATACATATATATATATATATATATATATATATATATATAGTGCCATCTGAAATTTTCTTCTAGAATGATCATTTTTATCAAGCTCGTAAATTTAAGTTCAGTAATTTCACTTAAATGGCAATGAAAATTACCTATGAATTGTCATTAATTGAAATTACTGAACTTACATATAGTTATATTTTTAAGTTATATTAAATATAGTTATATTTTACTATAGTTATATTTGATATTTTTTTAAATATACACATATTTTACTGGCTATTTATTTTTTAACAGACTGGTGAACATGTGGTTACAACTAAATTTAAGGGTTAGATCACATAGAAATAAACTCCAGAATGTAGCAACTGCAGGTTACCACTTTCTAAACCACCAAAATCGTTTATTGTACAAAAGTGGAAGAATAATTTTCTTCAAACCAAACATTGCGATTTAATAATATCACAATGAACTACTCCAACAACATGCACAT
This sequence comes from Scardinius erythrophthalmus, assembly GCF_964197995.2. Taxonomy (NCBI): domain Eukaryota; kingdom Metazoa; phylum Chordata; class Actinopteri; order Cypriniformes; family Leuciscidae; genus Scardinius; species Scardinius erythrophthalmus. Next base: position 39,509,795 of record NC_138231.1, read on the forward strand.
TTGTTGACAGGAAAATGTACACTTTTGGCTTAATTCTAAATGTCTTCTGAAAATGATTATAGTTAATCAAATGAACACTACCATAATCTGTTCAGATCATTTTTGTACCATGAAATGAAATTTTAGGGAAATCTCGTGGAGACCTGTAGCTTCAGGCCTTAAGAAAGTCCTCAAGTCCTTTGTGATATATGGACACTACAGATTAAGCCAGTTAAGTTTAGATTACTGTAAGCAAGGTAGAGAAGAGCAACAGTTAATGTGCAGCTGAAATGTTTAAACTTTGATGCATTCATTCATTTATGCAGACTGTCAAATTAGCAATCAAGTGTGAATTTAATTTTAGGCTTTTCAGCAGCCTCCCCCGGTGACTACACATAAAATATGATAATAATACTCTTACTTTCATTCATATAGTTTATGAGCCCATAACTGATCCCACAAAGAACCTCTGAGTTCTTTCAACATGTACTGTAGTGTAGAGTGTGTAGATCCTTAGTTAAATCAATAAAGAGCAGCGGCATATGGTTTAAGCTGCAAATCCAGTTTGTCTCTCTGTTTGGCTTTAATTAATGGCAGAGACATAACTGACAGTATATCCTCACACCAGACCGCCATCTGTGATGGTGGGAGTCGAACGGTTTGACAGACACATACTTTGTGTAGTATGAGTATGTATAAGCTGCTTTGCTTGTTATTCTCTGTCAGAGATACAGCTCCAAAGCAACTGAGTAAGACCAACAAAACCACAAGCATAAATAAAGATCTGCGGGGTGGAGATGGTGGGGGGGCACCCAGCTGAGGGATGAACCGAACTCTACCTCAGTGCTTCTCTATGGTTTCGCTTCACGACCCAGATTTTATAGAGACCCAACCCAAAAATGTTATCTTAAAAAGATGCAAATCAAATTAAAGTAAAAAATAACACTATAAAATAAGTAATACAAAATATCTAAAACAAAATAAGATTTAACATCACTGAATCAACCTAAATAAATTAGATTACACCAACAAAAGCACATTTAAGAAATAGCTCCTTATGGCAGGTTACTTTAAAACTGAACACAAATGTCATTAAATTCAAACATCGATATTTAATAATATTACAGATGAATACGGTAAGTATAAGGTTCGCAACTAACTAAGACAATGTGCTATGGATGCCCTGCTTACTACATGACTGTTCATATTCATTAACCTTTAAAGATTGTAATTCAGGAAGTCTGTTCTCATCTCTGTAATGCCATTATTAGAGTCAGATATAGGTGTTCTGCCTCCTATGGAAGTCACACCTTGCTGATGTTCTCTGCCGAGAGATTATACATCAAACACAATAATTAAAATATGAAATGCTCATTTTCAGTTCCTTAATAGATAATAGAGGAGGAAAGGCTTGTGAAAGCCTCCTGTGATTTAACAAAGACGTTTTGCATGAGACTGTTGGAAAGATTCCTATTTTAGGCTATATGTGAAATTACACTCAAAACTTGCATTCAAGTCATGATTTCTCATCTTATGTGAATCAAGCAATAGGCCGAATTTTGGATACACTTTCATATTTGCCCTACTGACCCACTTCCTGATCAAAAGAGAATAGATGTGTAGTTAGACTACAAGAATTAAAACAAATATAATTTTTATTTTTTTTATTTTTTATCTGAGCCAATTTTCATAAACATTGATGAGGTGGACATCATGGATCCATATTCCTTATTATTTTAAGTAAAATCAGCACACAAAGAAAGCTCTTATAACTTGATAGGCCTGGTAGACAGAGAAAATAGAAAAGTGTTTTTAGGTCGAAATGGTGACACACACACCCCTGAACAGAACACAAGAATGTATAATCAAACCCATGTATCTTGGCAGCTGTCTCGTGAATGACTTTGCACCTGCAGATTAACGTATGGGGCAAATAAAAGAGCTATAGAGTGCTATCCGACCAGTTTTCCCCCCTCCCCTCAATGCACTGAGACTCAGAATTGCTTCTAAGATCCCTTTCCATAGATAGTAATCTAAGTATAAATCATTATATTTAATTGTAAGCATGAAGAAGCCAGGGATAATTGCTGAGGTTCGTCGAGTCACAGCCAGTACTGTCTTAAATAGCCTGTGCGGTATCACTTCATCTTTTATAACATGAGATTTTGGACAAATGTGACCCTGGATCACAAAACCCTGGATGGTCTTAAGTTGCACGGGTATATTTGTGGCAATAGCCAACAAAACATTGTATGGGTCAAAATTATAGATTTTTCTTTTATGCCAAAAATCATTAGGATATTAAGTAAAGATCATGTTCCATGAAGATATTTTGTAAATTTCCCACCTTAAATATATAAAACATTTATTTTTGTGAATGGATGCAGCACTATCACCAATAGAAATGGACAACTTTAAAGGTGATTTTCTCAAAGTTTCGATTTTTCTGTACCCTCAGATTACAGATATTCAAATAGTTGTATCTCGGCCAAATATTGTCCTAACAAACCATACATCAATGGAACGATTATGTATTCAGCTTTCAGATGATGTATAAATCTCAATTTAAAAAAAAAAATTACACATAAGACTGGTTTTGTGGTCCAGGGTCACAAATGACAGAAAAAACTGAGCACCCACATAACTGCAGTAAAGTTTATAACCTGTAAGTCGATGAAAGTGAAATGCGATGCACTTACTGCCTCAGATGCAGCCGTTCTAATGATGGACAAGACACGTATGTCCGACATTCACTGGTCAAAAATACTTGTAATTTCATTTGACCTTGATTATTGTATTATTTTATAAAGCCACAATATCTAATTTAACAACACAATTTTTTTTTTTATTAGCAATATATTAGTCCTGTCAAATCAATTAATTGTAATTAATCACATCTTAGGTAAAAATTTGTTTATATAATTTGTATGTGTGTATATATATACATGTACATATAGTGTGCGTGTGTACATATATTATATAAACACAAACTTTTATGTTAGATGCGCTTAATCATATTTGACAGCCCTAATATATATATATATATATATATATATATATATATATATATATATATATATATATATATATATATACTCTTTTTTTTATCATCTTAACTGTAAACTACTCTTGCAACCCACATAGCTATAGTTTGGGCTGGGTGACACAACTCATGACTTAAGCAGAAATAGATACTGAGTGCCAGAAGCATGACACTTCCTACAGCCTATTAGTAGATCCTCTGCCACTCACTGAAATAAAGGCTGAGGTAAGATTGCATCATCTAAAGCCAGATTCATTAATAACATGCAGTGTTGGAGCATCTATCCAAGTTCACAATCTCTAATTCAGCTTGTGCAAATGATTGCAAAGTTCTTTTTAATGCATATTCAGAGCAGAATTTCTCTTACCAGGCCGTGCAGTCTAGAGAGTGAGAGGCTTGCTGAATGCATGCAATTCAGAAGGGAAAAAGAGGGGCAGGGCCCTTTAGGACGCTTTGGGGAGGGGGGTCATAGTTACACCAATCAAAATGAGCTTCATCCGGCAGCGCGATATTTGATTTCTTAAAGGGGCAGTTTCCAGTTGAATGGAGAAAGGAAGGAAGGAAAATAAAGGCATTACTCAGTTTGAAAGAAGGGGTGGGAAAATTTTTGCATGCATCTGGAAACACCAACCCTTCTGAAGGAGCCCAATGGCAAGATCACAAATATCCTTCCTTTGATCACTCAGACACACATGCACACATGCCATTAACCAGACACACATTTTCTTATCAGTTCCAGCTGATTTATTTGTGTCAGATACAGACTTCAGCATGACGACATGTAACTCATTTCCTTTGCTACAAAAACGCAGATGGTCCATTTTGAGAGTATATTGCACAAAAATAATGAAAAACAAATGTGCCATTATGATGAAAAAAAAAAAAAAAAAAGCAAAACAAAATCCAGTTTTACACCTGCTATTTGGGACCCATTCACACAGATATACATAAACTCCTAGCTTTACTATATTACAGAACATATACAATCTTCAATCTAGTACCAGAAATGAGGCTCATGTGTTCCCCCAATTCCATTGTACACTTCCCTATAGAAATGCTTCAGATCTACAGCTGTACATTTGCCTTGAGTAAAATAGGCATTTAAATGCAAGTCGAATTCTCAGTTTAATTCTTGCATGCTTTTACAAATGAAACCGGGTTGAAGTGCCTGAAGAAACCTCACTTAAAGCACAGTAAGAACATTCCCTTTAACTGTACAAAAATATGCCAGAAAATATTTTACTTTTTTTTTTTAAAAAGATGAGGTATGTTGGTCATGTATCAAAATGCTTCCTGCCATACCGGTGTGTTCTAGAGTGGTTATCTGCTTAAATATTCCTGTACTTGGAGGGAAACTGAACCGTTACAAGAAAACAAAAAAACATTTGTGGTGTACAGAAATTACATAAGACCTCAGAAAAAGTTCCATCCTGAACAGTTTCAGAATTGCCTCCATTCGGTCCAACGGCTGTTTGCCAGCTCCCTGTAGAGATATGGGTGGGATGGGAATGCATAGTTCAGATTTTACATTTTGCTCTCCACCACAGTTTAAGCAGTTTCACTGCTACCCCACAGATTAACCACACACTATGGCAAGATACTTTAACATTTATTGCTTTAAACTAAATTGTATCTATTTTCATACGACTAGCACTTATTTTAGTTACTAGTAAGCAATTCAACAGTTGTCAGTATCTCAATTTCACTAGCAATCAATCATTTATATAACACACTATTACTTATTCCTACTAGTCACTATCCTATACCAACTGGAATACACACTAGTGCCTGATAATTAGGTACTAGTAAAACTGGAACATATACCAGCAACAGTCACAATACATATAGTGAATAATTCACATCTGGCAATGACCAAAAAAACAAAAACAAAAAAAAAACAAAAAACTTTTTTTTTTTTTTTTTACCAGTAACAGCAGAATAGTTACTTGTCAACAGAATAAGTAATATTGCTGGTTAAGTTCTAGTGAACTGAAAAAGAAACCAATGGATTACTTGCTAGGATAAAAAAAAATAAGCGAGTCAGATTAAAATAGATGCTATGTAGTTTTAAGGAATACATGTTAAAAGCGCTTGCCATACACACACAGCCCTGTCAATGTTGACCATGTTGTCACTTTTCTTTCCTGCGTTACAAGTCTCGTAACGCGGGTTCCGTCGTCAAAACCGGGACAACCACAGAGGCAGAGTCAAAAAAATAACCTGAAGATGCGAGATGCCTCCTTGGTTCTGGAGTTTGTCAGTTAGTAAGTGAAGACTAGGTCTGAAAAGTTCGCCTCCAGCCAGTCTCCCGCGATCATCTCGCTGAGCTCGGGAGTGCAATAGTCCGGGAACTCGAAGTGAGAACCAAGGCTGCCTTCGCTGAAAGAGTCCAAATCTTTATCCACCAGAGAGAGACAAAGGTTCCCTGAAGTGTTCCCCAAGTCCGTCGTGTGAGAGCCACCCGCTAGGTTCAAACTGAAGTCTACCAGCAAGTCGTCGGAGTCCTCGCTGGAGCTGCTGGACGAAGAAGAAACGGACCTGAAAGATGATGCTGGTGACACCGAGGCAGGGTAAGCTGCGCTCTGTTTGGTAATGTTCTTGAAGTTGTAAAACAGTCTGCTGCCGGGAGTTGCGCTCGGGTGCCTGGACTCCTCGTACATGCTCGCGCCCTCGGACTCCGCAGCGGAGCTCAGCGTGGGGCTCGCGGGGACGTTGTGCAGCCTGATGTGCTCCTCATCCTCATACTCATCCTCCTCGTCGTCGTCATCGTCCTCGTCGTCGTCTTCGTCGTCAGTAAGTTCCCTTTTGATAGACTTGGTCACTTTCAAGTTTGTGAAAACATAGTTGAATCTGCAGTCTTGTGAAGCAGCTCTCGCTGTAACGTGCCCCGGTTTGCTCGGCTTGAGTTTTGCGCACTTCTTCCCCGCAGCTTTGACACTTTTGCCGATCTTCTCCGGCGAATGCACCGCTGGTTTCGAAGAACTGTCGAGCTTTGGTTTTTTCTTCGGTCTGTATTTGTAGTCGGGGTAGTCAGCCATGTGTTGGAGCCGGAGCCGCTCGGCTTCGCGGATAAAGGGAATCTTTTCACTGTCCTTCAGCATTTTCCACCGCTTTCCTAGCCTTTTGGAGATCTCAGCATTGTGCATGTCCGGAGACTGTTCCATGATTTTTCTCCTCTCGATCTTTGACCACACCATAAAGGCATTCATGGGTCGTTTAATGTGGCCGGTGGCTGTCTTGCACCAGTCCGGTTTGGGTGGCACAGGGCTGCACGCCATCAGCTCGCTCTCCTCGCTGTCTGTGGTCTCTCGCGACATGCTGCTCTCCGTCTCGCGGTGCTCCGTCTGCTGCACCATGTTCAAAGATACTTTTCCCCCTTGATAAACTCACAGCTGCCGCACTCTGACCAAACCTCTTTTCAAAGTTACCGACTGCCTTCTTAACTAGTTCCTAGGTTTCTCATATCGATTGCGTCACGTATAATTATCCAATAGCGGGCCGCGGCTCCTCCCACAAAGCCTAGACATTCGCTTAACCCCTTGCGACCGAGCTAGTCTATGATTTAAGTGGTGCCTTCATAAGCAAACGACAGGCTATTCTGGCACCAAAATGTCATGTTTACTCATCTAAAACAAGTTTAAATCTGTGGTGTAATCAATAAAATAAATATTAAGTGGCCGTATTTATTCTCATTCATTAAAAAAAAAAAGAGAACAATATAAATAAACTGAATGCTCCATCAGTTGCCTTTTTTATTCTTATTCTTTTCTGCACGTACATGATTGTGGTAGCCTATTTAAAAGTGAATGATAGGCTACATCTATGCATGCTGCCTTCAAAAACTGACCAGATCAAGGCATCTCACTATGCAGACACTGGATTCGGACATGCCTTGTTGCCATCCTACCTCCATTCACAGCCCAAGATTTCATTTGTGCGCACGCCTGTGGGTGGGATTTTCATTACGTGTGCGAGACAGGCATATTGAATGAACACCAGTCCGTTCAGGGTGAGACACCAGGGGACAGAGAGAACGTGAGAGGATCAACATTTAGTGTCTCTGTTGAAAAATTAGTGCATGTCCTTGCCATGCACTATTTAGGCATTAGGCTACCTATAAAATGCCTAGTGTAACTTATATAGAGCAATAATAAACTGAAACCTTGAATCTTATCATGTGAAGATGAGGATCTGCAGTGTCAGTCCTGTAAACACATCACAAAACGGTGTTTAAGACTTTCACACACAGAAAATCAATTTAAGACCACTAATCAGAGATAGGAAAAACATAAATACTTAATTTAGCTTTTAATAATGCAATAAACAAATGTGACTTATTATATATTTTTAAAGGGGTCTGGGTCCTTTAATAAGCCCCCACAGTTTAAACACTGCATTTAATGATTGGAAATCGGTCTAAATACACTACCATTCAAACTTTAGGATATATCTGATTTTTCTCTCCACTTTAGGAGAATCTGCTGGTGGCCTGCACACTACTCAACATTCACGCTGAATTCATTGATTCACATCTTGACAATGTAATGTCAGTGTTGGTGTTGACTATACCCCCCTGTCCCACTTCCTCTATATTATGCAAGGAAAATGTATGTAGGTTATTACTCTAAAGCCTGCTCATAATAGAATAATGATGTTATATACAACCCGGTTATCTTGACCTACATATTTACCTTGCATATTTCTTTTTAGAATATGATGCATCCAGACAGGAGAGGGAGTGCAAAGATTTGCTGTGTCAAGGAGGTGAGTAACTCTCTCTCTCTCTCTCTCTCTCTCTCTCTCTCTCTCTCTCTCTCTCTCTCTCTCTCTCTCTCTCTCTCTCTCTCTCTCTCTCTCTCTCTCTCTCTCTCTCTCTCTCTCTCTCTCTTCTCTCTCTGTCTGTAGACCACCTTAGCCACAGCTCTGGCTGACAGCCAGCTCGGTCTCTGATAAACCTCTCTGCCGTTCTCTCATTTCTCCTTCCCCTAGAGGGCAATCATTTACCCCTTTGAATCAGTCCTGCCCTGCCCCCACGCATCACTTCCTCCCCCACCTCAGGCTCATGCAGTGACACATTAGAAATGCAGTGAGGGGATTTTGCTGGGCAGTTTTGCATTGAGATATTGAGATATAGCTTGAGATTAATTTTCACAGGCAGCGTCTCCTACAGACCAGACCACCCCCTTCCCTCCCGCCCCGTCCCGTCACATCTTCCCGCTGAGACTGGCTGCTTTCGAGGGCTGCCTGCCACAAGCCACATGTCTTTCCAACTCTGAGCCATGGATCATAATATTCTGCTGCCTTTTCAGCTATTCTTTGTATAGTCTAATGTATAGTCTAATTCAAATCTGTCAATGTCACCCCAAGACCTAAAGTCACCAAAGGTTGACATGCTGATACTAAAGGAACAAAATGAGTGTATTGTGCACTTTATCTATTGAGCAAATCACAATTTCCACTTGTCCCTTGTTTTCTTTAAAAAATAAAATCTAGGTTACAGTGAGGCACTTACAATGAAAGTGAATGGGGCCAATCCGTTAACATAAAAATACTGTTTTAAAAGTATAACCACAAGATGTATAGAAAATGCGTTAACATGATTTTAGTGTGGAAATTTCTTGCTAACCTTTTCTGTGTAAACAGAAAACTCTGTTTACTCTGTCACCATGATAAAGCAAAACCATAAAACCCTAAAACTATACTGTGAAAATATTTAAACAGCTTTGCAGCTCAAATAATACAGACATTTTAACAGAGGAATTAACGTAAGTGCTTTTATAAAATGATATGCTTCACATAACAGCTTTTAAATCCTCTGAAAACTGGCCTTATTCACTTCCCATGTAAGTGTCTCGCTGTAACCCCTGATTTTTGAGAGATGAGCCAAAATTGTTTTATTTTTTAATCAACATTGTCACAAATAAATGACTTGCTGAAATTAATCATTTTTTTATCGTAAGTGGTTGCATTCATTGATTTTATCTACATTTAAACAAATGCATTAAGTTGAACTAAAATTGATTAAGTTCAACTTAATGCATTTGTTTAAATGTAGATAAAATCAATTGAATGCAACCACTTACGATAAAAAAAATGATTAATTTCAACGAATAATTTTTTTCAGTGTGGGTATAACCTGGAACATTCCTTTAAACTTAAAGCCAATAATATTTAAGAACTCTTGCGGCACCTTCCAATTAATTTTTTTATAATAGCACCCTCCCGCTCTCAGAGCAGTGCATTACAGTTTATTAGATGAGGCTTGTACAGTGGTAAAAAGGACTTGGCTGTAATAAGAGGTGAACAGAAGGTGATAGAGAGACAGAGAAGAGCACACCAGACAGGAATGACTCATCACCTCCATGGTGTTTATCTTCCTTTGACTAGAAGCTGCCACTCATCCGCTAGAGAAGTGCTAAAGCCTTGGATCGATAGACAGTCCTGACTAGGAGCTATCTGATATTGAAGATGCAGGAACGTTATACCCTCTGAATGGCCCCTGGATGGGCCTGTTCAATATGCCTTCAATCTCAACACCACACAAAAGGCCTCAGTCAGATTAGGTGACTGCAGGGTTGCAATGGGTGGAGCACCACATTCACATAAATGAGTTAACAAGCCTAGCATCCTGGCCCTTGATTGCGGATGCGATGGCTAGCTTTGGTCTTAGGGGCCGTAGCTTACCTAACGGCTGCCGTTAGATGTGTGAACTCCAAGCACTGTTGAGTAGGCGTGGAAACGGACTGTTGTCTTTGTTTTGCAACACTTTTTTTTTCTTTGTCTTGTAAAGCTGTGTAGGTTGGTCGGAAATATTCAGTCGAAATACACTACTGGGTCAGATACTTTTAATTATACAAATATACTTCTATTTAGAAAGGATACATTCAATTGATCAAAAGTGACAGTAAAATATTTATAATGTTACAAACGATTTGCGCTGTCTATTCATCAAAGAATCCCGGAAAATGTATCATGGTTTCTTCAAAAATACTAAGCAGCACAACTGTTTTCTAACAGTTTTTGAAGGATCATGTGACACTGAAGACTGGAGTAATGATATCTCACAATATTACTGTTTTTACTGTATTTTTGATCAAAGAAATGCAGTCTTGGTGGGCTATCACCAAAAAATTGGAACAGCACTGTACATTTCACTAAATTCACTGTATTTGAACCATATCTTTTTGATGCAAAAGACCCTCAAATAGGATGACTTTCATGGTACCCCATTCTGATAGCTATATATTTTCATGTACCCATTATTAAACAATACAAAATACTTTTAAAGCAATATTTACCTATAGTTAACAGCATATCTTACTTTTTATGTTATTAATAGTATAAATGTTTCACAGAGGCACTCTTGCAGACCCTGGTTCAAAAAACCCTGGTTAAACAATTCTCTGTTTATTTATAAAGACCACACTCCACAAATGCTATAAGAAATGATTTTCAAAGACATTTAGTGGAACCCTTTTGTCTCATTTTGAACTTTTTATGGACATTTCCTCAATTCACCATGCATGATATTTTGATCTAATTCTGTCATTTCCAAAACATTTCCCCCCCATTCTCTAGTGAAAATACCACTTTCGTTGTGATTTGGCGAGAGTAAAGGATTTCGTTATCAGTCTTAGATAAGATGCCTCTGAAGTGGAATACATACTGTAATGCAATTGACCCCATGTCTCCACACTTTCAAGGTCTGATGCTTGGCAGGCAGGAGTGACTTCACAAGAAGATAAACAGAGAATACTTAACACGCTGGTGTGTGTGCTTGTGTTAGACGTTGTCAATGCAGCAAACGCAATGGCAGACACCGTAACCTTGCTCTCGTATTCTTGCAAAAACATCTCCATGTGAATTGGAGGTGGCTGTTGAAGTTATTTACAGGATTTCGCAACACTCTCTTCAGTGCCTCTGTGTCAAAATGATGAAAGTAGTGAGGTAAACAAGATAAATGGCAAAAACAAGTTACACTACTACTGACTTTGAAAAGTTGCTTGCACAATTTATGGTAAAAACCTGCCTGTTTATGTCTTTATATTGTCAAGCGTTATCCATCTTCTAATAACAATGCGTAAAGAATGTGCAAAACTACATATGTTCAAAGTCAAACTAGATGGTGGGTCACCTAAAAAAAAAAAAAAAAAAAAACGAATACCAGGGAAAATTTAGGCTCACTAATCAAATTTGGTTGTTGGACCGTTGATAAACCTTCCCTGAAAGTTGAAGCATAAAGCTGATCACTAGTATGTACGGTGCACTTGTTTGCTGCTTTTTGCAGTAATAGTAAACATGTATTCAGAGGTTCTCGTGGGGCCCTGACCCACTATAATGAGAGTGTGTTTAGTCTGAAGGCCAGGCCCTGTGTTGATGGATTGCACTGCCTGAGGGAGAGTTTTTTTTTCTTTCTTGACACCACAGGAAGGCTCGACAAGGTGCAGGGTGGACATCGATTTCTGTGTGTCTGTGTGCCCTTTTCAAACTATCGATTACTGGAGCCGATTTCATGTCATAGCTACAGGCCTCATGCATATGTGGTGGCAAAGGGCAAGATGAAAGGCATCAATCAGAAAATGTTGCTTTATTATCTAGGTACAGAAACATGCAAGGTGGATAAATAATAAACACACTTGTGATGATCAGTTTTTGTTGTGCCTCTGGCATTTTATTAAATCCAAATCACTACCTGAGCTGTACCGTTAAATTGTGATGAGAGAATGTTTGACCTAGTTTTACAGATTTACAAGGACTGGAATCAGTCCAGGCCTTTGTCAGAATCAGAAGTACAGTCTTGTTTTTAACCCAGCAGCCATTCTTAGTGCAACAAGAGCTGAGCTGCTTTCCTATGTGTTATGTGAAACTATTCTAAAGGAATAGTTCACCCAAAAATTACATTTCTGTCATCATTTGTTCCATGGAGACATTTTAAAGACTGCTTTCCATTCAATTACAAGGTACACATAGCTTTTAAGTTTAAAAAACAATGCAAAAACGCCATAAAATGGGTCCATGACTTCGTTGTTCACTGAAAATCCCATTCTCACAAGTATGTTTCACAAGAAAATTCTATTTCAGTCTTTCTGCTTCAAAATTCGATGTTTAATTCACTGTTACTTACTGTTTTTTTTGTCGTATTACAGTAGCAGGTGTCAACTGCCACTTGGGCTAAAGATTATCAGTTAATAATGACTTTTGAAGTATGTTTCTCACATGAAGTTTTCATATGCTTCAGAAGACTTGGCATATTGTTCACAAGTTAAAACGACTACTTTTATGATACTTTCAGGTGCGTTTGCATTGTTTTTTTGAAGCTTAAAGGCTTCAGTCTCTATTCAATGTAATTGCATCGAAAATAAAGGCCAGCAGTCTTTTGTGTTCCACAGAAGAAAGTAAGCCAGACAGGTTTGGCACGACATGAGGTGAACTATTCCTTGAAGAGAAGTTCAGCTCAAACAAGGTTTCAAGTAGTTAAGAAATGTTTTCTTCCATAACGCTCGACACTTCTTTCTGTGAAATTCTACAGTGCAGCCTTGAAACTCCAGCTGTTCCCGAAAACCACCGAATTAGTAAGCTGTCACTGGTTTATTCGCAAACCGCTCACAGCTACTTGAAAATTGAAGTTCTCCTTTCCTCGGCAAGCCTCTTCAGAGCACTTCATCCTGAGGGCATACTAATTTAAAGGTAAGTAGAGGATGTCATCAATTGTGAACAAATAAGACAATGGTGAGGAGGGGCTGGGGTTGAGGGGTGGATGACAGCACTGGAGATGGGTAGGAAAAGAAAAAAAATACAAAGATAACGATCACGACTCCTGGATAAAAGAAGCTATTATTTCACAGCAGTTCATCTCGTGTTGACATTCCAGTTAATTACCTGGTACGGTGGGAGAGAGGTGCGCTGAGCCTGAGCATGACAAACACAGAAAGGCTAAAGTTGAGGTTGCAGGTGGGCTTATTCAGAACAACCAGCACGTAACAAGATCCACAGCTTGCACTTTATCTGAGGCACCACGTCAACATCCATTAAGAGCACTCACACTCCCTCGCCGTTTAATGAACGGTGAGCCGCCACACGAATGAGTACCGGGGGGTGGGGGGGCAAATACTGTTGTTGAAATGCGGTATTTAACAAAATTGGAGTGAATTGTGAAGAGCTGTTTCCTTGCGTGTTTTTTTTTTTAAAACACTAAGGGAGTTGTGCTCCCCATGGCTGTTGAAGTGAATAATGCGATGATTACAAAGCCCTTTTCGATTACAAAGCAGCACATAAATGCAGTCTTAAAGTGATGTGAATTTCACACTCAATTATACACACAACTATCACTGCTGTCTGTTGATTTTTAAACACGTTTTACTTTAAAGTCAACATGAATAGCACTTCCACACTGTTTTGCGTGTATAATGTGACATTAAATGTTAATTAAAAATAGACTTAATTTAGTCAGGATTTGACTGGGTAGTTAAAAGTGGGCATAACATAAAATCAAGCCTGAATAAACGCGGTTTTCTAAAAAGCAAAATAGCTAATTGGCTATGGGTTAACAATATCCAATAGCTCAAGCTGCTAAAGTGAGGTCAGCAGAAAGGGAAAGTAGTTTCTGAGGAAATTATTTCTGGAATAACATACACCAGAGATTCATTCATCATTCCATTTTTAGACCATGATTAAGAAAGAAAATAGGGCTAAATGTGATTTCATTTAGACTTTAACTAGACTAAACTCTCTCAATCAGGTCTAAACGGTTACTAGGCTGACTAAACTATGACTGATCTTTTTAAACTGGGAAAAGACCTCATGTCCTCAGAGTCCCTTACAGTCCTCTAGGCAAGTACACATCATTCAACGAGAACATCCAAAAAGCCATGCTCCCATCAACTGGCCCTAATGAGCCTGAAACAACCCTGATGAACCTGGGTGGCTGACTGCTGCAAACCTAGCCGAGCAAAGATAATTGAGGTGCTCTTTGGTCTTCTTTTTATGGGATTTAACTGAAATGTTATACCAATGTTTTTTTAGTGTATATAAAATGGTTGAATATGTACTCTACTGTTCAAAAGCATCACTGTTTTGTCCTCATCACTGCCTCAGAATAAGAGTTGTTTTTTTCCCAGACATTTAGACATTCTCAATAATAATGTTTATCCTCAGATCAAATCAAATTTGCATATGTTACTTCCCCAATTATAATTAAATAATAGTTCGTTTTGGCATTTCCAGGTAAAGTAATATAAATATCGGTCTGGTGGTAGATATTCTATGCATGACCTTAAAATATGCACATATAGATCGCTATTTTCCACCTCTCCATATCAAAGATCTTCCTTTGCCTTTTAAGTGTCTCTATATTCTACAAATGTCAGTCATTCTGTCTTATCACATAATCTCAACAGCCTCACATTTATTTATGAGGAAAGGAGGTTCTGCCAGAATGACATAGCAAGTCAATGTCAAGAAATGAAATACAGTATATAGTTCCACGCATTTGCTCAGAATATCAAGTGTTTTTGGAATAACATAGCCCACTTTTCCTGAAACATTATACTATGTTGAGGAATAGCTAAGATCTTATATTTATACGACTTATATTTAGAAGGCCCTTAATCTTATTTCCTGTTTCCTATAGTCTTTAAAAAAAAGCAGTATTTTCAATATACCTTAACAGATGTTCTTGAATGAGAAAGCCTTTATAAGAGCTAAATTGGCCCCAGTTGGTCATGACTGCTTACTCTGTATTATTTGTGAAGTGCATTCAATTCTCAGCAAAAGAAACTCCTTTTCATTTTCCAAAACACAACACATGCAATAGGCAATATAATACTGTGCATTCATACAACCTGCATCCACTCTAAACCTTTGATTTCCTTCCATTTTGGAAACAGCGTTCAATATGCCTTTATTCTTTTCAGAACATATACTGTAAGAAACATGTCTTTTTTCCCCACTGTGAACTCAGTGTTATCTTAAGGTGTGAAGATTGTAATATTCCCTCACAACTATTGACACAAAGCCCACACATCAATGATGAATGGCCGCTATTATAAGGCAAAGCTCTTGCTACCCCTCAGTACAGGCAGAGAGGCAGGGATTAACCTAGCCCATTACATTTGGGGGTGGGGAGGTGGGCACATTGACTCTGATTAGGCACACTGAAGACTCCTGAAGCTCTATGGCCCCGTTCACACCTGGCATTGACATCCGTCCTGAACGGTGGACAGAGGTCTAAAATGTTTCATGCTGCCATTTTGTGTTTTATCAACATGTTTTAACACAATGATGTACGCACTCTTGAAATCCCCTTGATGAAATCTGATCTCAAGTGGTCACAGTAGAGGCGTTTGAGTCACATGGTAATACCAGGTGTGAACGGTCTGTCTCATCTGCATGATGACTTGTGAACGGCTCAAGGTCCCAAATACTTAAAGTGAAATCAAAGAATGAACTGGTGTTCGTTTCGGGAGTTTGAACTTTCCAGAGTTTGCTTCGGCTGGTAAACATCTTCAAACTACCATTGGTCAATGACGATTACGTAATAAGTAGGTGTGTGTGAGGCTCCGCCTTCTTTATCTTCTCCAGTTATTTTAGTCCGTCATGGTCAGACGTCCGCAAGTAAAACACGAACACATCGGAGAACTGCTTTATAGTAAAAACTTAAGTTGCAATTCTAATTGAAAGAGGCACTGTTCATGTTTAATACTGTAAAGCTGCTTGCTTTTAAATAATCTATTGCATAAAGTGCTGTATTAACAAATTTGACGTGACTTTACTAGAGTGCCGAATTGGTGAAAACATATAACAACGTCGATGATCAGATGCTTTATAACTGCTGTTTTTAAGCTGTCATTTTTATTGTATGTTTATTTCGTTAAAGAGAGAAAAGCGCACAGCACATATTTACATATTCATCTACATGTTGCTCTCAGCAGTGTGAGCTGACAGTATACCGCTGCTCAAGTATTTTCAAACTTCTTTTTACCCTAAG
The DNA here is from genome assembly GCF_964197995.2 of Scardinius erythrophthalmus. NCBI lineage: Eukaryota > Metazoa > Chordata > Actinopteri > Cypriniformes > Leuciscidae > Scardinius > Scardinius erythrophthalmus. The sequence goes on from NC_138231.1 coordinate 39,525,802, forward strand.
CGAAGAACGAAAAAGAACTTTGCTGTAAGTAGATTTATGCTAAACCTGAGTCTTATGCTAAAAACGGGCATAAACAGGCCCTAGATGTTTCTGGTCTTGCCCTGGAAATAACACTTGGGCACCTATAAAATGTTTACAGCTTAGTTGAGCTTTGAAATTTTCATACTTTATTTCCAATTTTCAAAGATTTTGGGTGAATATACAGTATTGGGTTTTCTATATTAGATAAACAAAGTTTACTATATATTAAAATATATTTTTAATTATTTAAATGTTATTATTTACATTTTATAAAAAGATATAAAATGTATAACACAAATATATAAAATATATAAAAATGCTTTTTTATGTTACATTTACAAATTTCACAAAATACTAAAATATATTTAAAAAAAATTCTAAAATTATCTAAAGTATAAAAATGGTCATGCGGAAAAAAAATATTCTGAAGTGTTACAAATTTCACAAAATAATATATTTTTGAATTATTTTACATTAAATTATTGAAATTTTATTGTTTACATTTTATAAAAAAATATATAATATTATTCATGCAAAAAGAAAAAAGAACTGTATATTCAGAAATGTCAGTGCTGGAAATTTAGGGCCAGATTTACTAAACAGGGCAAATTAGCAAGAGAGCGGAATTCAATAAAAGTAGAGATGGGAGTGGAAAGATTGACGCGTGATCTACTGACGATGCACAAATTAAAGAACACAGATGCAGCCGGATCATTTCCATAATGATCGCAAATACCAGTAAATGGACTAGCGCAAACCTTAGTAAATCACCTTGCATGATTCATTTAAATACTCTCCTCCCATACATTTAGCTTCTGAACGGAAAACTCCTACAAAGAGCTCAGCCGAAAAAAACAACCCTGCCCACGCTACTTTTTCACTGTGTGTCTTTAGTAAATCCTGACAGTAGTTTTTTAACGCCAAAAGAGGGTTTGCACAGGAGCAAGCTGTTAATAAATCTGTCCCTTAAAATGCAACTAAAAGTATTATATGACATCAGCTCAAATTCACCCAGCAGTGTGTCATTGTGGTTGTTGTGGTGATGGCCCTGCACCACAATACGTGAAGCTATCATTTCATCCCACATATCTGATCTTACGCTGGTAAAATCAGCTGCGTGTCAAGTGATCTTGCTATGAGAAAAAAAAAAAAAAGCTGACATGATGACAGATTAAGTGTCTAATAGCGGATGAGAAGAGATAGATGGGGATCTTGCATGTTCGTGTGAAGCACACCAGTAATTTCCCCAGGTCATCTACACTTACATGTGAACATTTTTCATGCACCAGAAAGACAGAAGGGAGGGAAGCGCGAGTGAAGAGTGTAAAATGTGTGAGGTAGTCAGAGAGATAGAATGGTACAATATTCAGTTACTCATATTATTCACGAATCTAATAGTGCCAATTAATTCACGGCAGCAACTTGGGCACAGTTTCTTAATTTATTATAGTGGAGATGTAAAGTGGGGCAGAAGGAGAGATGTAGAAGAAACTGAACTTGAAACTAGAAACTGCTTGACTGAACATATTCCTGGAGATCTAGTATCTGTGCACTACTTCTCCGCTATGGCATGACCAAACATTTTCTCTCTTCTCTTCCAGTTCCAGTACAATTCCCAAAGCCTGTCCATTAGTAAAACTATCAATAGGTCGTTCCTGTAATGCGGCAACTTTTGAACTCACGAACTTTAGAAATGAATGTTTGTGTTGGCCTTGTCAATTGCAGTTAACCATTATTAAGTATAGCTTGATTATGGATGGAAATAAAAAGCTTTAGTTATGTTTGAGCTCTTTATTTTCAACCTGTTGACAGTTATTTTACGTCAGTTTGTCGAAATGAATTTTAAGATTTTTAAAGCTACATTGTGTAATTTTTTAAGTTGATTCTTAGCAAAAAACACTTTGTTCTTTCAAAATGATATGTGCTCATTAATGTGTTATTACTTCTACCAACTAATCAAGTATTCTCGTAAGCGTTAGAATCTGCCATTTAGAATACATACGAGCGAGTCGCTCGAATGGCGGCAGCCATGTTGTGCCTCCATCTTGAAAATACATTAGCCAAAGAGGGACATACCTGGAAATTCAAGATTCGCCTTTCGCGTTTTTACACTCAGTGGCACCGTGACGAATGCGAGGGGGAGATTACTCGCGACTGCCGGCAGATTTGAAATAATACGGCCACCGTAGGAGTTAAAACGCCCTCGGAATGGGAGGGGCTAGAAAGTAATATTCAGTTGGTAGTCATATACAATTTCACCACTAGATGGGAGAAAATCCTACACAGTGTAGCTTTAATTATGTTTTTAGATTACAGTTTATATCGAACAGGATGGAATGTTTCAAAGTTAAAAAAACATAGTACACGACAATGGCAACATCATAACATAATGGCAACAGCATAAAATACACCTCCATGTCCCCTTAAATGTGTATTTTAAGATATATAATAGGGGTAATGAAAATGTACTGCATAACAGGATGGTCCCTAATATATTTTACCTATGAGCAGTTTAGTGATGAATGGGTTCAGGCTTTATACACTGTGCCCTCGGAGACAGACAAAGGGCAGATACTGTGACATTCTCATCTACGTCATACTCCTGGCAACCTGTTATTATTTATGGAGATTATTAATAGCATGCCTTTGAAGATGAAAAGGCAGAAGAGCCCTTGCCGATCACGTCTCGGGTGTTTGGAAGTTCAGATTGAAAGCGAAAAAAGAGTTTTTCTCATGGCAGCCACTCAGTTTTGATAGCTGAAATTTGCAAGCGTGGTCGTGAGAGTCTGGTCTATGGCTACATCCTGTATTCAGATTTACACATCAGAGAATCAAAAATGGAGTGGAAAGAAAGAGGAGCGAAAGCACAACCGAGAGGGGGTCTTTTCAAGGTGAACTCCTTCAATGGCTGTTGAGAGCAGCGGTTTGACAATGTTCAAAAGCTTTTTTTTTGTGTAGGCCTATGCTAAAACAGTTAACCGTGTGCTGGGCTCACTGCCTGAAAACTGTCCCAATAAAAATCATTCCTTCATGCCAGGTCATGCTGGGCTCGAACATCCTTCTTGCCCCAGCGAGTTGCAGAAAGGTACGATGAAATGACGGTTTTTACAATGGAATATCAACTGTTATGTGAAAGGAGTTTCTCAAGCACATATCTGAGATTCTCAGCTTATTTTTGGAATTGGAATTTGTTGACTAAAATCTAAAATGTAAACTTAAATCAATCATTTTAAGTGATATCAATCTTATTAAAGTGAATAATGTACAGCATGAGATTTGCTAAAGTTTACATTTAATTCAGGTTATTCAATTATTAGTGTTTTTAAAGATGAACTTTAATTGAGCAGAATGAGAACGTTTGGAAAAGAGCGTGCTTAAAATAGTGTCCAACATAGTGGTTATATGTCTAAAAGTAAATAAAAAATCTCTAATAATAGCAATGACCAATATAATATCATGCAAATAAGTCAATGAGTTTTGGAATTTTCCAGAAAAACATAAGACACCTGAAATTACCATATAGCAAAATAATAATAAGAATAATATTTGTACATTTTTATATACATTTCTATTTGAAACAAACACACACACACACACACACACACACACACACACACACACACACACACACACACACACACACACACACACACACACACACACACACACACACACACACACACACACACACACAATTAATTCCATATTGCAACTTATTTTTGTTTGTTGCATATTTGTTTCTTTTTAGTTGTCTATGGACCTATTGTAAAGTTATTGATTTTTTACTATGTTATTATATTATTATTATATATTATTTTATTAATATTATTTTACACACATTTTATTTTTTATTTTATTTGAAACACACACACACACACACACACACACACACACACACACACACACACACACACACACACACACACACACACACACACACACACACACACACACACACACACACACACACACACACACACACACACACACACACACACACACACACACACCGATATGTATTTTTGGAGATATAGGTGTTTAAAATAGATTTTGGCCAATGTATATATCATATATGTATATTGCAAATATTTATAAAAATGGCAAAAAAAATATATGAGGAAAAATACCTAAAATAACTAAAACACATTGAAAAAGCAGTATATTTTGAAATAAACATATAAATATATTGCCACATGGATTTTATAAATGCATGTCATCCATGTGAGAGATCACGCATAATAATATTGATTAGTATAATCTCAGAAAGATATGTCAGTGTAATACAGTCTATATGTTGTAACTTGTACATGTATCCAGTCAGTGCAATGCACACCTTTCCTCCATGTATCTGAACACTTCCAGCTGCTGATATGTATTTAATATCCCCTGTTCCTTTGGCAGAATACATTCCAGTTGTGCCTCCTTCCTTCCAGGGCTGCAGGCCTGTCTCCTATTTTATTTTTTCCGTTCTCCACTAGAAGGATGTGGGCGATGATTTATAGAGCATGTCCAATTGGATTCTGTGTACCAGCACAGGGCAGGGTGTCACAAGTGTGTTGGTACAGTTGGTCAAAATCCCATAAGGAACGAGGTGGGTCTGACCGATATGGGCATAAGCCAACTTTGCCAAAAAAACATTTTTTGTTGTTGTTGAGGAAATCAAGTTCCCCATCAAAGAGTGTTTTATGCAGGGGCCCTGTACTGTAGGATTTTCAGCCTAATTACCGTGGAGGCCGGGCAGCCCAGCGTCAGATACCAGGAAAAGAGGCAGTGAAACATAAGACGTTTCAGGCTACAAGACCTGCTCTCTCTGCTACGGGCTTGTTATAAAACCCCCTTTCTCTCTTTGATACCCTTTTCAAAAAAAAAAAAAAAAAAAAAAAATGAGACTGCTTGCCTTTGGCAAATGAAAGTGTACTGGCACAAAAAGAATCTGTGTGTCCTTTTTCTGAGATAATAAAGACATAAGAAACACTCTTTTCACTTGAGAGAGCCCTGCATTAAGCAGTCTTTGGGATGGAGAGCAGGGATTTCTGTCAGTGAAGTGAATGGGGGTTAGCACAGCTGCTGAGGGCTTGGATCTGGTACCATGCTGGCTGCCTGTTTGAAGAGGGCTGCGGCTTAACAGGGCCTTCTAATACCTCCATTGTTCGTCATGCAGGGGTGTAGACCTCGAGTGCCAGGCTGAGGTGAAGAGGTCCACAGCTGCACCCAGTCTGAGAGGAGAGAATGGCGAGGCTTCGATTTTGTTGGGAATTGATTATAATAAACGAGTATAATAAATCTCAATGCAAGTTTTAGTATTTACATAGTGGTACAACAACTATGGCATAATATGAAAATTCTTCAATCATTTATGGGGACTGAAGCACTCAGTACTCAAGAAGGACACAACATGGACAATTTTTTAAATCACTACATAATTCCCTTACTCTAAAAACTGCTGGGTTGTTTCAACCCATGTTTGGGTCAAATACAGACAAATCCAAACGTTGGTTTCCATTTATTAATTTGAATTTTAAAGTTTGTTCATATTTTACGATATTTGAAGTGCATACTTCAATTTCTATAATTTAAGAGTGTTCAAAATGCAGAAAATAGTAACAATAAAACATGAGCAGGAGTGGTAGTGTATATATGGATAGATGTTGAGTGGTGTATAGAACCATTAAGGGTGCTGTCTGTAAGAATGACAGCTAGTGGTCGAAATAAGCACTGCAGTCCAAATTCAAAATATCTGAGATTTTGTTTCTGTTTTCAATATTGATAAAAATAAGGATAATTTCATCATCAACGCTATTTCACGACCAATTCATACGAATTTGTATGAGTGAGTAAAAGGTGGCTAATTACAAAGTGAGTGAGGTCGCACGAATTCGTACGATTTGTCTTAACCCCAGTGATGGGTAGGTTTAGGGGCAGTGGGCAAGATCACACAGACCAAAACAAAAACCGACTGACAAAACGAAACGAAACGTGAAAAGTAATAACCAATTCATACGAATTTGTACAAGTGAGTTAAAGGTGGGTAATTCGTACGAATTCATACGACCTCACTTGTACGAATTTGTACGATTTGTCTTAACCCCAGTGATGGGTAGGTTTAGGGGTGGGGTCAGGGGTAGGTCATTCGTACCAATTCTTACGAATTGGGCAGCTCAAAGGGCTCAAAATATGTACGAATTGCCAGCCTGATCTCACGGCAATTCGTACGAATTCTATGAGGTGGCATACAATACATATTTTACGAATTGGCCAATTCATATGAATTCATACGAATAACCTACCCCTGACCCCACCCCTAAACCTACCTATCACGTGGGTTTGGACAAATCTTCGTACAAATTCGTACGAATTAGCCACCATTTTATCACTCATACGAATTCGTACGAATTGGTCGTGAGATAGCGTTGGAATTGCCGAATTATTTCTGAAAGATCATGACACTGAAGATTGGAGTAATGGCTGCTGAAAATTCTGCATTCTCACCAAAGGAATAAATTACGTTATGAAGTATATTCAAATAGAAAACAGTTATTTGAAATTCACAATAAAACATACTTTATTTTTGATCAAATAAATGCAGCCTTGGTGAACCTGAGAGAATTAAAAAATCGGTAAAATCAGTAAATGGACTGATGAACCAAAAAAATTACTGGTGGTTTAGTGAGGGTCACCACAAACTTTTGAACTTTAGTGTAAGCCTATATTATACACTTCTGTCTTTTTCTAGTCGATCCTGTAAACAGACTTGTTAAAAAATACCATGCCCCGAAAAGACTGAGGCGAAGCGTACTGAACTAACAACGGCAGGTTCAGAGGAAACAGTGTCTTTCTTTTTTCAGAGAAAAGGGTCAAATTAAAACTAAAACCTGGCAGAACAGAATAAGCCCTTTATGGCCAAATAAACAGACCACTGCTAAAAAATATCATAAGGCAACCTGAATTCAAAGTAGTAATTCCCCAGCAAAGGGGTGTGTTTCATTGATTGTTCATTGCTGGGGTTAAGGTACCAGTAAACTTCATGCAATTATTTGCATGCAAACATTAAAATCATTTTATAACATAAACGTTCAGACCAGACAGCTGCATTCAGCTTTTTTCCCCTGTAATCTGAACTCATCCAACAACTGTGATGCTAGACTAGAGAATAATAGGTCTATTGATCTCTGTTGTGTGTGAATGTCCCTCCTATTGACTTCACCCTTGCAATAGCACGAAATCTGGATCACAATAGGATCCCGATGCAAATTCTAAGCACTGTTAAATGTCCAGGCCAGAAGGGAGTGCTCAGTTCACTGCATCCAGCATCACTGACCCATACAGCAGGGTCTGGGCAGAATGCAAATTCTATTAGATTCTATTTTGGGCAAGACTTGGGTGGATCAGAGTTGGAGATTGAATCTGGCCTCGGGTCATGTGGCTGCATGGTTCTACAGTAATTCAAACAAACATGGTGGAGAGGCTTCCTGGAGTGAATGAAAAGGAAAGAGCGTGGGTGTAGTCGATTAATCAGAGAATCAGAGTTGCTGCATATAAAACTGCGTCACAAACAAGGGGAGAACACTTTAGTGCATTAATGACACATTTGGTCTACTATTATACACTACCTACCAAGCATTTTCAAAAACACACACACACACACACACAATTAATTCCATATTGCAACTTACTTATTGTTTGTTGCATATTTGTTTGTTTTTAGTTGTCCATGGACCAAATACATGTTGAAAAGTTATTGATCTTTTACTAAATTATTATATTATTATTATATATCATTATATATTTGTTTTGCTGTGGCTCTTTTGTCAAACAAGTTTTCCCAACCCCTGATTTAAGAAGTGTGTGTTTGAACTGACACATCAGAGTCATTTGTTCGGGAGTGGATCTACATTGGTTGCGCTCTATAGGTGCATAACAAGTTTGAGTCATTTATTTGGGAGTCATACTACAGCCATTGTGACGCATGTTCTTGACTCACTAAAAAGAAACAGCTCATTATAGTAATTAATCCAATAATCAGCCACTGGTAATGCTGTCTGTTTACATTGTAGATTCGATAAGAGACCTTGTGGTGCCAATGAAAGCAGGAAACTTTTTGTATTTCTGTTAGAAATACAAAAAGACTGACTGTGATGCTTGATTTACCAAATTTATCTTAAGTCAGGTTTCTACCACCGTATTTAACCGGAGCAAAGGCCTCTAAGCAGCATTTTAGAGCCCATGTCAACCAGGTGAGGGCTGCACTGGATTCCATTTTTAGTTCTCACCTCAAGCACCCTTCCCTCAGCATTCTGCTTTGACTGGAGCATTGTTAAACAACATTAAATCAGGTAGACAAGCGAGACAATTTCATTATGTGTCTAGATGGAGGTGGCAGACAAAAGTGAAGGCGGAGATGAGATCTACTCGATGTAATGCAAATGCAGAATGGGGACCAGCTCAGCAGGGGTACTAGAGGGAGTATATCTGTAGTGTGTGTTTGGAAATACGGTGCAGAAAATGAATTTTCTGGTATTCAGAGGGGGTGGGTTTTTTTTTCCAATGTGGGTGCTGATGGATTTACCAGTGAAATGTAAAATTAGATGCAACAAGAAGGAACAAATATTTTAATATATTTATTTATATAGAATGGGCGAAATTATATATATATATATATACACACACACACACTATTCTATATAAAAGTAGGTGCAACAAGAAGGACATTTTTATTTTATTTTATATAGGCCTAGGCATGTATAAATGTTGTAAAATATATAATGTTATATAAAAGCAAAAGCTCCTCAGGATCATTCCTTACAGTGATTTTACCACATGTTTCCCACATGTTTTAAGCTTAAAGATCATATTACAGCTAAACATCCTATCAGGTGTGAATGTTGTTATGCATCTGTCAGTTCAGCGAGAGCATTACAGACAACATCCTATAAAACAAGCTTTAAAACCCCAGCCAGCAGAGGCTTAACCACTGTCTGGACTTTCAATTAAATTCCACCTAATAAATATCATCAGCTCTGCAGAGGGATTATGAACCAGTTCTAGTTTCGGCCCAGAGTTATAGGAGGAGCAACCTAGATTTTACAGTGTTGCTTAAATCGCTCTTTGATTTTATGAAGCAGCTTTGACACGGTCCCATCTGGAGAAGGGCATGCGGAGAAGAACTGGCTGCTTCCTCTCTCAACCCCCTTATATATCTTATATTGGGAAGCCTACAGGAAGTAACATTCTACACAAATGCACATTAAACATAAACACCTTCACCATATCATTCATGCACGATTTCTTCTTTTTATCCTACGTTTCTTTCCTTAAGTCTCTCGGCTGCCCCCTGAGGTCACTATAATTGGACCCTCATTTCCTGAGCATGAATCGTCTGACTTCATATGATGGTCTCGGTTCTCCTTGTGGCCTTGTAATGTTCAAATAGGAACCAAATGCAAATAGCTAAAGAGCCATGACCATCAGATAAAAGTTCATGGCGACAGACAGAGACCTGGACAAGAAAGTTTAGGAGCCACTGCACGGTTGTTCAAGTGTGTTCTGAGATAACATCAACAAATCTGGACGTTTCACCCATTTGACCTAGAACACTGAGAGCTGGCACTTATCCTATTATATTTTGCATACTGATAACCTAAAAATAGCTTTGATCTCTTGCATAAACATTTGTTCCTATTGCTGGTATGTCTTCTGACGCTCCAACCAAAGGTAGTCTTCAGTTACTATATATAAGATAAGAATTAATTTGACGAGCCTCTGCATAATGCTAATATGTTAGTGTAAATGTTGTGGCCGGTGCCTTGAACTCTCCATTCAAATTTCAGATTTTGTTGATAACAAACCAGTTCGTTTTATTTTGACTGCTTGCATTTGAACAGGCTCTAGTCTGGCAACAATAGATCTTTCCCTCCAGCCACTGTGTTTGCTTTTCCAAAATTAGCATATGACGAAAAGACTTTAACGAGCTTGCAAGACTGCCGCAGTTATCTCAGGAAATGAAATAATCACTTGATTCTGAAATCAGATAACTTTGGAGTTGAGCAAATAGGCCAGTTTAAAGGTCAGTTTGTTGTTTAGTTCAGACACTTTTAAGATAAATTGTTGTGCTTCAAACTGTCTTCCTGTTTTGGTATGACTACATTTTGTTAAAGGGTTAGATGACCCAAAAATAGAATCGCTACCATCATTTACTCACAATCATGTTGCTCTAAACCGGTAGTATACTCAAAAGATGTTATTTTGAAGAACGTCGGGGTCCAAATAACATCGGACCCAACTCATTTTAAACGTATGGATAAAAAACATGGACATTTTTCAAAATATCTTTTTGGGTTTCAAAGAAGAAAGAAAGTCATGCAAGTTTAGAACGACATGAGAATGAGTAAATGATGATAAATTTGTCCTTTTTGGGTGAATAGCCCTTCAAGTTTTTCTTGTCAGCTGACCAAAATAATGGACCTGAATGATGCATTGCACTTCAATCGTATTTTCTTATAGATCTGTCAGAAACTGGATGTAAGGAACATGAACTGACACAATTTTAGACTGTATTTGATAGCCACCACAATGATCATTTGCATAATGTTCATGCATCATTTCCCACACATCCAGTATAAAATAAACGTTTTCTATCTACATTTGTCGAGCCTGAAATATTTACTTGGAATTTTTCATTTGAAATTAATACTTTTATTCAGCTAAGACACATTAAATTGTTTCAGGATAATCAGCATATTAGAATGATTTCTGAAGGATCATGTGACACTGAAGACTGGAGTAATGATGCTGAAAATTCAGCTTTGACATCAAATTACACATGACGTTATTTGAAAATGTAATAACATTTCACAAAATGACTGTTTTTACTTTATTACTTTTTTTAAATCAAATAAATTCAGCCATGGAGAGCATAAGAGATTTCTGTCAAAAACATTAAAGCTACACTGTGTAATTTTTAAAGTTGATTCTCAGCAAAAAACACTTTGTTCTTTCAAAATGATATGTGCTCATTAATGTGTAATTACTTCTACCAACTAATCAAGTATTCTCGTAAGCGTAGAATCTGCCATTTAGAATACATACAAGTGAGTCGCTCGAATGGCGGCAGCCATGTTGCGCCTCCATCTTGTAAATACATTAGCCAAAGAGGGACATACCTGGAAATTCAAGCTTCACCCTTTCGCGTTTTGACACTCAGTGGCACCGTGACGAATGCGAGGGGGAGATTACTCGCGACTGCCGGCAGATTTGAAATAATACGGCCACCGTAGGAGTTAAAACGCCCTCGGAATGGGAGGGGCTAGAAAGTAATATTCAGTTGGTAGTCATAAACAATTTCACCGCTAGATGGGAGAAAATCCTACACAGTGTAGCTTTAAAAGAATCTCACCAACCCCAAACTTTTGAACCTAGTGTATATTTAATTACTCATACTTTATAGTGAAGCTGGCAGTGTCGTGATAGTTGTCCTGAACAGGTGGTCTATCTCACTTGCCTTCGCCCTCATCCTGAAAGCCCTCATGTCTGTCCAGCTCAGGATCCGTCAGCACTTCCTCTGAGCTGATATCATGCCTGTCATCACCTGGATCTCCACCGAGACTCTTCCTGTAACAGACCTGCATATGGCCACACAAACACACAGAATGACTACCCAAAACAGAGAGGGCAGTTCAAAAACTGTCATTTCACATCCTGTAAAACAGCACAGGCTGCTTTAAAGACTCAGCATGTTTGAACATCAACAGGCAACTGTAAAATAAGCATAAAAATACCCTTTAAAAGTCATAAGAGAGACATTACAGTCTGAGGGGCGGCGTGCCTTTGATGCCGGTGATTATTAGTGTGCAGTAAAGCCCCGAAGAAGGGGTTAGGTTAGGTTCATGTCTGGGATGCAGGTGATTTAGTTTCTCCCAGTAGGAAGCCTCTGGCTCTCTGACATGTTTTGTGTGACCTTCCATGGGCCAGAGTATCATTAATTACTTGCTGAACTTTTACAGGACGGATCAAAGGTGGAATGGAATTGAACTGACATGCGTTTTGGGTTTATTATAAGTGTGATTGAACTAAAGAGGTTGGATTAGCTATAAAAAAAAATAAAAAATCTCACCGCATGTGTTGATGCCAAATTTAGTTGTTTTTCAGTTTTAAGTGTCCATCCAACTGTTTTTGGGGAGGTTTTAGCTGTGAAGATATAACAGTCCTGTTGAGTGAGGGAAAGCGAGAGAGGCTTTGCAAAAATCCACACCTCAGGCCAGCCATCTGTTACTGAAAGCTGGGGAAAAAAGAAAAGAGGTTCGTTCTGACCAGTCACCCCTCTCTGTTTTCACACTCTGTCTATCAGAATGTATCTACTATTAACAGCTGGCTGTTACCTCAGGCTTGGTTTCTGCTTCGTTAAACATCTGGATCTTGCTTCAGGGGTTTAAGATTTAAGGTTTTGTTTTGTGAGCCTCATATACTTGAACCTTCTGGGTGTGTAATCTCATTTATTGTATTTAATTTTGAGCCAATTAATAGGACTTTTCAGAAATGTTGTAGGTAAGTGTAACTGAACAAATCATATTAAAAAGATTTGTGCCGTGTTTATTGTGTTGTGCTCCTTTAAACCCAGCATCAACGCAGATTTTTTTAATAAAATAATAAATCTTTACATAAAATCCTTTTTTTTTTAAATAAAAATATATTTTTTTTACAGAAAGACTACAGAAAGAATATATTATCAATTCCACATTTTAAAAAAAATATTTTTTCTGTATATTCTCTCTGAAGTACTTTTTTTTATAAAAATAAAATATTCAAATACAATTCTGTAGATTATCCCTGTAGTACTTGTCTTTTATTTTAAAAAAAGATATTTTAATTAACAAAGTACTACAGAAAGTACATCTACTAACAGTGCCACCAAAATAAATAAAATATATTATTTCTGTAGAAAAACTGTCCAGTCTGGCACTTGTTAATTACCAGTCACTTGCATGTTGAGGCAAAAGTAGGCCAGAAGTTACATAACAATATGTCATGAGTTACTCCCATGAGCACTTCATATATTATTTAGAGTCAGAGAGGAATATCACCCATTAAATATAAGCCAGGGATTTGCATTTTCAATGTTTATTAAAAAGAATTTGGAATTGAAATACTTGCAAATGATCAGTTCATCCCATCCACCATCACAGCAGTCATATATTTGCCTTGTTTTACAGAAGCGGACTCTGAAACCAATGGTGTACCCAAAACCTCACAAATAAACTGGCCCCGAGGAACAGTGCGAATGTGGATAATCAGTATTGTGCTTAAAAATGCTGACCACTGTCTTATAGTTGCCCACAATGTAGTAGAAAGAGCGGAGAACAGAAGGGTTGGGTGGGGGATTGAACCTTGGCTATCCTAGAAGCCTTCCGGGGTGCATTCATTTGCAAAACACTCAGGGAATGGCTCATCCATTTCGCCCTGGCCTCTTCCAGACCCCCCACTGGAGAGATGGTATCTCGTCACCTTAATAATGGCTGTGCATACAAAAAGTGGCTTGGGCTCCGCTGGTGCTTCAATTCAGTTCTGGAGGAGGGGGCATAGATAAACACCTAGAGAATGACTTGAATGATAGCACCAAAGGCCAAAGCTTTGCCTTGGGATTCACTTATCTGAATGGTAATAAGAAATGCAAACAGAACTGAGAGCGCAAATAAAAAAGGCACTGTCTTCATTGCTCATGTGGAAAAAGAAATAGGAGCAGGTGGATGGAAGGGTCAAATTTAGCGCTTATACAATCCAGATGGTTTCAAAGCAGCTTCACACTAATAAACAGGAAAATAACAGAATAATTGATGAAATTGCCATCAAATAGGAAAGATTCTAATTCTGCTGTAGTGTCATTACTTAGCTCAAGTTTATTCAGTTCAGTTCAATAATTATGTAAAGTGCATCAATTATGAATCAAGTTAAATTCAAGCAGCTCTACACAAAACAAGTGTTGTTCGTAATTCAGCTCGAGTCAGTTCAACAATGATTCAATCCAGGTCTGTAACAGTGTCAATTCTGCAAAATGAATCAAATACGAAACAAATTCGATTCGGCTATAAAGCAGCTCTATACAGAAGACGTCATCCAACTCAATTCACTTCAAGTGTTGTTCTCATCCGATATGTGTCAGTGCAGTCAAATCAATAATATTGGTGAATATTAAGTGTCTTTTAATCCCCATTTAAGCATGTGTCAGAAATGGGGGGGGGGGGAACAGGCTCAGTCAATGGCCAAATGAACAAACAGGCTCCGATTTATGATTCTAGGCTGCATCAGAAAGTCATCAATCAAACATTTTAAATCCAGCTCCTTCTGCTTTACCGCTACTACGACTCTCACAGAAATGTGTATCAAAGCTCGTCTCCAGAAAGTTCTGGAACACGAGTTGCGTCCACATGTGGCCACTCTGATTCTGACTGGTTTGATTGGCCTCCTGCCTTCTTGAAAGCTCGCTGGATCAATTTGTAAGCAGGCAGGAAACACCCCTGAGGAAATCAAGTTTGGACTAATGAAATCCACGGCTATCAAAGGCCTCTCCCGCTGGTCAGATACATGCATACACAATTGGGGAAAAGAGCAGCTGCAGGTGACAGATAAACCATATATGCATTCAGCATTTTCAAACCTGACTTGTCAGTCCTTCATAGTATATTAATTACTGTGAGGTGATGAATAAATATTTAATATCAATTCAGTGAGCATGCTTAGTCATATCTCGTGAAACAGGGGAGGGAACTCCACGCGTTTTGCCAAGCGAACAATCAATGTTGGCCCCGTGAGCTCAGTGTCCTGCAGAAGGGTCCTGGTGAGCACTATCCCAGCATGCCCTCAGGCACACACCACACTGACTGAACTGTGTTAAACATATCCCTGAGCCATCCTACCAAAGCCTTTTAAATCTGTGCAGAACAGAAGATGCGCGGTGTATGAAGAGCTCACAGTTTTTGAACATATATAGCCAATACAATTATTATAATTTCATTAAATGATATAAAGGAGTCAGTACACTTTTTTGTTGTTGAAAGAAATGAATAATTTTATTCTGGAAGGATGCATTCAATTGGTCAAAAGTGACAGTAAAAACATTTATAATGTTACAAGTCAAGTCAAGTCACCTTTATTTATACTGTATAGTGCATTGTATAGATTGTTTCGAAGCAGCTTTACAAGGATAAACAGGAAAATAATGATTTAATGATGCAACCAGAGTTCACTTCTGCTGAGGAAGGAAAACAGAGTCATTGTTCAGCTGAGGTCAGTTCAGTGTTGATTTAGTTCCGTTCAATAACTGTGTAAAAATCATCAAAAATGTGTTCAATATTTCTATTTCTAGCAGAAAAGAAAAAAAAAATGCTGTTGTTTTGAACTTTATATGAATAAAAAAACATTGATAATAATAAGAACTGTTTCTTGAGCACCAAAGAGAGCAAATAGAAAATCCTTTTTTAAAATGTAATATTTTTTTTATTGGAATAATATCTCATAATATTACTGTTTTACCTGTATTTTGATCATATGAATGCAGCCTTGGTGAGCATGAGAGACTTCCGACCCAAGTATGTCTGTCTAGCAAATATAATGCAATTGTAATTTCTAGCTGTAAACAACTGTAAACACATACTCATAACAGTAATTGCCAATTATTTTATGATTCACAGTTACTCCAGGTGGCTAAGCACTAACATGAACTCACAACCTGATCCTGACTGTGAATGAAATATTTTTGAGGCACTTTAGGCTGTTTAATTTTATATAGCACATGAATATTTATAGCACTTTTTTTGTTATAAATGTTTATACAATTTCTGATGACAAACTAACGGTATGCTTTTACTACATTCAATTAAGTAAAGGTGTGTATATCAGCATATGACCTTGGAGTGTGAAAATAACCATCTAGAATAGTGAATAAGTGGCAAGTAATACCAAGAACACATCATATTTTTCTTTACAAATGCATCAAATGAGTTTTGGATGAACAACATCACTGGCTGATCATCTCGTACATCATCTGAAGAAAAATGAGCATTAGGGAAACAGCCAATACCTGAACACATCAGAGCTCACGCTACGATAAGAGCATCACTCCTTCACGAGAGTTCTGCGCTCAGCTTTTTGATTTGATTCGGAAACGGTTCCTTATTGAAGATATGATCAAATGCGGATTTATTTTGTTTTCTCTCCCCGAGCCGTAGAGACAAATCCCACTGTACATCATGCAAATGGAACGCTCCAAATGCTTGCACAATTCTTTCTTAGCTTATCTGCTGTGAAACAGGCCAGGCCAGTCTTATCCACTACTATATGTTCAATATTTATGGAGAGAAACGGCCACGACCAATGTTTTTTTCTTTCCTGTAAAAAGAAACAATGTGACAGACCATGAGGCTCTCATCAAAGTCTGTTTTATCAAGAGAGACCACTGACCAATTGAGTGAGCTGACCCCTATTGCCCTGGATTTATAACCTTATGAATACAAATTCAGGATGCAGTCACGGTCTCTCAGCACACCACCTGAATTCCTCATGCCAGATTCCCTTTAAATAATCGAAACATGTTCACTCAGAGCCGGTTCTAGACATTAGGAGGCCCTAGGCAAAATTCATGTTGGAGGCCCCCCACCCCCAATAAAAAAACACTTGAAACAAATATGATTCCTAACCTTTTTATTTATACAACATTTAATTTTAAAAGCAGTATATTTTTACTTACACAGTACATAAGTTTGGACACATTACTATTTTTAATGTTTTTGAAAGAAGTCTCTTATGCTCATCAAGCCTGGATTTATTTGATCAAAAAAACAGAAAAATAATAAAGTGAAATATTATTAAAATTTAAAATAATGGTTTTCTATTTTACTATACTTTATATTTCTGTGATGCAAAGCTGAATTTAGTGCCACGTGATCATTCTGATTTATTATCAAATGTTAGAAATGGTGCTTAATATTTATTTTATAACCTGTGATACTTTTTTTCAGGATTTTTGATTATTAAAGAGTTGTTTTAAAAAAGTCTTCACTATCACTTTTTATATATTTAACACATATATATTTTTTTCTGTATTTTTGATCAAATAAATGCAGGCTTGTAGAGCATAATAATAAACTTCTTTCAAAAACATTAAAAATAGTAATGGGTCCAGACTTTTACCGGTACTGTACATATTAATCAAACTTTATCTACGGTAATCTCTTTTTTGTTTAATGAAGATGTTATTGTTGTTGTTGTTATTTTGCTGTTTTATTCAATTTATTCACAGTTCCAGAATCCCACTTCAGTAGATGAGCATAAGTGCTTTTATATTGCATTGCTACCTTAAATATGCTATACACAAATCAAGTGGAAGAGAAAGACACGATCGCTACTGAGCAGAAAAAAAATATATAAAGTGAAATTATTGGCGTAATGTCAGGAATCTAATCATCAGCAGAATTTAGAAGATAGACCCATATATATGAGATCCTTTAGACTATTTGAAACATTTCAAAATGTTGTAGTGTGTTGGCTTTTTAACTTAGAATACAGACGTCTTGTCTTTTAATTTTGTAGCTTTTTTACTAGTCAGCTCCCGACGCGATGTTATTCATTGTACGCGCAAATTCAAAGCGTCGCGTCTGGGCACGTTAATGACGCTCGCGCTCTTTTAAACTCGTAATAAAGCGGTGAATGATTTTTCCAGAAATGACGCTGATCTACAGTACAAGTTTATATTTAGAATACATTGCAATCACTCCAAAATAGATGACGACAACTCTCACACCTGCATTATGAGCTGTGCTTCTTTGTGTGCTTATTAGGCTTTAGCCTCGCAGCATCTGATGGATGCGTTCGTTACACATACTTTCAGAAGCCGGCACACATTAATTGGTTTAACTGCAGTAATGTAACAGTCTATGGTTAAGATAAACATCGTCACTATTTATAGTGAATTAATAAATATTGAAATAAATTGTAGATAGGACATTTGTACTTTTTTTTTTTTTTTTTTTGTCCCTCTGTCTGGGCCCCATCCCGCCAATCGGGCCCTAGGCACGTGCCTAGTTTGCCTTTGCGTTAATCCGGCTCTGTGTTCACTATGGCTTTAGACCACCAGGTTCAGGTCTTTTTAGTTTCAAAACCTCAACCAAGAACAAGTGGTATAGTGAGAAATCTTTATGCACCTGGGATCAGGTGTTTCCATATGCATGTATATGAACCATCTGCAAAGCCACAGACCACAGACCTGCTTAAAAGAAACCTAATATGTTGAAAGAAACACTGAACAATATCCCCCTTCTTGAACACAATCACAGTTCTGGGAGCCAGACCAGCTCCTCTCAATGACAACTACTGAAGTCCTGCCCAGGCAGATGCAGCATGTGTGTGAGAGTGGAAAACACTCAGAGAGAGAGAGAATGTGTGAGATAGAGGCTTAGTTTCTACCACTGCCATATAAATGCCACAAATCACATGCCAATGTCTCATGCTGGGGAAATACTGGGAATCAGACCTTGTACACCCGAAGAATCCACTCAGACTAAATGTTTTTTTACATTATGCTTTTGAAAAATAAAACAGATACCCTACATTTTGTGATGACCTGTGTGAATGAAACCATTTCTAAACAGTCATTGCGAATGATTCACTGCCCTTAATTCCCTGTCATTATTTCCATTTCAGCAAACACAGCGTGAGCCATGATGCCCGATTCACAAACAATTGACTCTAAGCGGTTCTTTTTAGAGAACCAGGAGAACAAGGGTATAAAAAATCCATATTCACAACAGAATTTTGTTGCATAAATGAATGACTATAAATGACAATAAAATATTTTCTTTAAAAAAATAAACAAATCAGTGGATATTGTTTAGTAGACTTGCTGCAGTAGTCGGTGTTAAGGCTCCGATATACTCATGGCGAAGTTCTTTTCATTCTTTGTTAAGGGGTAAAACAAAGTTCGATATGTGTGACCAGCGATCTACTGTTAGCAAACATCCGACGCCGCCCACACTGCTGAGATATTTAGATGAATATGTAAATATGTGCTGCACGCTTTCCTCTCAAAAACAAAATAAACACACAACAAAATTGAGAAAACAGCAAGCGTTTTTTAAATAAAGCATAATAAAAGCATCTGATCATAGCAACGTGAATATGTTTGCACAAGCTCTGCAATTCGGCACTCTAGTAAAGTCATGTTACGTTTATTTATATATCATTTTATACCATATATGTGACCCTGGATCACACAACCAGTCATAAGTCGCACTGGTATATTTGTGGCAATAGCCAACAATACATTGCATGGGTCAAAATGATAGATTTTTATTTTATGCCAAAAATCATTAGAATATTAAGTAAAGATCATGTTCCATAAAGATATTTTGTAAATTTCCTACCGTAAATATATAAAAAACTCATTTTTGTGAGTGATTGCAGCACAATTGGAACATAAATGGACAATTTTAAAGGAGATTTTCTCAATATTTAGATTTTTTTGCACCCTCAGATTCCAGATTTACATAATAGTTGTATCTCGGCCAAATATTGTCCTATCCTAACAAACCATACATCAATGGAAAGCTTATTTATTCAGTTTTTATTCAGTTGATGTATGAATCTCAATTTCAAAAAAATGACCCATGTGACTGGTTTTGTGGTCCAGGGTCACATATTGCTTAAAATCAAGCAGCTTTTTGTATTAAACATGAAAAACAGTATCAGTGTCTCGTTTCATCAGAAGTACAACTTCATTTTCTACTATAAAAAAAACAACCACGGATCAATATACGCAGAGTCGCAGAGTCAGATTTCACTTATTACATGAAGAGAGTAAGAAAAGATGACTGACAAGACGATGACAGAGGATTTTGTGCGCAACAGATCCTGAGCGTCATTATCTTATAAAATGTGCGGTCAGTACCAGCGCTCCCTATACAAACAGTGCACGTGATTGCAAATTCGAAAGCAAAAGTGAGCGGCGCATTCAAAAGAGATTTCAGTACCCTGCATTATTGAAAGCGGCTCCCTGATGCCTGCAAATTATATAGGCCAACAATATCTAACCCCACACAGTGTTATAGGCTAATAACATTGTTGTCACAAGTTTATATACCGGTGTGAAAATTTCCTCACAGTGACATCCCTTTTGTTTAGTATATTAGGTCCAATTCCAAAATTGTATCTATAAGGGAAAGTTTGTTTGGATGACAATCAACAGAGTTTATGTCTTTATAGAGTTTATTATATATAGGAGAAATGACATGATCCAATTGGAAAATAATATTAAAACTAAATTGGCTACAACAAGATCAACCTAACTGGGTTTTATAGGGATCTATAAACAAGTTTATAATATAAACATTTTATTATAATTATATTATCAAATCAGAGTTTCCCAAACTGGGGGATCGTGAGGGAATTGCAGGGGGTTTGTGAGTTGATGAAAATCTAATAATTAAGTCCTAAAAATGCCAAATTAAAACAAACTATCTAAAAATAAAACAACCAAAATAAAAATAAAAATCTTAAAAAGTAGAAATATTTTATTGTTTATAAGTAATATCAACCAACATCAGAGAACCTTGATGTGAATGTGTTGTTAAACCCTAAAATCTGAGGGCACTTCAAGTAAACATTTTAGGTCAAAGGGCTGACAAAATATTTTGGGAATCCCTAATTTAAATCATCATAGTAATGTACAAAATACTAAAATATTTACTAAATGTACTAAAATATTCCTATATGACAGCACAGAGCAGTGACTGAAGCAAGAAGCTGCACATAATTAAATGAAGCACACTTACTGTATAAACAACCATCTTAATCAAGCAAGTTATCACCTATAATAAAATTAAATTAGTCACATAAAGGTTATTTGCCTCTTAAATGTTTCATTTTAGGACCCAATGGTTCCCTGTTTTGTTTAGTTTGTTTGTCTGGTGTCCTGCATGTACCACTGACTGCAGGTCTGAGACAAATTTGCAGAAAGAACTGAAAAGTGAGAAGTCCAGAATCACCCATTGCATGTTTGTTCATTAAATCATTTGGCTAATTATATTTTATTACTACAGTCAGCAAGTCTGTAGAACTCTCAGCTCTGTTTAACACATTTTACCATATTAATATCAGCAACTGTGCACATTTGCTCCAAAATCAGTGCAGAAAATGTGAAAAACAGTCCGCTCGGGCCTAGTCATGGCCCAGGGAGCTCTTTCTCTCCCTCTCTGCAGGGGGCCCGTGGCTGACTTACGGAGCATTGATTTCCATCACCCCCCACGGCAGAAGGCTCTGGTCGCATCCCAGCCTGCCCGAGCAAGATAACGGCAAATAAAGTGAGAGCAAGTCAGCTGGAAATAAAAAAAAAAAAAAAAACTGATATTGCCTCAAATTGACCAGTTCCAAAGCTGTGTGTGTTTGTGGATGGACAGTGTCTGCGGAGAACGTAGTCTTTTTTCCTCCTACTTATGTAGAGCTATGTTGTTTGTCTACATATTCCCAAACATATGAGCTCTCTCTCTCTCTCTCTCTCTGAGGCATTCCATCTGATTATGAGTACTTTGCAATCTGCGACAGTTTGATTGATGCTCTACCTCCATGAGTGGAATTTTGAGCAGCGCCTCCTTGGAGCAGCCCGTTATGTGTCTGCAAGCCGGTAACCTTGAATTTATGTTTCCACGGCAACAGAGCTGGTCATGCATTATGGATTATCATTGAAATTCTACACCACCTACCTAACATAATAATGGGGGCTTGAGACTTAATCAAATCAGCTATTCTGTGTGAGTGCATGTGACTTTGAGTGATTGTATATCATATGATTGGTATATGAATCTATTTTTACTTATGTTTGTGTTAGCAACACATTTTTGTGTCTGTTTGAATGTATATATGCTGATGGTCTTTCCATATGATACACAGATGAAGTGTGGAGTGTGAAACCTGTATATACTTTGGACCAAAGAGTCTAAAACTATAACCTACCCTATAAAGAGGACCATTTGAAAGAGTACATTTGGATTTTTTAGCAGTCGCTTATGTGATCCATGCAAAAAAAAAAAAAAGAAAAAGAAAGAAAAAAACATATGAGTGCAACACACAGCCCTTGCTATCCCCAGATTTGTGATTACAATACAATATAGGGAATTACATTTATTCACAGTAACATACTCATGGTAGCACCATAAGGGCCTCTTTAACACTCTCTATGATCTTAGAAACATAAAGGGGTGTAACTTTGGAAACTTTAATTTCCCAGGGATTAAAACAAACAATTTTTTTATGTTGTATGTCGGTCATAGGAAAACTGGCTTGGAAACTATTTACTATGTCCTCATCATTTATATTTGCTCAAATACCCAATATGTACAGATTTTATTATTCTACCCATGTCCCAGACACAGACTTTCAATCCACAAATAAGGAAATTACTCATAAAATATGTGACCCATGCTGGCAAAAGGAGACGGAATGCGCATGGGATAATTTCGAGCAACGGTTCAGGCAAAGCAAGTGAAAAATGCAGATTTTGAGGGTTTCACAAAAATGAGTTTATTAAGCCCTCATCTAGCGACCCCAATGATCCAAATAGCAATTAAACATCTAAAAGTATCTATATTTGTACATTTTCTAGAAGGAGTACCTTTCCTTTGTCCATGAAAAACTTCTGATGTGTAACAATATTTTAGATCTGTGTGGTACATTAGGTCTTAATACAGGCTGTCTGGTTCATTAATGTTAATCAAATAATTATGGTATCGTGTGATAGTTGAATATATATTTTTCCTATAGATATACAGGAAATATTTGGTTTGACTTGGTGTGTGCCAGATTTGGTGTTATTACCAGGGATTTTAAGGTATGGTTGCTGGGTGATCTTGTCTTGGAACCTTCAGAAAACTTTAACTCGATTTTTCTCAAAATTGACTTTGCTGACTCTACCGGCTTCTGATTCCAACAAGTCATACATACTTGCTCATTTCGACCTATTTTGCTAGCACGGGTCACATATTATTCTAAAGTGTAAAAAAAAATCATAAAATATTACTATTTAATAATAACCCATCAACAAACATAGCAAAAAAAAAAAAAAAAAAGGCATTACACAGTTGTAGCATCATTTCGAGCACTAATAAAGTGTTTTCAAATTCAATAATTTACCTGTGTGTATTTAGGATGGTGGTAAATTAAACTTTACCACCAAAGAATGCTAGTAAACAATACATCATTTGAAATGTGGTGGTGATGACACTGAGGGAATTGATCACTTTCTGGGAAAAAACAAACAAATTCTCCTTATGTCCACTGTTGCACATTGTTACATGAATCACAGGAAAGTGTGAAAATAGTTTATTTTCTAAATGTCCACAGGGCCAAAAGTGGTCATATGTAAAGAAACATTGAAATGACAATGATTTTCACCTTGTTACTCTTTCCTAAAGAAATGAATAGTGTAGTACATTCTCAGTAAAATACCGGAGACGCTGAGTCACTGAATTTACACGAGGGTCAATATGGCCATGATAGAAATGCAGATTCATACATCCTGATTTGTTCGCTCCATCCTCGCTTAAAGGCTGTAATTACTTTAATGTACCGTATTGAGTAACGTACAGCAGGCTTAATCGTCCTCTGCCAGGCCTAAATTAACATTGTGAATCAATGTAAGAAGAACAGTGGGTCTTTGCTGTCTCTCTGTGAAGGCTCCTCTATTGTTCTGTCACACTATTGACAATGAATCATGCAGCGAGGTTCATTACGGAGGCACGGAGACAAAAGACGGAGGTGTTATAACTTCATAATTAAGAACTGGAAGCCATCTGACAGCATGGGATGACGTAACCCCACGAAACCAAAGCTGTGCAGTCTATGATTTATAGCACATGTACCAAAGTGCAACTCAGAATTTACATAAGACATGTATAGAGTCGCAGGGACAGCGTTCATTTACACCTTTAATTAATCGCCGTATATTTAAAGTAGCTTGTGTTCTTGTCTGATGGAAGTGTACCACCCTTTATAGCATTTGTCAATACAGTAACTGGTTAATGACAAATTCAATATTAATGTGCAAAGACAATGTGAAAGATAATGACTACAATATGACAGCTGAGGTTTGGGAGGGAGTGCGTGGGACTCTGATGCCTGATTAAGCAACTATATCAGTCCCTGTCTCTCGGCTGTCATGAGACGCTCTCTTAGATTCCATTATAAACACAGTGTGGGTAGATAAGGCCAGATCTGCCGTGAGAGCCAGTCTGTGTAAAAACACACCAGGCTTTGGTCAAAGAACAGACAAACAAACTTGTTTATCCTATATAATTAAAATATGATAATGTGTCATTTCAAACTACGAATATATTTATGATTAAAGACAAATATAGCTGTTGTCAAATAGACATTTTATATATTAAAAGCAGAAAACTTTAAGGACTTGGAGTGTTATTTTGATATTTTGTTGATGTATAATTATCACCTGTCAGTCATTTGGTTCGTCTTCCGGTTTTGTTCAGTCCCTTGTCAGTTATTGTCTTATGTAAAGTGTTGTGCTAATCATTAAAGTTCCTAAAAAATCCTATCCGTGCGTGTTGCTTGGCCAGAAACGTTACAATAACAGAGGATTGGATTACACTAACATAACATTTTGCTGTGATGCTAAGCTATAGATAATGATTCTTTCATTAACTTGGCCATTGAAAGAGCAGTAATTGATTTTCAATATTACATTTTAAATATTAAAAGGGGAAGATTCTATATTTTTATTCAATAAATAAATAAATAAATAAATAATAACCAGCGAGAAATAATGTGAGAAACCAGCTAAAGCCAGACCCCTTTAAAACCATCAAAACATGCCAGTCTAACTTAGCCTGGTTCTACCAGACTCTCGTACATTTCATTTGTACAGAGAGTCTGGCCTCGCTCCATTGAGAAACGTTTACTTCCTTGTAGGCGGGTTCTCTGTTAAAGTTCAAAACTATTGGATCTGCCCAGAGTCACTCAGGATCTGCCATAGCCAATCGCTAACGTGTGGTCGTCCGAATGATCAGAGGATTATGTTTAGAATAAGATGTCTGTCTTTAATACTTTTTGTGCGAAAAAAAAAAAAAAACGACTTTATTCCACTATTCATTTCCTTCTCTCCGTTTCTCGAGTCTTGATAAAGCAGCGCGTCTGTGTGTTGTACGTCACACGTAGGCTCACTATTGGCCGACGCTAGTCATGTGTGTGATCACATCAACGTCATCGTTCTCAGCCACTCCCTCTATTCGCTGATTGGTCCTACAAAAAATTTGTTTCTGGAAACCTAAGAATATACAGCAGTCCCAGACGTAGTACTGAAGGAAAATGAAATTGAGCGGAAGTACGTAGGAGGGCGGAGCCAGGCTAAGTCTAGCTGGCCTGGAAAGCAACTTTAACTTTACACTCTTAAAAATAAAGGTTACAAAAAGGGGGTTTCACAGTGATGCCATGCACAGAAGAACCATTATGGGTTACCCAAAGAACCTTTCAATTAACAGTTCTTAAAGGAAACTTTTTTCTCCTTGGTGTTTCTATTATACACTCTTATAAAGGTCATTTATTGGCATCTGGTTCCATGAAGGACCTAACATCCATGGAACATTTCCACTAGACATAAGGTTCTTTTGGTGGAAAAAAAAGGTTCTTTAGATTTAAATATTCTTCAGACTAAAAAAAGAAATATTTTAAGAATATACGTATACATACATACAGCATGCATGCATATATATATATATATATCACTGACAAATCTGTATCTGCATAGCTGACATCTGTACACATGACAAATAAACTTGAAACTAATGTTGGGAAACCCATAATAGTTTTTCTATGGCATCACAGTGCAAACATTCTTCTGAAACCTTTATTTTAAAGAGTGTAAAGAACCTTTTGCCCGTTGGAAAGGTTCCATGAATGTTAAACGTTCTTCATGGAGCCATAGATGGCAAAAAATTACCTTTATTTTTAGGCGTTTAGGCTGATTTATGCTGTTTTTATCAGCAGGGATGGCTTGTTCTGGTGGGCTAATTTCAGTGTTATCCAATGTATAGTTATAAGTCTAAAGCAAGATTGTAAGAGAGATTTTAGAGACCATTTAAGTTGAATGGTAAAAATCCCATCAATACACAAGCTCAGACTTCAGTCCTGAGAGAGCTGTGTGTAGTTTCAGTGAAACTTCCAATTTACTTCCACACAAATGAACGAGACATTACCATTCAGAAGATATCTGCAAGCATCTGTGTGTAGTAGTGTTTTATTTTGAATCTCCATTTTGAACCAGACGTACTCTTCTGAGTTTCCATCTAATTGTCAGGGAAAAACAGCGAGACAGAACGACAAAAAAGCAGTGATTCGCATATTCTGTCAAACACTGGGTGCTGTGCAAATTAAAAATTGCTTGGTCAAATGAGCTGCTCTGTCTGACTGAGGGCTACACAATTGGTGGTGACAGGTCCCGAGCAGAACATGTCAGAGCAGTAATGGCGCTAAGGTAACCAGATGGCTGGTGATGGATTTGGCTGTCTGAATCTATTCCTACAGCCCAACCGCGCTAACTACACGTTGGACTGCTGCATATTCCCCCATAATTAGCTGCACATTTCGTCTTGGCTCCTACATGACATTCAGAAAAACACTGTGCCACGATGCTGATAGAATATTTTGGAGGTGCAAATTAAGGTTCTGACATGTCATCTCCGATACGGGGAGAAAGATGCTGCGGTGCACCGAAATGGTTTTAAACAGAAAGGTTCTTATTTACATACTGTGCGTGCACAGCGATATAAAAAATAAAGTCAATTCCAGGTTTGTCAGAGTAAAATTGGAAATTCCATCTGCATCATTTAAGACTTGTACTGATGAGTTTGAACAGATGAAACAAGATTAAAGAGCATTTCGAATGAAAGTTCAAGTGAAAACATGCATTTCTCAACATTATTTGGGTTGTGCTTTTATACAGTTTAACCACACATATAGCGGTTATTTATCTGGAATGAACGTCCCACATAATATTACACTATACTAAACTATTAGTTCTATCTATCTAAATAATTAAGTCACACTGACATAATAACAGTGTGAGATGCAGCTCAAAAATATCCAAAATGTCAGAATCTTGGTTATTTGGATGGTTCCCTTTCAATATTCTGTTGACTATAAGTAACGTTGCGCCTACATGTCAACTAACTCTCATTAGAGTATTAGTAGACTGGTAGGGTTAGGGTTAGTAGAATAAGTAGACATGTAGGCCTACTTGCAAGTCCTGGGGGACCATCAAAATAAAGATATTATCAGACAGTCTATTAATACTCCAATGACTGGTTGATATGTAGGTGCAACATTACTTATAGTGAACAGAATGTGTTAATCAAAATAAAGTGTTACCAGAATCTTAATTGGCACCAATATTCTCTTAGCACAACGGAATCATGTTTTTCTAACTGTTTAACCGGAGCAATTTACTGATACCAAGAAGAGTGTCAATAACACCAACTGTTCTGTTATTCTACTCTGTTACTTCACCAACCTTATCCCATTCCCATATCACTTTTCATTTTTATCTTAGCTTTTTTACAGCACATGTTCTAAATAAAGATAGAAAATGGCATTCATGTATTGTACAAGGTATATATAGTGATACATCTATCTTATATAATACATTAATTAATGATATATGTACTTATTTATCGTATTGTATGTGGAACCTTGCAATATGTACTTGTTTATCGTATGTATATTTGTGCTGTCAATCGATTAAAAAATAATTAATTAATCACATTTTTCTGTGATCATATTTTTCAAGTTAAAAATCAGTTCTTAATATATATTTATATTGTAATAATTTCACATTTAATCCAAATCCCAAATTCATGCAGAAACAACATAAAGACAGTAGCCTATATTTTAAATATTTGTTTAATAGTATTTCTTTATGAAAGAAGGACAGTATCACTGATATCAATACAGTACTGCTTCTAATGTCTCTATGTAATAGATTTTTTTTCACAATTTTAGCCATTAATTATAGCATTCAGCATTACAGTATAATTGAAAGCTATACATTTTTAACATTTATTAAGCTTTAAAAAAATACAACAACTCGCCCTGCAATATATCTGTCAGGCTGCAGGGTAGATGAAGTAGGAGGCAAACTCGCAGATGAAGTAATCCAAGGTTTTAATTCACAATCTCACAAAAACAAGGAACAGGGAGCATGTGCTCAGGCAAAGATCGCCTAACATAAAACATTGACCGACAAGTGAAGACTGAAACACTCAGGGCTTAAATACAGGGGAGAACAGATCAGGGAAACAAGACACAGCTGACAAGACTAACGAGGAACCAGGTGATACAAATGAACTAATGAGGGTAACCATGGAAACCAAGGAGTGGCGGGAAAACAGAACAAAGGAAGACATGTGACTAGTGACAAAAAACACTCAGACAGAACAGAATCGTGACATAACTCCCCCCTCCCGGTAGGCGCGTCCTCGCGCCGTAGAAAGACCAAAGGGGTGGGAGGGTGGGCGCCCTGGAGGCTGACGGGGAAGACAAGGCAAGGGAGACAAGGCAGGAAGCCTCCAGGGCGGAGCAGACTGTAGGTGTGGCCACGGTGGAGCAGACCCTTCGGGCGGCCACGGCGGTGAGGACCCTTCGGGCGGCCACGGCGGAGAAGACCCTTAGGGCGGCCACGGCGGAGAAGACCCTTCGGGTGGCCACGGCGGTGAGGACCCTTCGGGCGGCCACGGCGGAGAAGACCCTTCGGGTGGCCACGGCGGAGAAGACCCTTCGGGTGGCCACGGCGGAGAAGACCCTTCGGGTGGCCACGGCGGAGAAGACCCTTCGGGTGGCCACGGCGGAGAAGACCCTTCGGGTGGCCACGGCGGAGAAGACCCTTCGGGTGGCCACGGCGGAGAAGACCCTTCGGGTGGCCACGGCGGAGAAGACCCTTCGGGTGGCCACGGCGAAGACGATCCTTCGGGTGGCCACGGCGGTGAAGACCCCTCGGGTGGCCACGGCGGAGAAGACCCTTCGGGTGGCCATGGCGGAGAAGACCCTTCGGGTGGCCATGGCGGAGAAGACCCTTCGGGTGGCCATGGCGGAGAAGACCCCTCGGGTGGCCACGGCGGAGAAGACCCTTCGGGTGGCCACGGCGGAGAAGACCCTTCGGGTGGCCACGGCGGAGAAGACCCTTCGGGTGGCCACGGCGGAGAAGACCCTTCGGGTGGCCATGGCGGAGAAGACCCTTCAGGTGGCCATGGTGGTGAGGACCCTTCAGGTGGCCATGGTGGTGAGGACCCCTCAGGTGGCCATGGCCCCTCGAGTGGCCAGGACGGAGCCCTATGGCCCCCCCCCAAAAAATACTTGGGAAAAGTCCCGGGTACCAGAGAGGGCTCGGTGCAGGGCAGCGACGAGGGCTCGGTGCTGGGCAGATCCAGCGACGAGGGCTCGGTGCTGGGCAGATCCAGCGACGAGGGCTCGGTGCTGGGCAGATCCAGTGACGAGGGCTCGGTGCTGGGCAGATCCAGCGACGAGGGCTCGGTGCTGGGCAGATCCAGCGGTGAGGGCCTTGTGCTGGGCAGATCCAGCGGTGAGGGCTTTGTGCTGGGCAGGACCAGCGGTGAAGGCTTTGTGCTGGGCGGAACCAGCGGCGAAGAGGGCTCTGAGCTGGGCGGAACCAGCGGCGAAGAGGGCTCTGAGCTGGGCGGAACCAGCGGCGAAGAGGGCTCTGAGCTGGGCGGAACCAGCGGCGAAGAGGGCTCTGAGCTGGGCGGGACCAGCGGCAAAGAAGGCTCTGAGCTGGGCGGGACCAGCGGCGAAGAAGGCTCTGAGCTGGGCGGAACCAGCGGCGAAGAGGGCTCTGAGCTGGGCGGAACCAGCGGCGAAGAGGGCTTTGAGCTGGGCGGAACCAGCGGCGAAGAGGGCTCTGAGCTGGGCGGAACCAGCGGCGAAGAGGGCTCTGAGCTGGGCGGAACCAGCGGCGAAGAGGGCTCTGAGCTGGGCGGAACCAGCGGCGAAGAGGGCTCTGAGCTGGGCGGAACCAGCGGCGAAGAGGGCTCTGAGCTGGGCGGAACCAGCGGCGAAGAGGGCTCTGAGCTGGGCGGAACCAGCGGCGAAGAAGGCTTTGAGCTGGGCGGAACCAGCGGCGAAGAGGGCTCTGAGCTGGGCGGAACCAGCGGCGAAGAGGGCTCTGAGCTGGGCGGAACCAGCGGCGAAGAGGGCTCTGAGCTGGGCAGGACCAGCGGCGAAGAGGGCTCTGAGCTGGGCAGAACCAGCGGCGAAGAGGGCTCTGAGCTGGGCGGAACCAGCGGCGAAGAGGGCTCTGAGCTGGGCGGAACCAGCGGCGAAGAGGGCTCTGAGCTGGGCAGGACCAGCGGCGAAGAGTGCTTTGAGCTGGACGGAACCAGCGGCGAAGGGAGCTTCAAGCTCGGCGGAATAAAAGAAAACAAAATCTCTGCGGGCATGACGCTGTCAGTCTTTAGCTCGGCGGGCATGAAGCTCACTGTCTCAGGCGCGGCGGGCATGACGCTCACTGTCTTGGCTTCGGCAGATCTGGCGTGAAGTGCAGGCTCAGCTGGACTGGCGTGACGTGCTGGCTCGGCTGGACTGGCGTGAAGTGCAGGCTCGGCTGGACTGGCGTGAAGTGCAGGCTCGGCTGGACTGATGAGAGGAGTGCCTGGAAGGGTGCTGGCGAGATCCTCTTCACCAGAGCATACTGTGAAAGCAGAATTACAACTCACCAACACCCATTCCACAAAGGCAGCGAAATTATCTTTCGGGCCTTCTCCAGTCAACTTCTCTCTGCTTGAGTCGTCCAGACTCACCCGGTAGAATGTGCAGAGGCAGTAGTCCGGATAGTGAGTGAGAGAAGCAGTCTCTAGAAAGCTCTGCGTGTGGTCCTCCAATGTTTGATCCCCCTGATCCAAACACAGGAGGCGGACAGCGGGGATATCCATTTTTGCGGTCGGTCAATCTGTCAGGCTGCAGGGTAGATGAAGTAGGAGGCAAACTCGCAGATGAAGTAATCCAAGGTTTTAATTCACAATCTCACAAAAACAAGGAACAGGGAGCATGTGCTCAGGCAAAGATCGCCTAACATAAAACATTGACCGACAAGTGAAGACTGAAACACTCAGGGCTTAAATACAGGGGAGAACAGATCAGGGAAACAAGACACAGCTGACAAGACTAACGAGGAACCAGGTGATACAAATGAACTAATGAGGGTAACCATGGAAACCAAGGAGTGGCGGGAAAACAGAACAAAGGAAGACATGTGACTAGTGACAAAAAACACTCAGACAGAACAGAATCGTGACAATATCAAGGCTAATTTTTTTCTACTGGCCCAGTCAGAACGGTTCAAATTTTTACTTGCCCAGTCAAAATGCACAAAAAGTGATTGTTTTTGTTGTTTTTAACCCATGTAACCTTGTAAACGGTGCTTTAAAGGAGAACTCCGGTCAATTTTAACATTGAGCATTGTAATGACACATCAAGGATGTTAAGAGGCTAAAAGCAGGTTTAAAACTTGCCCCATTGAAGTCAACAGGGTGCAAATTTTAAAAACAGGATAACACGGTGTAGGCAACACCGAATTTTGTCGTTGTTCTCTGTACTGACAGCACTCCAAATTTACAAAAAAATGAGCTCAATGTTAAAATTGTTCTCCTTTAATATTTTCAGGTAGGTCTAACAGGTAGGATATATACAGAAATTGAATAAAGTTATCAACACTTCACTGCATAAGTCATAAATGAAATACAGATGAATCCTTATTAACGCTACAAAAGTTATTCAGTCAAGAGCCGTGAGTAATTTTCTCTGTTTCCTTTGTCAGAAGGTTTATTAAGCTGCTGTCACTTTAAGACCTGCCGCACATGACGCGGATCTGACACATCCCATCCCAACACTTTACGTTAATTTAAGACTTTTTGCGCGAGAATACTCTGGGCAATTTGGCATAATTTTTTGTGTTTTTGTCCGTACAAGCGCTGTCTGAAGAGGCTTTCTGTGCACACTAGTCATGTGTCACACAGACAGGATATTCACAGATGTGCGCCTATACCGCATTGCGTTCTCTTTTGTCTTATCGCATTTGTATGAATAAAAGTGTGGTGATAAAATGTAACGCTAGCCAAAGAATGACGGAAAAAAACGAATGCTGCATTAAATATTTTTAACGTGTTAAACTGAAAAAAAGTAATGACAATAAATATTTGCATATATTGTTTAAGTTTTGTAATACAATTTACAGAATTTGATAGCTGAGACTATCAAAACAAAGCACAAAGCTTATTAGTATTTATTGAATGGGAGGCACGGCACACATTTTTTTTCATGCATCAACTGAAAACAGCATAGAAGACTAAAAGACTGATTCTTTATTGGTTCATCAAAATGAGAATCATTTAAAATTGAGAAATCAATATTTTTAACCCAGCTTCCATATAGATACATACATATACATATAAATTTGTCTCAAGGGCTTGTTGGACTGTACAGTAAATGTTTTTGCTTCTGATTAATAGCTGGTGTAGAGATCTACTGTTTTACTTGCCCTTCAAAAACTCCACTGTTCATTTCGAATCCAGAGAGTGGACACCATGCAGCCTGACTCTCATATCCTTGCAAACCCCCCTCTTATCATGGGGCTCATGGGGTCCAGCTACTAAGCCAGAGAAAGCTCAGAACAGAGACCCACACAGGGATGTTTATCCGTTCCACAGGGACTGTTAGAGACACTCGGTGATCTCCATCTCTCCCTGCATCACCCTGCTGGCAGTAAGAAGGGGGTCAGGGGTGAGAGGAGAGGAGAGGGGGCTGGTCACACATTCATGCTCTGATATTCTTCTTGTCTGGCTGTGGGGTGATTGATGACCGCAGGTTCGAAGTGGTCTGAGATTTTCTCCAGCGTAGCCAAAGACCCTTGAGAACGTGGGGAAAAGGTCTGTATAGGAATGAGATTAAGGTCTACCGCGAAAAGCCAAGACTTGACATAACGGTCTGGTTGATGTTCAAAATCTGAGTGACAAGGCAAAACCCAGCTTAAACCAACCTGGTTAGTTGGTCTATGTTGCTGGTTTTAGCTAGGCCCTTGTCAGCTGTCAACCAGGCAGATAGGCCATCTACAATACCTGAAGACCAGCTTATCTTTAAACCAACAAACAACCTTAGGCTGTTTTAATCACTTTTCCCCCCTGCATATAGCAAAAAGTGAGCATGAACTGAAAAACCCATGCAGAAATTGCCATGATCTAATAGGCTGTCATGCATGATTGATCTAGCTAATGGTGTTAGTATACTCATTCAATGACGTAAGCGTGTAGCAGTGGTCCTTTGACCCCACCTCTTCCATCTGCAGGGTCTCCTGGGGAAACATGGGCACTTGTAAAGAGCTTCAGCCTGTGGGAACCGACAGTCTCTGTCCCCGCTGGGTCCCTGAATTCTCTTGTGTAAAAACACATTGGACTGTTTGGATGTTTGGTGCTGCTTGCATGCTTGGGTGACACAAGTGAGTATGCAGGCACAATTTATAATTCATTCATGTACAACATAAAACCTGCAGGAAAAGGTTCTTTAAAAAAAATAACACCACTTGTATTATGTTTGTATAGCTTGTATCAGTACTATACATGACTCAAATTGAATCTGCAACGTTTTATCATATTTTTGGGTCATTTACAAAAGATTGTGTTTAAAACAATCCAAACACACAGATGCTCCACTGACTTTTCTGAATTTTTTTATTCATTTTTTTTTTTTTTTTAAGCAAATGGCAACAGTTGCTAAGAAAGAACTGATTCGTAAAGTTTTTTAAGGCAGGGCTCAGTGAAGTAACAAGGAAATCAAGGGTCCGTTTACGTGACACCGTTTTCAACTAAAACTTTCAACTTAACGGTTCTTTATTGGCATTTAAGATTCAATGAAGAACCAATGCACAAAAAGTTACGTAAAGGAAAAAGTTTCTTCAGATTATTTAAATGTACTTCACATATGGTTCTTTTAAGAATTGTTCACTCGAATGGCTGCAAAAACACAGTTTTGGAACCTTTAAAGCGTACATGTTACAAACATATTATCATCCCGAATGGCTGCCTCAATAGTCTGAAACAATCCAACAGCTATGCAATTAGCATGGGAATTCTTTTTAGAGAGTGAAGCACAAATGTGGAAGTAATGCTGTTTCACTACTGTGATTTCAAGGGCCCTGGTATGGTGAAGTTTAGAGCTGTCTGTATTTCAGGATAATTTACTATGTATGAGTGTATTTTGGCACCAGGCTATTTGTTGAACACGATGTTCCCATTATTTATGCAGGCGTTCCAAACAGAGTGCACTGGCAGAGTGTTGAAAATGCCCTGGCATCACAGGCCTTCATTAATCGGTCACATCAAACCCACAGAGTACTAAAAATACATCCTCAGCATGTCACGGCAGATGAGAAGCCAAATGGAAGCGCTTAATCATAGAAAAGTTTCTTGGCCATTTTCATGACTGTGAATACAGTCGCACTTGCTTTTTCAGTTCATAAAACCGCAGTGGTCAGAAAACATTTGTTTGAATTTAGCAGTCATTTTTGACACAGTCATGAGATTAATGCCATTTTGTCCCAGATTTGTCATGAAAACTCTGCTTATATTGATAACATAAAGCCCCGCCTCCTTTTGGTTACTGCTGCTAATTCAGACAAACATTACAGAACATCTAACTGGAAAAGAATGGAATCAATTGTAAAACTGCAAGTTTATCATGTTATCAGCCATTTATATTTAAAGTTTAATCCACCCCTTGTGGAAAATAAGGACACTTTAGCATATACAATAAAAAGAGTACTTATGTTTTGGACACTTAATTGCATATTATTTGCAATTAAATGAAAATGTATGTGTAAAAGTGTACTAAAATGTGTACTTTTAAGTACACTTAAGCAGCCTTTTATTTCATTAATATTATATTATCTGCAAGTATTTAAGTACTAAGCACACTTCTTTTTGACAAGGGACAGCATGAACTTTTGTGTTATGTATTATGTCGGGATGAGTAATATACATGGCTCAAATTGAATCTGCAACATTTATCATATACTTTTGGATAGTTTTAAACACATTTGTTTTTGAAAATCATCCAAACACACAGATGCTACACAGTTTTTTCTTATTAAAAAAATGGTGGATGGCAACAGTTTCTAAGAAAGAATTGATCAGAAACCTTTTTAAGGCCGGGCTCAGTGAAGTATCGAGTAAATTTAGATATGTGACCACCATGATAAAATGAGATATGTGCTGATAATAGGTGAGTGAAGCATATATTAAATGTACTGTTATTACCTGCAATATATTATCATTCCACATTCTACAGGACTAGTTGTAGCATAAAATTAGCAGCTGTTTTGTATTTAGGTACAAATGACATCATACGCGTATGAATGCAAATCACAAAGCCCACTTAAAAGCTTATGTTTCTCAGATTTTCCTAGTTTTCGCACACAATTCTATCTACGTGAGGCAGCTGGGAGACCCTGCCGTCAATTAGCCCTGGCAATGTTGGCCTCTGGCCTGCCTTTGAGGAACGAGGCTGTGCAGGTCGTACGTATCTGCTGTGTGACAGGAGCCTGGCAGTGAGAAGGATCGGTTGGCAGAGACGGTTGGCATGGCAGTGGCACAATCCCCTCTTGGCTGTCTGGTGTTGTCTGTGTGCCAACTCTGAGCTCTGCCTCAGAGACACCCAGAGGAGACAAACGTCCCAGAGCTTGCTATACAGCTAATGGAGAAACATAACCGATAGCCATCTTTCTGAAGGGAATCAGTTCTTTCCTTCAGAGATCAGGGAGGCGGGGTAATTTGATCCATAGTGATCTGCAACAGCCATGGCAAACCGAACATTACTCAAACGTATATGTTAAGCCTGGCTCGTACTGGCTCAAGAAAACTGGCGCAATTTCAAACATTATCAAGTTGGCTGTTGGATTGAGAATGACAGGAAACTGGCATGTTCACACTGCCCAAACAATCCAAAGGGTTTAACACATGGATCCAAGAAAACCTGGTGTTAAGCTGGGTGCACACTGTACGCTTTATAAGTCCTTTACGACTGTTGCTTGTCAGACTTTGCGAACACGATCCTCGCTATAAGCCATGTCACACCGTAGAATCTCAATTGTCATTAATGTCAGACTACGGCAGTCAAGTTGCAAGAAGACTCTTCTTGAGTATTACATCATCAATCTTTGACATGTCAGTGGTGTGTACAGTGATTTACATGTATTAAATGGTGGATAGCAAACAAACACAATCTCTAGCGTTGATTTTGATAATGGCTTCTCTTGAAAAGAAAACTGGAAAAAACAAAGATGATGTGTGTGGAGCGAGCGGTTTCTCACTAACTGCGCCATCAGGTTCGGCACTCCTATTGGTTTTTGATTTGACGGTTGTCGTAGGAAAAGTCACACTACAGGACCGTGTGTCAAATCTTCTGACACGGCCAGAATTTCGTCTGAGGTAAAATATTATCATAACGATCATTAATCAACTTTCGGCTAAACTAGCAATCAAAGACTTCAGATTTTGGCCTATGATCAGAGGAATCTTTTAGGATTCACAAAATTTGTCTAAGACGGCCAAATTATGGCCAGAACCGTACAGTATAAAGCTGCTTTAGTTAGGGATGCATAGAAATGCACGCTATGTAATGGAAGAAGCGACAGATCTTTTCTTCTGTATTGTGACGTATATCCGAAATGGATTGTTAAAAAAGAAAACGAGTGCTGATACATCAGTTTTTGACAATATGGATAAAGATCTGAATGCTAGCTTGCAGTTAATTTGTGTGATCTGAATAATTGGAGAAGTCGCCATACGTCACCAGAGAGAAGTCTGTCGTTTCACCGGAAGATCAAGTTGTGATATTTTGATAAAAAATTTTCTTCAAAAATAAAACTTATGAGATTAATATTTGATATTCATCAGAGAATGGCATCAAAATCTAATATCAAAACATGCAAGTAGAGCATGGCAGAATGATCAAGACGAGTAAGCACTAAAAACACATTTGTACGCACGTACAGGGTGACCCACCCCTTGCTTTGCGACACACGACACTTTTCTTTTGCTTTTTAAGAAGAAAAGAGGGTGGATGCAGAGCAGCAGCAACCGAGGGAGAGCGAGAGAAAGAGAAAACCACAAAGCGTCCTTTATCTGTCTCTGGATTGTACAAACACTGCTTGCCCCCACCGAGGCTCCACTCCTCTGGGGTGTGGTTAACCTCTCCGGGTTACCCACCGACCGACTCTCTAATAAGCATCTCACAAAAGCCTGGACTGTCCAAAGGGGAGGAGAAGAAAGAGAGAGAGAAGGAGAACAGGGAAAAGAGCTTAAGGGAGGGGTAGAGGGGCAGATGCCAGACACAGAGAGAGGAGCAGATGGGGCTTGATGAATCCTGAAAGGAAGGAATTGAAACCCGCTGAAGTTGCCAAAGCGGCCAGCCACAATTATCGCTGTGCCTTTGGGTTCATTGTCAATTAGAGTGGCGGTTGCGCCGAGCAGCAGCTGTGGCAGATGGCGGGCTTCCAGGAGGAGGAGGAGGAGGAGGAGAAGGAGGCAGGGAGAGGAGATGGGACCCGGGCCATCCCCCTCGAGGCACTCGCTCTCTCGCACTCTTTCTCTCTGATAACACAGTGCTGATTTTAAAGGCCTGTAGTCCTCATATCACAGTTACAACTTCTCTCGGCCTCCCCTCGAGACCGAAAACTCACTCCCTTTGCCTGGCACCTGCTGGGCAGCATTGCTGGGTCATAGAAAGATCCATATTTAAAATGTGCAAGCTACAGTTTGCGTTTTCACCACTGCAGCATTTTGCAGTTGCTTATGTCGTGGCATTCATGTTTTACACAGTGCAAACACACAATGTGATAAAACCAGCAACTGGATTAAAGGGACAGTTCATGTCCAAATGTTCACTCTTAATCTGATTGCTGTTTTCTTGCCATGTAAGACAGAAGGATAACTATGAAGAGTCTTCACAAGGCACTTTAGATAAAGATGAAATGACTTATGTAATTTGAAATAAATACATCAATAATTGTTGTGAATGAACAAATCACTGAGTCAGTGCATGAGATAAACTAGATTGGATCAGGATTAACTGGTTTAGTGAATTAAATTGAACTAGATCAAATGGTTCACTGAATTGATTCAGAATGAATCATTTGGTTCATTAAATTGAATTAAACTGACTGGATCAAGTGGTTTCCTGAAGACAACTGTATATAGTTTTTAAAAAAAAGTTTCATTCCTGAATCAGACCAATCCATTTCAAGAGTTTGACTCATAACGACAGCTTAAAATTTTGGTCTGTTCCGCGTAAAAAGCTATTGTATGGCTCTAGAAGAGTTACTATTAAGAGTTAATATAACACACAAGTCATATTTGACCACTTTTATGTCTATTTACAAGCTTGGTGTTGTGGTCACAATAAATTGTGAGAGGAAGAAAAAGATGGGAAATTTTCCCTTTTGTGTTCCACATAAAAAAATAACAGCATGCTGTTACTAAATAAACATATGAGTACAGAAGAGAGGAAGATTCATTTTGGGTGAACTATTCCTTAAAAAAAGGCCAGGCAGGCACGTATCCTTGTGCTCATGGGTTAAACAAGCTCAATTTGTACTTATATACTGTAACAACTGGAATACAAAATCTATATTTGCAAAATTGCTGAAGATACTACATTTTTGCTTGATTACCTCCCATGAGATTTTCAGGAACACCACAATATTGTTATTATTCGTGAAAGCGGGTGTTGTCTTGGACACAGAGAATTTGCTGAGACACTTTTCACAGCCAGGCACAAAACTTCCAATTCCGTTATCTATAAATATACCCTTCTTAACCACAGATACAGCCATTAAATATTTTCCAGCGAAACGTCTCGGTCCCGCAGCACAAGCACAGATTGTGCTTTCCTGCAGAATGGTGAGGTGGAAGGCGGTGGACTAAGGAGCTTGTATTGTGTTGGGGTGAAATAAGGTTGAATCAGCTGAATTGGTAATGCATTGAATCAGCTTTGCTCTGCAGTGAGTCCTACTGTGGGGATTTGAGTCTTGACTCCCACAGAGTGAATGCTGAAGCACTGCTGCTCTCCCCTATAACCCCGCCACCTCTACGCTCTATAGCTGTTATTCATCACACACTCTGCATGTGTGTGTGTGGGAGAGAGAGAGAAAGCACAAGAGTTTGTGCAGATTTGTTGATAAACCATGCTAATGCTAGGGCTGCGAATCAATTAAAAATGTGAATTAATTGCATGGCATGCCAATTAATTGATAAAATAAATCACATATGCATTATCGTTTAAAAGTTTGGGGTCAGTACGCATTTTTTTTTTTTTTTTTTGTTAAAGACTTTAATCCTTTTATGCAGCAAGGATGCATTAAATCAACAGAGACAGTAAAACATTTATAATGTTACAAAATATTTCTTTTATAAATAAATTCTGTTCTTTTGAACTTTCTATTCATTAAAGAATACTGAATAAATGTACCACGGAACACAACTGTTTTCAACATTAATTTTAATAAGAAATGTTTTTTGTTATTATTAGCACCAAATCAGAATAGAATGATTTCTGAAGGATCATTTGACACTGAAGACTTGAGTAATGATGCTGAAAATTCAGCTTTCCCATTACAAGAATGCATTTTAAAATACATTCAAATATAAGATAAAATATAAAAATATATATTCACAATATTACTGTTTTTACTGTATTTTTGATCAAATAAATGCAGCCTTGATGAGTATAATAATTAAATATTTAAAAAAAAAAAAATCTCACCAACCTCAAACTATTGAATGGTAGTTGAACAGCATATCAATACTGGCTAAGAAAAGCCACAAAATAAAGATTATTTAAAGGCTACAGTATTGTGGTAGTCAAAAGAATTCCATATATTGTTTGTTTTATTTCAGGCCTACAGTTGTCCATCAAGTTTTTCGATCTGATCCAGGTACAGAAAGCACTCTGAGATATTTCTGAATTGTTGGACCACATACAAGAGACAAGTTTAAAACTTTGAAATGCGCATCTCCAGACTCCTGCACACTGTTTCATTCTGCTGAACAGAAACATGTTTATTTGAAGCTGAACTTCTTTTAACTTTACACAGTGTTTTAAAACGCATAAGACAAGATCACAATCATCAAATACATTTTATAGTGCATATTTACTGTAGAATTACCGTAGAACGCAAAAACACGCTTTGTACGATCCAGCCCTTAGGAGGCATCATTTACTGCATTCATTTTAAAATATGCTTCATAGTACAAGTTAGCTGTTTGTATCTAAACACTAGATGTCTTTGAATCCGTGTATATGCAGTTTAAAGCACAGGCTCCCACTCAGCTGGCGTTAAGCCCCTCACTCGGTCCGTGGGCCCTCGGCCCCTGCCTGCAGATGGGAGTGTGCCCTGCTGCTGCTCGAGCCTGCAGGGGCTCATACAAACACATGCACACCCTCCACTCCAAGTTTCCACAGTGACGCCTGCACGGCGCTCCCCCCCTCACCTCTCTCCCCGTCCCCTGCTTTGTCATGCTGTTTCTTTGGGAGCAGGGCAGCTGATAGAGGGGAGGGTGTGGGTGACGGAGCAGCACTAAGGCTGGGTGGGGGTCAAACCCTCCATCTGCTCAAGAGAAGCTCACAGGTCATGGCTCACAACAATGGCCATTAGCAATGCTGACAGGAGGGTCAGGAGGCCTCATCGCCATGGAGACCGGGGCAATGTGGGCCGAGGGGTCTCGCTTTAGCCACTGCTATGACTGGACTCTTTTCATTAGCACAAGAAAGTGAGGTGTAAACTTTTCTAGGGACTTCTGTCTGAACGTCCGCTTCTACAACCAGATGGTCAAAACAAGTTTAGTTTAGGATCCAAGTTTAAAGTCCATGTGTGCCGATGAAGAGAAATTATACGGACTGTTTGATAGCTGATTATTATTGATGGTTTGTCTGTTATATGTGTGATGATTGAGGCTTTGGTTTTGAATAAAGCCAGAAACAAAAACAAACGGCTTTGCTTCGGGACAGATTTTAGTTTTGGACAGTGAGTGACATGAAATAGGACAAATAGGAATATTGGCAATTTTGGTATTTAAATGTCTCTTGAATGTAACAAGTGAAAAAAAGAAACATTTACAACCTGTCTGCATTCAAAACACAGGCCAAAAAGGAGCAGAAACAAGCGATACAAGCTTATGCACGTTGTAGTCTTTGGGGGAAAAAACACGATTTTCTCAGCTTTTTGTCCAAAATGTTGCTTTTTTTATGAAGCTTACCCACATTCTAGAGTTGATAAAAAAAGAAAACATTAGAATGAGAAGGGTTAAACATAAAAAATCACATTAGATAGAAAAAAAACACACTAGACTGTACAGTGAAATTTAAAGCTGATAAATAATTCTATTTCTAAAACTAAAACTTAAATAAATTCAAATGAAATGAAATCATGTTAAGTATGGACAACTCACACTTGCAATGTGTGCAATTTCATACTTGCATAAAGAAGTACTGATAGGGCCGGTTGTAGACCACAGAGATAGAGAGAGAGAGAGAGAGAGAGAGAGAGAGAGAGAGAGAGAGAGAGAGAGAGAGAGAGAGAGAGAGAGAGAGAGAGAGAGAGAGAGAGAGAGAGAGAGAGAGAATG
The DNA here is from genome assembly GCF_964197995.2 of Scardinius erythrophthalmus. NCBI lineage: Eukaryota > Metazoa > Chordata > Actinopteri > Cypriniformes > Leuciscidae > Scardinius > Scardinius erythrophthalmus. The sequence goes on from NC_138231.1 coordinate 39,567,545, forward strand.
CTAAATCCAAATAATAATATTGAAAACCCTAACTTTTTAAATATTTAAAAAAAAAAAAGTTTTTTCTTGGTTATGCAAACGTTAAGTGAACATTCTTTCCATGTTCTATTAACGTTAATTGAAGTATGTTTGTTCATAGCTTTGAGAGAACCTTGCCACAATGTTAACTAAAATTCTGGGAATGTTCCCTGATAGCTGCGATGACAGTGGTTGACCTGAAACTGACTGTAGAAGAAGACCGTTTGTGATAATGTTATAGCGCCCCTTGTGTCAAGGCATGCAATGCCATGCTTGTGTCTGAGTCAGTGTTCACAAACTTAATAGTACTACTTATGAAGAGTATATACAATATATATTAGGGCTGTCAAAAGATTCATCGTGATTAATCACATCCAAAATAAAAGTTTGTGTTTAAATAATATATGTGTGTGTACTGTGTATAATTAAATTTGTAAATATAAATACACACACATGCTTGTATATATTTAAGAAAAATGTGTAATTTATATATAAAAAAAATATTTATATGTAATATAAATTATATATAAATATATACAGTATATGTATGCAAATATTTCTTAAATATATACATGCATGTGTGTGTATTTATATATACAAAATAATTATACACAGTACACACACATATATTATGTAAACACAAACTTTTATTTTGGATGTGATTAATCACGATTAATCTTTTGACAGCCCTAATATATATATATATATATGTGTGTGTGTGTGTGTGTGTGTGTGTGTGTGTGTGTGTGTGTGTGTGTGTGTGTGTGTGTTACATACAGATTGAATAAAAGTGTAAGTACTACTGGTGCTTGGGTCACCGTGTTGGTAGCACAGCGTGATCACATGACCCTGACTGTACCAAAACATTCAAACACAGGATGGGAACCACAATCTGTGCACGGGGAAACAAGGCAACATCAAATTATGAGGATTTGATCTACCTCCCATTGTCCAGATCTACGCTGACAGATGTTTCAATATACCCGGGGCGGTTTTACAGGATTCGAATCACCGGGACCACATGCTGCTTTATCCCACAGGATCCGAAAAACAGCGATGAAGCCTAGAAATTCAGATCACAGATTCAAAAAGAGCAAACAACATCAACAACTAAGAACACTGATTGCCTCTTCCATCTTTCTGCAGCAGACTTGCACATCTATACGCCAGCCCATGCATGCTGTGCTGTGTGTCTGTGAGCTATCACTCCAAATAAGTCAAAGTCAATCTCATCAGACATCATTTATTTTTGCATTCAGCTTCCCTGCAGTAATTAGGTTCATGAGGAGTTCATTAAACAAAAGAGGCATTAATTTTGCACGCTGTAATCCCTGTGTTTGTTTGTTTGTCCCTCCAGACGGTTTGTCTAGCTACAGACAGTTTGTTTACTGGGACACTCCGAGGAGCTCGTCCACACTGTTTTGATGTCAGCGTGAAAACATTTTCATCGTCTTCTCGCACATAAATATGAATTTGTCTGGCTGATGGCTCTGACAATGAGTACAGAGTTCAGTCTATCACATTGTCAGAAAGTAAACTCTCCTACTGCTCTCTCTCTCTCTCTATCACCTTGTAAAAGTGTGTAAAAACCCATTCCCTCTCTCTCTCTCTCTCTCTCCCGATGCCTCCCAGGTTTCTCTCCCCGATGTGAGAACTTATCTGCCCACTGGAGTTGAATGGCTGGCAGCTTGCAGTGAGATAGAGCCGGATTCCTGTTCCTGCAGGACTTAATCGCTCAGACATAGAGAGAGTGAGTTGCTGTGGAGGTATCGATTTGCAGAGGAAAGCAGAAATCCCCGTTTCCAGCTACTCCAGATAGCACGGAGCTCAGGGAGAACTCGCTGTTGCACAAGACAACAGGCTACTGACCTATTTTAAAAGCTACTTGCTGGGAGCACTTAAAACTACGGGGCAGAAAACAGCTTTATGGCCTGCGCTTCTGTGCCAAAGTCGATCGCTGCAAGTGTGCTTTATGTTTTCCAGAGATGTTTAGTTTACCTTCTACATCTCCTACAATGGAATAAACAAGGTAACACTTCACAAAAAGGTTTCAGTCGTTAAAATGAGTTAACTAGATTAGGTAACATGAACTAAGAATGAAAATAATTCAATTAATCTAATATAATGTTCATTTGAAATGTTAAAGTTCTATCTGTTAACATCATTTAATGGACCTGAGATGACATGAACTAAAAATGAATGGTTGAATTTTTATTAACTAACTGTGACAAAGATGAATAAATACTGTAACACATGAATTGCTCATTATTAGTTCATTTTAGTTAATGCATTAACATTAATGGAACCTTATTGTATGTTACCAATATAATATAATATAATATAATATAATATAATATAATATAATATAATATAATATAATATAATATAATATAATACTTAAAATATGATATTTTTTTAATTTGATATACTTTATAATATTTTAAACATTTTAAAAAACGAATTAATATGCCGTTTCTGTCTACTTTATCTGTAATTCTCACATTTGAGCCTCAGCGAGAATGTGTTAATGATTTGTGTTGACTTAATTAAGTGCCCTTCACAGAAACCATTGTGCAGATTATCTGCTTTTTTGGGGGGGATTGTCTCCTCTTGCATGCGCCATAGTCTGACATTACCCAATGACTCCAAGCCTTTGCTCACTGCAGATTGGAAGATATAAACTAATTGCAAAATAACAAAAGGTACACGGCAGGGCAATTCATTCACCAATAATTCACTCCAAACGTTCAAATAACGTGGCCTTGCCGAAGGATAGTTGCTTCTTTGTTTTTTTAACTTGCATGGTCTGTTTGATTTTGCATTGCTTATTTCCCAGAACTGACTATCGCATTTAATTATCCAGTTAGCTGCAGAAAGCATGAAGATACTCAAAAGATACCAAAACAAAACCCAAGGCGCAGCTGTTCTCCGACTTCAACAAAGCTTTTCAACCTTTTTTTTTTTTTTTTTGCTCTCTCTTGGCCATTGCACAGCTTTGCCAACTCTTCTGCAGAAGGATGGAACCTGGTTTGGTTTGGTAATGATGAAGCTTCAGAAGCCCTGCTAAGTGCTATAGGCTTCTTAACCTGATTACTGAGCTCATGCACACTGCCAGTGAGAAGAATATTCATTAGGGACCCACTGAGAGAGCTGATAAAACAGCAGACAGCTGCACCGCCGCGTCTGCACCCTCGCTACGTGCGTGAAATGCAGACATTAGCATGTGAAAGAGACAGCCTTCCTGGGCCCCTTAGCAATAACGCTAGGCTTTAGACTGCCGCTTATTCGCCCATTGCTCCGTTACAACATCTTTTTGCCAGTCCTCCAGTCAGAGTAAATGATCTACTTTTTAAGCTACGCCCTGAAATGGAAGAGGTCAGGGTAAGTGTGCAGTCTTTAAGACCCATAAATCTGTCCTAAGATTGTTTTCGGTTTGATGTAACAGGATCGCGCTTCCTTTCACTTTTCCTGTGAACTGTATCAGCAACTGCATATAGGATACTTTCCTGTTTAATTTTTTTATTTTTGCAATAATTATAGGTTTCAAATTTATTTATGATCTGCTTTGACAATTACATTTAGTTCATATATTCTTTATAATGTACAATGATTTAAATAAAATTTATCCATGAAATCCAAATAAATTTGTAAAAAAAAATTGAAGTGATCAAATTTAAATACCATTTGATTTTATATAAAGATCAAAATTGAATGGTATTTAAACTATAAAATAAAAAAAATACATCAAATATAAAATAAAAGAGCTCCTCCATGAAAACCAAATACAAAAAAAGCTAATTAACCATTTAGATAAATACAAAAATATATTTATCAACTATAACACATACTGGTAATATCCCATGATTCCATTGCTCACTACACTTCTCCCAGAGGGCTGTTTAGTTTTGGGTCTGCAAAAAAGCCTGTGACTATTTTTCTTAATTTCCTCTGTAGTCACATGTATATTAGATCTCAGTTACCACAAAATGGATGTAGAAAAGGCTTTTTGCGGTAGGCTGGGCCTCTATGGGCTGTTGATATTGCATTAATCATGCTGTTCTCTCATGCCAGTTTGTGTGGCATGTCAACTATCATACATTTAAAGCAGCACCATGCTTGAGTTCTCTGCCTAACGCATCTGTAAATGTCATAAAACATCAATTATATCTGCCTGCTGCAAGAGGGTTCTTGACATTTCACGCTATTTTGAGTTCCAGGCGGAATCCATGACACCAGCTCCATTTTCTGTTCGTCTGCCATATTGCAGCAGCCCTGTGGCTTAGTCTGGGTCTTTTTCTGCTTGTATCAATAAAAGATATAAAGAGACAGAAACCTTATCGAATTGATACATAAAATGTGCTCTTAGCCGTGCAGATGTGTGGAGCTAGATCGGGTCTGATGAGTATCAATCCGATTATCTGTCATGATTGTGGTTCTGTTCTGAAAGGATTTTTTTTGTTTTTTTGCACCAATGTTGTTGCCTTAAAATCAATAACACAGGCTCAGTTAATTTAATTGATGGTACACAGAAAATATTTTAATTTGGCCCTGTCACTCAAAAAGTCAATGACATATATTAGTATTCAATGGGAGGAGACCACATTTACCTACCCAATTTATAACAGTTATATTTTACTTACCGAATCTGTCTGTTAACTAAGATAATCTTGAAATATCTATAGATTGTATGTGGCCACGCCCCTTTTCAGCGCTGCGCTCTTGTATTCTGTCTTCAGATTTGTATTTCCACAGCATGAAGGTAAGATCTTACATATTTATGAATGAACCGCTCGTTTTAACATCTTCCCGGTCTACTTTAATTTGTTATGACATCCGCTTTAAACATTACAATGCTCATGATAACTTTCGTTAACTCAACAATAAGTCAATCCACTTCACAGGCTCATTATTGACAGCGATGCCATAGAAATATAATATTTTATATTATATATGACAAAATTCTAAAGATGGCTGTGCGCTTGTTTCTCTGGCGCTTAAGGTCTATAAGAAAAACTTTACCATATTTAATTCATCATAATTCTCCATCTAGTGGTGAAATTGTATGACTACCAACTGAATATTACTTTCTAGCCCCTCCCATTCCGAGGGCGTTTTAACTCCTACGGTGGGCGTATTATTTCAAATTATTTCGTGAGTAATCTCCCCTCGCATTCGTCACGGTGCCACTGAGTGTCAAAACGCGAAAGGTGAAGCTTGAATTTCCAGGTATGTCCCTCTTTGGCTAATGTATTTTCAAGATGGAGGCGCAACATGGCTGCCGCCATTCGAGCGACTCGCTCATATGTATTCTAAATGGCAGATTCTACGCTTACGAGAATACTTGATTAGTTGGTAGAAGTAATTACACATTAATGAGCACATATCATTTTGAAAGAACAAAGTGTTTTTTGCTAAGAATTAAATAAAAAAATTACACAGTGTAGCTTTAAGGAATATGGTATTATAGATGACACCATGTTTTCACCTACAGAGTAAGATTGCCTTTTAATTGCCTGATAAGTTTTTCTATTTCAGACAGTTGTTGTTGAAACCTTTGTCCACCTTTTGTTCAGTGAGTAAATCTGTACAAACTTCACATTGACATCAGGGTTTATAAAAAGATTCAGGTCCTTGAAAAACTTGTTTATTGAAACAGTGTTAAAAATAAATTAATTTGTCCCTTCACTCACATCTTCGCTCACAGTTACCACAGTGATTCTTACTTATACAGTATATATTCAACCTTTTTGTCATTAATAAGTCGTTCCAGTGTTGGAGACACCAGTACAACATTAATTACTTTATGCCAATGGCTTGGAAACCAACAGAAACAGACTTTTGGAATTATGTGCAGTTTCTATTGTGACGCTTTATTCTTTTCACCAAACGGCAGTAGGCCATTTACACAGACAGCTAATCCAGCATTTGAGGAATTTATGAATAAGCTAACCAGAAATCCAGTAGGGTTTTGAAGATGCTTTCAGCCTAGAGCAATTCCTTTCCATCTTTAGATATCTTAAAATAGCTCAGAATCTCAGTGTGTTAATTTTTATTTTTAACACATTAAAGTTGCACAGATATTAAGTCATGTCTGCCATATCAGGCATAAAAGCAACCATCACAAAACACTCAGAACAATAAAACAGAACATTCTTAAGTATTTGGCACATCGATTAAAAAAAACTTTTTAAAGGGACTATGTGTAGCTTTTTATGTATTTTATTATCTAAAATCAATATTTTTATTCATAAATATGCCCTCAATGGTGTACAAATACCTATGCCAATGATCAGACTAATCCTCGTAAACGAAGAATTTATTATCTTTATATACATGGGACGGGTAGGTCCACGGAGGCTTCCATGTAGTTCCGCCATCTTGAAAAACTATAATAGCAGAGAGGGACAAAAAGTACTAGACCAACGCGTTTTCAGAAACAGAACCAGCGTCACGTGACTGAAGCCAGCAGAAGCGGAGGAGCAGAGCAGTGAGAGGCGCTTGTCACTGCCCCGGCAAGTTTAAAAGGATGCACTGCACGGTTATTTATACACCGTTCATTCATACATATGCTGAGTCACAGGATAAGGAGTCCTCGTCGTCGAAAAAGTCCAAAATAGACCGTAAAAGGAAACGTGACCGGAGATTACAAAAACAAGGGTTAATGTCGGGATAGCTAATGCAGGAGAAAGCTTTCAAAAGAGACCCTGAAGTTTCCTGCTTTCTTCTTTTAGACAGGTAAGTCAATGTTACGGTCTTAATTACAAGCTTTTTTTCATTGCTTGGTTGTGTACATTATTATATAGACAGTAGAACAGTTATAGTTAAAAGTTACACAGGCTCTTTGATGAATAGCAGCTATTGAGTAAAGTAACGTTAGAGAAGGCTCTGATGATGATGATATCTAACAATGCACATACTTCAAAAAATATAATGAGTAAAGAAGGCATTACTACTAATTGCCATAGTTAATAGTTTTCACAGTCAGTAATTGATAACTGTAACATTAAGTTTCAGTTTGTTTTAAATAACAAACCTGTTCACCGAAGAAAAACTCGAAGTGCTATTATAAGACATCCTGTCATAGCTTTTTGGTACATAACGGCAACCGTAGATGCAACGCGCATTTGAAAAAGTGAGGCGCTGGAGAGCATGATTCGTTTGAATGCAAAATACAATTTCACCACTAGATGGGAGAAATTCCTACACACAGTCCCTTTAATGGAGAATGTTACCTGGTATACATATTATGTATAATATCACTCAAAATAGGGCCTGTAAGATTCTTTAATGTTTTGAATAAAGTATTATATCCCCGATGCTGCATTTATTTGATCAAAAATACAGCAAAACAGTGATATTTAAAATATTTGTCAAATTTAAACTTTTAAATTTGTATATATTTTTAAAAGTAATTTATTCCTGTGATGATTTTCAGCAAATCATAATTTTATTACTCTAGTCTTCAGTGTCACATAATCCTTCAGAAATCATTTTAATATGCCATTTTGCTGCTCAAAAACATTTCTTATTATTATCAATGTTGAAAACTGTTTAATATTTTTGTGGAAATTTTGATAGTTTTTTTTTAGTGTTGAATAGAAAATTAATTTTTTTGAAATGAAAATCTTTTTTGACGTTATATTTGTCTTTACTGTCAAGTTTGATAAATTTAGTGTCCATAAGTGTCCATACTGAATGAAAGTATTTCTTTCTTACTGACCACAAACTAGAACACTAGTGTATATAATTAAAGGAATAAATGAATTCAGCTAATCACATGTGGAGCTGTTTCTACAGTTCTGTGAAGTCGTTCAAACACTCATTAATGAAATAATTGGGAGACCAGCAGTACTTGAATCATCAACTGTTATAAAAAGTTGGCAAAAAATGTGTAAATCCATAATGAAGGTGCACCAGTCAGCGCTTTGAGATTTAGCATTGGTTAATATTCTACAGGTCAAAAAGCATGAAAAATAGTGAAAAATAATATACCACAGTCACAGACATTATCTGAACAAGGTAAGATTTCTCAAAAGATCCCTGATTTAACCAGAAAACGGCAGGTAATCTGCTCCCTACATTTTTGTGAGAACAGGATTAAAATTACAAAGCACATCTAGAGTGTGTAGTTACTAATTACATGTAATCCGGATTACATAATCAGATTCCAAAAATTAAGTACTTGTAATTAGATTATATTAAGTTTTAAAATACTCATAAACAGACTAGAGTTACTTTTTTAATCGATAACATGATTATATTTTCACAATGGCATACAGGAAATTATTCATAATTCATTGAATGTCCCTACAATTAATTTTAGTATCTTTACATTTTTTCCCTTCAAAGCCCACTGCTTATAAACGTTAAGGTTTGTGTAATTGCACAGACAGACCAGCCTCTAGTCATTCTATCACTGAAAACTGACACCGACACAGCATTTGTTTTGTTTATTTTGGTTTTAAATTTTTATGATATACAGTAATTACTAAATAGCTTTTCATCAAACTCACTAACAGTTCCATCACAAACCCCAGTCTGGGAAACCCTGACGTAATGTAATATTTAATGCACTTCATGTTGTTGATAACAAAGAATGAAATATATTTTCTTTCTCTTTGTATTTTCATATCAATATGGTACAATATTGATTTAAGTTAGGTCAAAAATAATCAAAAAGTAGTCTGATTATCTTACCTTAAATGTGTGGATTACTTTGTCATGGAACCAGTAACCGACTTTAATCTAGATGACCAGAATAACAAGAAAAGAAGTTCTTATATGAACATCTTGAATGTTTATTTTACTCTTTAAAGCATGTGTACTCATCTAAATCATTAGTTTTAAAAAGGATATATTAATATAAAGTATATATTGGATTTTCTGTAGCTCAAACATTAACACACAAACAAAGAACTGTTGGCAGGCTTTGAAGGGTTCAGAGTGTGTTTATAATTAAAGCCCAGTACATTACTGTTTCTGTTCTTCCTGCTCTATTGACCAGGGCAGGAAACTGACCTATGACCGAATACCCTAACCGAATGAAAGAAGAAGAAAGACACAGGGGGACATGAGACAGTGGCGTAGGAAGAATGATGGAGATGAAGAGAGAAAGCTAGGAAATGAGAAAGGGAAGAGAGAATGTGAGCTAGAAAAGAAAAGAGTGGGTCCTGGTCGTAAGGTTTAAGTGGGCCAGAGCGAGGGGCGGTAGGGCAGGTTGAGTGACAACTCAGTGATGGATTGTGGTCTGAATCACTGCTTATGCCCTCTTCACACTCACTCTAGCTCACAGCGCCCTGACAGCCGTCCATCGCTCTCTTTGTAAACATACAGTCAGCCTTATATTCAGAGGTCAGGACCGAGACCTGAGAGAACCGCAATCATTTTGCCCCTTTATTTCACTCTCACTCTCTCTGTTTCTTTGTTCGCCATTCATAACCTCTTGAATCATTTACGTCATGCTAATATTGGAACTCTAGCAGCACTGCAGTTGGGTTGAGACAGTTAATAGAAGGGTCAATGACAAATAATAGTAAAAGAAAAGGGGATCTTAAATGGATATTTTCCAGACCAAAAAATACACTGTGAAAAATATTTTTCGAAGATTTAAATAAAAGAAAGATTGAGAAATACTCACGTTTTTTTATGTAAACATTTTACATTTAATCTGTTACTTGCCTTTTCTTCGTAATTGTTTGTGAAATTTATCACATTTTTTTTTTTAAGGTGACGTAGTTACACCCTACATGTACTTACTTTAGTAATAACAGTAAATTGTGCATAATTACAAGTAACTAACCCTAAACCAAACCCGGTAACACTTTATTTTACAGTGTCCTTGTTACATACAGTATGCTACATGTACTTTCCATAGTAATAACAGTACTTTATGCATAATTACATGCAATTAACCCTAAACCAAATCCTAATCCTAACCCTAGCCCTATAGTAAGTACATGTAGTTGCTTAATATTACTCAGTACTTAAATATATAATTACCCTGTAACAATGACACCTTAAAATAAAGTGTAACCCCAAACCCTAACCGTAACTCTATAACTGCATGCAGTTAATTAATATTACTCAGTACTAATTTAAGTAACGACAATGTAAATACATCACCTTAAAATAAAGTGTAACCCTTTTTTGTACACCAATTATTTTTCAGTGCATCTTTATGTCACTGACCTATAATTTGGTCACACTGTAGAACAAGAGCTTTATACACATACTAAAACCAGATTCTCTTCAAACAAACTCTTTAAAGTTGCGTTTTCTCTCTCCCTCTCTTTTAAACACCTTTGTTGTTCTACCCAACATAAAGATCTACTGTATAATGTATTCTTTGCGTGTGTGACTTATCTGCATTTTCAATTGCTTTTCAAACATAATTAAAGCCAGCACTCATTCTAATTATTTAGGACGGGCATGTCTTTACAATTTTATCATTTCTTCCACCGCGGATTCTTCCCTATTAGCATATTTTCATTAACCTTGGAGAATGAATAATTTACAAGTCTCTGAAAGATGAGTTGCGCTGCTTTTGGGAGCGGATTTGCGAAGCCAAGCTTTTTCTTATTTTGTCTGGTACAGTAAGACAGGCCTCGGAGATGACAGGAATAATTATCCGCACCTGAAGCGACTCTACCCACACACGCAGAGGAGGTGGCTGGAGGTGATGTGAGGTGCTGCAACCTGAAACCTGAGCTGATGGGAGACTCCCCGAACCCTCCCGCCCCTTGCTTCCCTTGGCTCTCTGAGGAGGCGGAAGGTGGTGCGAACCGAGTCGGGGGGGGGGGGGGGTCCTCATTAGTACAGTACTGCTGCTAGTACAGTGGGGATGTCAGGGCGCTCACGTTACCTCATCAGACCCCAGGGCACTCAAACTGGAAACAAAGACTTGAGACTGGGAGGGGCTGCACAAAATCTCATAAGCAGAAGTGTATCTTGGGTAAAAAAAGATGCTACGCTTTTCTTACTATGGCCAAATGGACATTTACAGTCAGAGGAACTGTTTTTATGGCAATTAGGCACTAGATAGAGAGCGCTTTTACTGAGCCTAGGGTTAAAAGCAGGGTGTGAAAACACACAAGTTGTTTATTCACTCAGCACGCTCCTTTGGGGTTCTCCCTGTGAATAGGTGGAAAAAGAAAGAGAGATGGTTACCGTACCCCTTTAGATGGAAAATTTCATGGCTTTAAAATCATTTAATGTTGCAGCTGTCACATCAGATTATTGATATACGCACGGATTCGCTTTTATCCTCCTCCTCCTTCGGAGCCTGCGCCATACAATGTCAATATATTTCTGTGGGGCAATTTATTACTTTTATTCTAGCTCTGTGTACATTTCAGCTGCTAAAAGAGAGAAAATAGCACGCCATACATTAGTGTCATCCTTAATCAATCTTAAACGGAATCTATTTGAAGATAAACCAGAAAACAGGAGCCATACAAAAGTAATGAACCTCCATGTGGCTTCCTGGGGAATACATCCAATCTTGTATTTTCTGAGAACCCCCCATTCTCCCTCCCACACCTTTATTAGCATGCATGGAGCACAGCAAGAGCTTCAACTCTAGGGAGGAGCTCCAAAATTCATTTTCCTTTTTCTTTCTTTTCGTTTTTTTGTTTGATGAAGCTCATGGTGGAATAAAAACAACTAAAAGTCTCTTTCAATCTGACCGCCGGCACTTGAATATTAAAGTTTCGAAAGGAGCAAGCATCCTCTCTTAGGTTTTTACAGCACTTTATTTTATTTTATAGACTTTACAACAAATGAAAAGTAGTTTTGACTTTGCTTTGATTTATTGCATAATTTCACCTGGAATTATTAAATTATGCAATGAAATTCATCTTTATACAGAACACAATTCTGTTTTCCAAATTTGCACGTCCTGCTACAAAATACTATTTTCTAAATGGTTTCATTTTGTATATGCAAATGAGGCTGGTAATTAACAGTGCAAGTGTCAGAGACTTGGCAGTGTGGTGTGATGTGATCTATTATGCTCTCCACACAGAAAAAGATTATGAATTCATAAATAACATCACACACAAGGTAATTAGTCTATAGTGGAGAAACCAGCAAAAAAAAAAAAAAAACACCGGCCAGATAAACATCATCACTGCAGTAATTGCATTTTGAGTCCCATTTTCTATTAGGATCTCTCCAGCGTGCCTTTAAGCTTTCCAGAATTACAGTGTGCCCGAATAAATATTGTATAACAGTTCTAGCTGTTTAATGTGGTCGTCTGACTCTGTGGTGAGATTGCATCATCCACACAGGTGTTCAATGTGATTACGTGAGTGTTTATTTAGATGCTAATATACACTGACAAAACTGCACTGATATATAGTTTCTAAACTGCAACGCTGTTTCAGTGTTACAATATAACAAAGCATGGAGAAGCAATTCAGATTCAAGGGATTTGAGGAAATAGAGGCAGTGTGCTTCTAAAACCTCGACAGGACAGGTTTAAGCTGATGTTAATAGGGTTAATGATGTAAGTCTGCATCATGATGTACACAGATAATAGAAGAATGAGTCATCCACACCTCAGACTCCAGCCTCTGTCTGTGGCTTCATATTCCATCAGGCTGTGATCTCTGAGGACTTTACAAGATGCTTTTAGCCTCATCTACAGCTGAAGAGGGCATATGCGGCCTTTCAAGCACAAATGAACTTAGCAACCCCAAATTTTGCATGCATTAACTTGATAATAATTATTGGTTACAATTATTTTGATGGTCCACTTTAGACATTCTGCTACTTTGCAACTACGTCACTACCAGTCATATTATTAGACTGTAGTAGACTGTTATAGGTTATAGAGCTGGTAAGTCCCGCCCATCCGTAAAACCCCAAGTGGACCTCTAGGTTGAAAAATCGTCAATGCAAGTGAATGGGAGAAAATAATTATTTTCTGGTCCCGTTTGAATTGTGCCATGAATGTGAACATATGTTGTCTGTGAATTTTTTATATAATTTTTCATGTTACGAGTTTGACAGTATATGGTATGATTCTTCGGCTAGCAGTTGTGGAAAAGACATAACGAGAAAGACTACATGTCGCCTATGTGACGTCACCCCATAAAGTTGACTTACCCGTGGTTTTCACCAACATCAACGATTTTGTCCTCTCCCTGAAAGGCGGCGGTGAAGTGCACCAAAGACACAGCCATGTTTAGCGGGATCCGTGAGCTAGTGTCCGTGTGCGAGTGGTGTTGACGTTTCAAACGCGTCGAAAGCAGCGAAGAGTTGTAGTCCACAAAGTGCTCTCACACAAAGTCTAACAGTATCAAACTTCTACCCGCTAAATTGTAGCATTCTTTTCACGAAAAAATATATAAAAAAATTCACAGACAACATATGTTCACATTAATGGCACAATTCAAACGGGACCAAAAATTAATTATTTTCTCCCATTCACTTGCATTGACGATTTTTCAACCTAGAGGTCCAGTGGGGTTAGCGGAAGGGGCGGGACTTACCAGCTCTATAGGGTTCGGTTTAGTAGAATAATTTGAAATAGTAGTTGCAAAAGTTATTTTAGTTCTAGTAATGTCTAAAGTGGATTATCGAAATAAAGTGTTACCAATTATTTAAAATGTGTAAATCCCTATTATACAGTCTAAACAATTAAATTAAGATACAGGCAAGTAATTAGCATTCTATTAGCTGACTAAACTAATATATTTATCGTACTGTATAACAAATTGTCATAGGTATCCATACGACCCCTTTAGGATCATGGATCTTTACCCTATAGATCAGGGTTGCCCAATTCTGGAGATTGACCTACCTGTAGAGTTCAGATCCAACACACCTGTCTATAATTATCAGTAATTATCCTGAAGATCTTAATTGAGTTTGCTGGCTGAGTTTGATCAGCTGGAGCTGAACTTTGCAGAAAGTAGATATCTGGAAGCATCCCTGCTATAGACGCACTGATTCAGGAAGCCTTAATATGTGCAAGTAGAGTAGGTTATCATTTGATGAAAAGTTTACAGAAGGTATGCTAATCAGCAGACAAACAAGTTCCCTTACTGACAGCTAAAATCCAGTCAGGAGATTGACTGCAAGAAGACTAACTGAACAAAGTATGACTTTTCTAGTTGGTACGCCTTTCTACTGAATTAAACATCAGAGCTAATTAAGGCTTTTAGATCTTACCAATATTTGCATTTCAGACCGAATAATTAAAATAGAAATAAATTACTTAGCGCAAACCTATCCTGACCTTCCTAACACACCTTCCAGTCACAATTAACTGATTCTCAGATATGAGTGTCTTTATGAAAGATATCAAAGGCACTGTGCAGTCTCAATCAAAATAATTATCAAGCTTTTCATGTTGAACGTTTCTCCTCTGAGTGATGCTTCTAAGGCATCGAGATAAATTGTGGGGTTAATAGCAAGTTAAGACTGGGAAATTTTATTAAAATGTCCGAAGCTGTTCAAAGCCTGATTTTATTCCAGGCCGGAAATAAATCACTTATTTATTCTACCACAGAGATTCCTGCTCCTATACAAAATTATTAATCGCACATCAGGCACTAAATCAAACCTGCATGAATAAACTCTCATGGGTCAACTGCATGTGAATAAAATTCTCTCAGTTTGTCGTGTAGATCATCTCAACGATAGGAGCAGAGAGTTAGCTGAAGATTTCCATTGAGAGAAGGATGTGCAGCTGTCGTCTTTTCAGACTGACCCCATAAGGCCGCTGCTAATTGGTGATCTAAGAGGCAAAGCCACAAGCAAAGCTTAACAAACGCAGGGATTATGAATGATATTCACCGGCTCATTGGATAGAGGCTTGTCGTTGAGATAATAAATCTGAAAGTGATTCTGAATGCATTATTCACCCTCAGAGATATAACAGAAGCTCACAAGTCTCCCTAACTCACACATATTGCATCTGAAAATTATTTTTCTGCCTGAAACTCATTCCCCCGCACGCTCTGAGTTACGGATTGCATTATATTTGTTATTCTAGAGGAGCTCTGATGGTGGCTTTGGGGGCTGTTTGTCAGTGTGCTGGTACAGTGTGATACTGAACTTGTTTGATTATACTGTAGGTTTATAAGATATATGAGGAGAGTGAGTTATAATGCAATAAATTGTGGGTCCAAAGAAACATAGATGCCTGCAACAAATGTTTCTAAATGCTGATTTGATGCTCAAGAAACATTTCTTATTATTATCATCCCCTAGTGAAAAATAAAATATACGAAGATGTATTTGAAATACATTTATTTTATGCTATAAGTGTAGGCCTACTACAAATACATGTACAGACAGTATGTACTATAAATACATTTACATATTTATGTACTTACCCTACAATTGTACTTTTGCATACTAAATTGGTATACTTAAAGTCTGCTTAATTGGAACTACTAATTTTGTACTTGATGTCCGGAAATAGTGCTAAAGTTCAATTAAAGATAAGTCTATTTGATTGTGCTAAAGTGGAATATTGCAAGTGTACTTTAGGTACACTTTAAATATCTTGCATTTAAAGACATTTTAAATAGTGATATTAAAACACATTCTAAGGTTTAATAGTAAGAAATGTGCATTATGCAATAAAGAATACTCCAAATATAGTTTAACTTCGCAATAAGTCTCAAGTGATATGTCAGTAAACATGTTCATGGATTTGTAGTTTTAGTATGAAATAAATGTATTTTAAATGCATTTTGGTGTAGGTTTGTGAGCGCATGCGTGTGTGTGTGCGTATTATATATCGTATTGTTTTTTATTTTAGCTAAACACAAATATTTATATAAATAAATAATTATGAAAATAATAATTAATAATATATTAATAATAATTAAGCCTTTTTATGTAAAATGTCTTTTTATTTTACATTTAAAATGCATCTTGTTTTAAAGATTCTTCCTGTAAGTTTACATTAAAAAAGTAAAAAAAATAAATAAACCATTGTATTACTATGGTACATGTCTAAAAAACATAGTGATACCATGGTACATTTTTGTAGGTGAACCATGCAACCAAACGTCCAGAAACTTCCAGAAAGTTTTTATTCCTAGCACACAAGAACACACTGGACACCCTCACAGCTTAAAAAACTGTCTGTATTTCTTATTCAGCTGGTTTGGATGTGCTGTAAAGGTCAGTCCTCCTCTCCACTCTGTGGGTTCTGAGAGTGAGAAGAACATGTTCCACGGCATGACATTTAGCGCATCTTCCTACATGCACCATCTCCCACAACCTATCCATCAGCACGCTACATTAATGAAGGTGGCCTTCGTGTCCCCATCACAGGCATGAAACATCGCCTCAGAGTCTGCATTTGAATATGGAAAATAAATATTGGTTTTATTATCAGTATAATTGTTATTTATGAACTGCCGAGCATCCCTGCATGAGAAGATGTAGAGATGAAGGAAGAGCTGTTACGCTGTGGTGATAATGCCGTTCAGGGTGTACAATGACAGCAGTAGATCAATAGGCCATGCGGGTCTTACGGCTCTTGGGATGGATAAGAGAGCTAGCAGTCATAACTCCTTTTGTAATGATGCTAGATCCTTTTTTCCAGATGTGTTGTCCTGTTTATGCTTCCTTTAAAGGCAAGGTCAAAACAAAACTTTGGGCTGTAAATAATGCAATGTTTGATGATAACGGTTAAATACTGTTGTTTGAAACCTTTCCTTAAAGAGAACCAAAAAAAAAAAAAAAAGTAAATTAAAAAATATGAAAATTGAAATACAATATTTACTCATCCTCATTTCATTATGTCAGCCAAAGCATTGTTGTTGTTGTTGTTGTTTATTTCTTGGTTGATATTCAGACATTTAAGTGGCTCTAAAATCAACACACACAAAAAAAAAATCCCATAAAAAAGTAATAATAAAAAGTCACCCAAAGCAAAAAATAATAATAATTTGCATCTAGAAATATATACACTACAGTCCAAAAGTTGTAAGTTTATACTTTTGTCAGACAGTAAAGTAAAAAAATGACATTGAAAACATTTATGAAGTTACAAAATAATTAAATTTCTAATAATTGAAAATGCATCACTGTTTCCACCAAAATGTTAAGCAATCAAACTGTTTTCAACATTGATAATAATAATAAGAAATGTTTCTTGAGCAGCAAATAATCATATTAGAATGATTTCTGATGACTTGAGTAATGGCTGCTGAAAATTCAGCTTTACCATCAATGGAATAAATTACATTTTTAAAATAGACTCAAATAGAAAACAGTTCTTTTAATTTGTAATAATATTTCACAGTATTCATGTTTTCACTGTATTTTTGATCAAATAAATGCAGGCTTAGTGAGCAGAACACTTATTTTCTTTTCAGAAAACCAACCCAAAACTTTTAGTGTATACATTTGCATTCCGCTGAAAAAAAGTAACATATGAGCATTCAGGTCTGGAACAACACAAACAATTAGTAGTCTAAATAATATATATATTTGTTTTGCTGAACTATTTCTTTAATTCTGATGAGTACATGTAAAAAGCCTTGAATCACTGGCCCGGGTTACACCTGGTATTAAAGGGGTGGTTGATTATGATTCACTTTTCTAACTTTAGTTGGTGTGTAATGTTGCTGTTTGAGCATAAACAACATCTGCAAAGTTACAACGCTCAAAGTTCAAAGCAAAGGGAGATATTTTATTTTAAAGAAATTGCTTTTTAAGGACTACAACAAAAGGCTGGTAGGGATAGCCTGGTTTACACCAGACCCCTCTCAGTCGTAACTGAGAGTGGGTCTGGGGAAGCTTCATTCACATCCCATTTCCAAAGGGGCGTCACCAACGGACGTCGCTCAAATGCCTCTAGGCACAATTGGATAGACCTAAAACCAATCAGAGCGATCGTCATCGTGTAAAGCCCGCCTCAACATTTGCGATTGGTGCCAAGATTTGGAAAGATTGGAAATGGGCTTGAATGGGCTCTAATCTAAATTTGCTGGAAGTTCGTCTGGGTTTTCCCAGGCTACGTTAGGGACTAACATTTACATAAACCCCACCCCTAGGAACGCGGTTTATAGATTATCATGACAGAATATGCTAATCAATGATTATCATTAACCATTCAGAAACGTCCTGTAGCATTCTTCATGTCAGTTCTTCTTGAGTCTCTCCATCTTTGTCTGACTCCGGTTTGAACATAAAAGGCTAAAAGTTTTTGAAATTTTCAGTGCATGTCTGTGTGAGGAGGTAATCAAAGCTCCACCCTCGGTACCGGGAGTAGCAGCTCATTTGCATTTAAAGGGACAGACACAAAAAACAGTGCGTTTTTGCTCACCCTCAAAAAGTGACAATTTTAACATGCTATATAAAAATATCTGTGGGGTGTTTTGAGCTAAAACTTCACATACACACTCTGGGGACATCAGAGATTTATTTTACATCTTGTGAAAAGGGCATTATACCATAGCCTGGTTCTACCAGACTCTAGTACATTTCATTTATACAGAGAGTCTGGCCTCGCTCCATTGAGAAACGTTTACTTCCTTGTAGGCGGGTTCTCTGTTAAAGTTCAAAACTATTGGATCTGCCCAGAGTCGCTCAGGATCTGCCATAGCCAATCGCTAACGTGTGGCCGTGACGTATGTCATGCGCCGAAACCGGCCGGCGGAAACAAGAAGTCCAAATGATCAGAGGATTATGTTTAAAATAAGATGTCTGTCAACGAGAGCTGCTGGTTTTGTTAATCGAATTTAAGAGTTCAAGGAACAATTGTAAATTCTAAATGTATATTTGACACTAAGGACAGTGATGTATTCAGTCAACTGTCGAAGCTGGGTCTAATCATTAACAATACGCCGCTGCGGTCGTTTCGGATCTGCCGCAAATGCTGTACAGTGATCACCGGCTACTGCGCAATACGGAAACAACTTTTCTGCCTCCTTCACTTGGTCCTCCATTAGTGCAACAAGAGGGGAGACGACAACAACTATCGGCTTTGCATCCCTATCGTTCGCCTTAGCTAACTCATTCACCACTAGAACTGCCATGGCGGTCATTTTGACCGTTTTGAATTTTATATCTGCAATAACTTTGTTGAAAAAATAAATACAATCTTTCTGGTACCTGACTTTTCCTAAAAGCGTCTGTATTTTCATTTAAAATGTTTTTCATATAAATTACACATAAGGCAAAAAAACAAACAAATGAACTATTATTTACCTATTTCGGTCATAAACGGTCATATCGACCGCACTGAATTTCGCGGTATTATTATACCAATATACGCAACAATAAAATGTGGTAAAAAATACACTAAACATATTCAACACAAATCATTTAAATGTAATGATATTCAGAACAGAACAAGAATGTAAAAATAACTAAAGCCTTTAGTTATTTTTTCATTCTTGTTCTGTTCTGAATATCATTACATTTAAAGCCAAAATGAAATGCTTTATAAGCGAAAGTGAAAGTAAGCGGCGTTAGGCTCACGTAACTCTCTAATTAGAATCCAAATGTTTCAACATTTGCGATGTATTTAAACGCTAAACTATTCTTTATCATAGGATTTTGAACTTCACTCACGGTCCAATATCGACGGAAAAAATCATCACACGCATAAAATGGTAGGCTACGAATTGTAGCCTACTGAGAAGCAGTTGAATTTATATGTTATGTTGACTATTTTATTATTATATTTTATTATGGCTATAATGAACAGGCTGCAATGCTGGAATATGGTGTGTGTGTGTCGGCGGGCACGATCAAACAGTGGAAACATGAAACCATAGGCTATAGGCTATTTTGTTCAGGGCATCTACGAATATTATTTATTTATAAATTATAATTAAACTTGTTTAAATGTACAGTATGGTGTTGTTTTGTTTTTAAAAGACATCCTAGTACAATAAATGTATTAATCTCTCAATTGGGGATTTATCATGAAAGATAGCCCAGAGCTTTGAATAGCGATCAAAATGACTGCTTGCGGCAGTTTAGTAGAATGGAATTCTGGCACGAATTCTAGTGCTAACGGAGTGAGCTGGAAATCAAACTTTTCCCGAACCCGGTGGGGAGGAGGGCCACAACATCATTGCCACCAATAAAACTTAGCAAACATTGTTCTTGCTCCGGCTTTAACTTCTGTATAATCGGCCGTTTTGCAACAAAGGACCGAATAGCTTTTCTCACATCTTTCTCCGCTGCCATTATTCCAACTCAAACTGACGCACTACATCAACGTCATCGTTCTCAGCCACTCCCTCTGTTCGCTGATTGGTCCTACAAAAAATTTGGTTCTGGAAACCTAAGAATATACAGCAGTCCCAGACGTAGAACTGAAGTAAAATGAAATTGAGCGGAAGTACGTAGGAGGGCGGAGCCAGGCTAATTATACCACCCCTTTAAAGGGGTGGTTTACTGCCTTTTTTCTTTGCTTGATTGTGTTTATGGGCTGCAATATAACATGTCTTCGTGTTTCGTTTGTTGAAAAACGCCTTATTTTTCCAAAATTTCACCTTTATTGTAAGCCGCTTCCTCCTCTGTCATTTGAACGACCGGTTGACTTCCTGATTCTATGAAACCACTCCCTCAGAAAGAGGCAATGGGCTCAGATTGGTTAGTTCGGCCGGTGTGTAGTAATTGGCTAAACTGCGTCCGGAATCTTCACGCCCATTACCTTTACGGGCGACAGTAAATAATGGTGTAAATATTGCCTCATCAGTTTGAGCCAGAATCAGACCCAGAGAGCGGTGATGAAGAGAGTCAAGCAGAACCTCCGCAAACACGGCTCTTACTAAACGTTTCTGAATGGTAAATTTTTTTATTTTTTTATTATTTTCTCAAAGAATTTCCATACGCTGTTACTTGAAAATGCTACTGCTGTTTGTTAGCTTTTGAGATACGGTTTCCCCCTGATTAAACATTTAAAACTGAATACATGACTGAGTAATACCGTTTTTTAAAGATATTGTTTTATTGATAGAATGAACAACCGTTTAACTATTCACAAAACTTAGTTTACTCAGTTTGTCGTTTTCTTTAGGTGTACATGTGATTCCAGCAGCTGAAGTTTGCTGTTGCGATAATTTTTTGAAGTTTGTACACGTTTGTCTTATACACACAAAATAGCATCGAACTAACTAGCTACTATAACCAAACAGCTTTGGCATTGGTTTGCGTTCTTGATCAAATAAAAAAATTACGTCATAAAGTATACATGGAAAATACGTTTACAAAATTTGTACATATTACAAATTCGGGTCCAAAATGTTTGTACGCGTTTGTCATATACTAAGTGGCTAAAGCCAGCGCTGGCATTTGTTTACATCCTTGATAAAACTAAAACATTACGTCTTAAATTATACAGGCAAATACATTTAAAATGATTAAATCTTACTTGCAGGTTGTGGCCCAACAACTGTTGCTTCTGGTATTAAAGCTGGAACTGCTTCATGTTGTAGTAATAGTTTCTTGTTGAATCCGGCATTGAACTCGTGTAGATTCTGGAAGCTGTCTTCCGTAAAATGCGCAGCACAGAGAGCTAACGATTGTAATTGTCAGGAACATAATCAAACATAAATTTTAACCATTGTTGACGAACTACAGCGTCTGTAGGAAGCCTGAACACAGAAGACCTGACAGCTACAGCTCTCCACTATAACTCCTCCTCTTCGACAGCAGAACATGTTCCGGAGGGAGGGTTGATGTAAATGTATGGGTTAGTTACGTATAAAACCCGGGAAGTATCTCGTTGTAGTCCCATTCGAGTCGTTTTTGTAGGCATTAAACTTCCTGATTTTTAAAAGACAATATCTCCGCTTACGTTGAACTTTCAGTGCAGCAACTTTGCAGATACTGTTCATGCACCAACAGCAACATTACACAGTATTTAAAATGAAAAAAGTGAAATAGCAATCAACCACCCCTTTAAGAAGCATTTTCGTTGATCGTATCACAAGCAGACGAAGGAGACATTCCCGTTTACGCCTGGTCTCTTTTGTCCACTTTCAACCACTTTTGTTCTGATTTCTTCGAGTGGAGGGTCTATGGGTGGGTAAATGTATGGGCTTTTTCAGATCTTTCGATCTAATGGAAGAAATAAGTGACACAATTTACATATGAACATGACTGGAGACAACGCAAAAACGGAGATCAGCTTTCGTTTCTGCTCTGATAGCCACAAGACCACACCGAACGTGGAGAGTGTGTGTTAGAAATAAGGAATGGCGAGAGAACATTGTGCTTGGTAAGTTTTTCGTCTTCAAACCAAACTTGGGTATTCAGCTGACACAGTTTAAATCCCATCTGGCTAGCGCACTTCCCATAAAGTTTACACATTAGGTCAGAAGGTGCAGCAGTGAATAAAAATATATGAATAATAAAAAGTGAACCCACCGTGCCGCCATATTGGTATTCCCTAAGCTTGTGCGTTCTATTGAATTAATAGGAAATTGTATGATTTTACTGAGAAAACATTCATATTTATTGTATGGGCTATTCGAATCCATTTCTTCAAAATAGATATATGTTCATGTTTAATAGTTCCTCCATAATTACATACATAAATAAATATATTTTTGTGTTAGATCAGTTAACTGTGTCGGAAGTGTGCAGTAGAAGACACGCCCACATTAACGATTTCAATATATGACTTATCCTCTCCAAAAAGAGCATAAACATTAAGGATAACATCTGAAGTTAATTTACATACATATATATATCGTAAAACTAATCCTGTGAGACTGAGACGCTGCAAATCGGGTGATTTTAGGTCAATGTTTTGGCTGTAAATCAATAATGCCCTCTGTCAGGGAATAGTAAGATGGCCGCTCAAACCCGTCCGGTGGCTTCACCGCCTGATGGCAGTTTAGAACGCAATGATCAATCCAGTCATTATACAGATCAGTGGTTCGAACACATTCGACCACAAGAGCGTTTTCGACTACCTCTGGAAGTGGTCAAAAGTGGACAAGCTCAAAGCGTTTTAGACCCCGTTTACACCTGTATTGTTACCCAAACGAAACAGGGTTCGTGTAAACAGGGCCACTGAATCTTACTGAACTAAAAAATTAAACTGAACTGATGCAAAAAGCTACAACAAGAGTGTATTTTCCCTAGTTGCTGTAAAGGAGAAAGGGTGATAGCCACTTTGATTCTGGCCAGGGAAATTCAGCTCCTGATGAGGCGTTAAGCTCCTCTGTTCAGCAGTGATTTATTTTAATGGGCAGCAGGGGACGTGATTGCACACAGCTAAGGTGTGGGTCAGTGCTTCTGCAAATGAGAGCTGAAATCGGGCATATTCACGCCGCTTGAGCTCACGAACAGCACCAATCCTCATTGAAGTGAACGAAATGATCTATAAACAGCTTTTTGGTAAAACTATCAGCAGAGACTGCGATCACTGTGTCAGACGCAATTGCCGACAATAAACGTGACTAGGGATCAAGTCTAGTGGTGCTTAACAGCAGTTTCTTCAGAGACCTGACGGAGAGCCTGGGGGTGATGTCACAATAGGTAACTCAATCGCATAGTCAGCTCCATGTGAGTATTAGTCATTCCTAGTCAACGAGATACTCTAGTGGTGAAGTTGATGGCAGAAGAAGCAGGTGTAGATAATGACTTCAGTGTATAACAATATGATAACAGTTAAATCCAATTTCTGGCTCAAATATACTGTATAACATATAAACACAACACTTCAATCCAATAGGCAAAGATAAAAGAACATAATAATCACATTCCCCCCACGAGGTGAAAGTTTATATGAAAGACGCCGCAGTCTGGGACAGGCACTTCGGCATTCTACCATGCCATCGATCTGTCATTGCCATCATTTCCTGCCTTAACAAGCAGAGGCAGTGTTCCAGGTTATTTATGTAACCCCCATTGGGAGAAGACCTATTGATTTATTTACTCAGCTCAAACCAAGGATGCATTCCGTGCTCCGCTCCCGCCGGAGAACACAGGTAGGTGGTGGAACACGATTTATGGAATGCCCTTTGAAATGAGCTTTGAATAATTTTTAATCTCATTTGTAGACGCAGGCAATATCTCTCACGTAGAGCATGAGACAGGATCTGATGACTGTCTATCTGCGTTCTTCTTTAGGAATTTCAGCAGACGGAAGTGACCCTGAGTGACCTGATGGGGACTGATTTAGCTACTGATTTGAAAATTAACTTTAGATAGAGAGAGATAGAAAGGGAGTGTGCAAGAAGGGAAGATAAAGAGTGAATTATAAAGAGCAGAGGAAGGAAAATGAGAGTAAATGTACAGTTATAGTTTGAAAATAGGCTGTGACATAAAACACTGAATGAATAGACACAGAGAGAGAGAGAGTCCTGACCCTATTCTTTCAGAGACAACATATAAAAAGTGTGTAGACAATGGCCTTGTTTTAGAAACAAGGAGCAGCAACATGAGTTTAAAAAAATGCACTAAACATGTTTAAACACACACACACACACACACACACACACACACACACACACACACACACACACACACACAAACATAAATGAATGAATAAAATATGAACATAAACTGATATTGTCAAAAACAATAACAGAAATATAGAGAATATATATAGAGTTTCCATAATTTTTGGTTAACCCACTTCACACCAATTATTAGCCTTAAAATGAAGAAAGGTTAAAAAACTTTACTCTCATTTAACATGCACAAATTATGTGGTTTTTACAAAGATTTTGTGAGAGCTGTATGTTTAATCATTAAAAGATTGCGTTCTCCATTCAAACACCCACACAATCTCATTCTTAAGTGAAAGTGATTCGCCTCTGTCTATTAAACTCTCTAAAAAAAACTTCGACAAAATCACACCAGAACATTTAAATCTGAGTTGGACCAGCCACTAACCCAGAGAGAGAGCATGTATAAAACAGCTAAACACCAATATTTTCAACCACACAGTATCGTTATCTCTGTGTTACAAATAATCATATTCTCACAGAAGTACTGGGATAAAAGATAATAGTTTGGATAAAAACACTGCTGGCTAGAAGCGATCATAAGAGATCAAATCACCTTTTGAAAGTAACTTGGCGCTTCAAATAACAATTGTAGCAATTGCATTGTTACACCACCAGCTGATGACAAGTGACTGTTAAAAATGTATTTGTCATTGAATCATTCATTAAAGAGATTAGTTAAAAAACGATGATTCATCTAGTAATGAAAATCTTTATGAGTGAGTCATTGAATCATTCATTCACACCGAGTTTTTTTAAAGACCCCCTGTGGTAAAAATCAAGTTTCATTTATTTGACCAGGTGGATACCTAAATTGCATATTTAGCCTACAGAAATGTATTATTACTGGAAGACATTCTGACAATTGTTCTGACAGAAAGTTTCAAATCTTTATTTTAAACCACCTTCACAAAATGGAAAAGGCACCCGTTTTATAGAATGACTCTGTATTTAAGCCTGCTAAGATGAACGGCCACAGTGACAATCTTTGATGGATCAGGGGCAGAAGAGGAGCACAGAGACGACTGTGAAGAAGCTGTAATTCAATAAGCCAATTTTCAGGGCCCGGCCCCTGCAGAGGTGTCAGGCTGTGAAGAGAGAGAGAGAGAGAGAGAGAGAGAGAGAGAGAGAGAGAGAGAGAGAGAGATTGCACATGTCTGCCCATTCCATTTGCTCTATGTAAGATGGCACATCTAGGCCTTAGGGACAGACAGTGTGTCAGAACAGGTGCGTCCACATCTGGATACTTAATGCACACGAGTGGAAATGTGCCCATGGGCAATTCCAATGTGCCAATGACAAGATTTCAGGTAAAAATGTATATGCACACATATAAGGTATATATAAAGTGTTGATCTTGGAAACAGGTTCCCCTCACACAATTTCCAAATAACAGAAACTGTGGGCCAGACATAAAGAGAAAGAATTAATAACAGAGGTCAGCAATGTCTCTGTCTGAAACTATGAGTCATGACCTGGTTAAATGCTTATCCAAATCCAGACTCCATCCTAAATCTCTCTTAAAACTATGCAAAGAAATTAAACATTCATCATAAACTCCCTGCCAAGCCATGAAGCCAACCGAGTCTTATTGGTTAGCATATTTTGGCATGTAGTTTTTTTTTTTCTTTCTTCCTCTCAGCACCACAGTGAGTGAAGTAGTGGTCGTTTTTTCCCCCACACATGTCATTGAGGATCAGTCCCATTCCTTGGCATCCATAGAATCACCACAAGACAGTGGGAAACGTGGCCATCCCAGATGACACAAGCAACCTAAGCACAGAGTGTAGCAGCAACCGAAAAATGCAACCATGATGAATCACTAAGGTGACACCACCTGACAGAAATATGACATCATAGAGTCATAAACTGCTTTAACATCCTCCAGAAAATCCTGCAACCAAACCAGCATGTGACTGTCTGTCCTTCCAGTTGTGCACATAGTATGTACTGCTCAACATTTAAAACAAAAATTAATTACTGAGACAGTTTGTACATAAAGCAACTGTCCAGGTCACTTGGATAGAGTGGACTGTTTACAATGCAATAATATACAGTGTCCTCCAAATTTGGACATGCACTGGGTTCTGGACAGTATCAGCATGAATTCTTACCTTTTTTGTGACATTAATAAGGGAAAATACCAACTATAAAAACATATTGTTTAAAAAATAATAATAATACAGATATTTATGAATCGAACTATGTTCTAATTGGTCTGTTGAGTATTAACCGAAAAGCCATAAAGATGTGCTGACCCAATAATCTTTAAAAAAGAAACCAAGTTTAATCAAGTAATTGGGCATCACAGCTGCCAATGTGCCATGTCTGACTGTAACATGGATATATTGGCATTATTATGTAAGCAAAAAGTAGATTATTATTGCTGTAATGGATTTAAGTTACATTTAAAAATGGATTTATTCCAAGAATAATGATCCCTACCAGCCGTTTGTTGTAGTCCTTAAAAAGCAATTCCTTTAAAAGAATATCTCTCCCTTTGCTTTGAACGTTGAGCGTCGTAACTTTGCAGATGTTGTTTATGCTCAAACAGCAACATTACACACTAACTAAAGTTAGAAAAGTGAATTCATAATCAAGCACCCCTTTAAAGGAACTGTATATTATACTGTATATATTTATTCGGTACTGTATAATACCATTCAAAAGTTATTACTTTTATTCAGCAAGGATGCATTCAAATGTTCAAAAGTGACAGTAAACACATTTAGAATGTTACGAAAGATTTCTATTTCACATAAATGCTGTTGTTTTGAACTCTATTCATTAAATAATCTTGAAAAATTGTATCACGGTTTCCTCAAAATATTAAGCAGCACAACTGTTTTCAACATTGATAATAAAAAAAAATTCTTGAGCATATAATGATATCATGTGTCACTGAAGAGTCAAGACTCAAGTAATCTTGACATTTTAAAAATATCAAAATAGAAAACAATTATTTGAAATTGTAATGTTTGTACTGTATTTTTGATCAGATGGATAAGAGACTTCTTTCAAAAATAAAATAAATATCTCTGGCCCCAAACTTTTGAACGGTAGTGTACATCTCTTTACTTCAGTTGATTTGTTTTTCACGAGGCCTCCTCCGAAAAACACCCATGTAAGTGGAAATTACTGAAGCAGCAAACTACAGATAAGCACTTAAGTTCAAGTATTCCAAAAGGAATAGACAATCGCATTTTGATTGATTCATTAAGGCATCTGTGCATGAGCTTCTGCAGGACATGCAGGATCAGAAAATCAACATGAATTAACAGGGATGCTTCAGAGACCCGAGGCTCGAAATCTTTTGACAGAGAAGAACCTTGCCTATATCATTTAGCATTAACTATAGGATCCCATCTACACAGAGATGCAGTTCATGTTGTTTTGAGGTGATTCTTAAAAGACGACCACACTGTCACGAAAGGGTTTCCTCATACAGCAAGTGTCAAAAACGGTTTGCCACAAAAGCATGAACTTTCAGCACGCATCGGGCATGGCTTCAACATCACAGGATGATCAGGAGTGAGAGCTGTCATAACCTGTTCTCCAGTCATCTTTCCAGTGGCTGTCAACTAACCGCATCTCTGCTAGTGAACCACCTGAAGACCATTCAAACACACGCAAACACAACATTCTAACATACAAAGCGCTCAGGTCTAAAACAGACCTAAAGTTAACGTAAAGCATAGCGAAAATATATAAGCATGCAAAACATGACATGCTGTTATTAAAGTGTACATCACTCCCATCATAGAACAGAAATTGTCACTAAGAAAAAAACTATGCTTTTGTCAAACAGAACCATTGCACATTATAATTTCACTATCAGCAATGACACATGGACATTCTGCTGAAGGTTTAATGGTCACCTTTCATTCGCCGGAAGCCGCACAAACCATTGGTACGGGGCGTGCAGACCAGCGACAGAAACTAATAAAAAGTGCTCTCGGCTCACTCAACATGATGCATGTCAGACAAGCACAAATGCCAGTTACTGTTGCTCCCCACCACCTTTGTCACTAATAAAACGTGTCTCCTCATATTTCTTCAAATAAATAAATTTCCTGCTGACCTTTTTCAAATTAATGAGGCTGTATAAAATACCACTTAATCTGCCATTTTCAAGTTTTATTACAGGCTATAATATATCTTTGATTGCAGCAGCTGTTGGTATTGTGTGGTTCTGAATGCTGATGAGCAAGCGTGTATATATAAAAAAAAAGATATAAAACTTTATGGGTTTAAGCATTGAGGAGGTTGTTCTGGATTTGAGGCACAGTTTCATGCCAGGAGGGCTCTGAAATTATGCAATTATTTGACAAGAATTAATCTTCACATAAAAAAACAATCTAGAGATGATGACCCTTAAACAAGGACAACTATTTTATATCAACTTGCTTGACAGTCCATGCATGAAAAAGAAAAAGGGTTAATTGATGGTTATAATATCCCATTATCTCATGCTATTGTTTGTTATTACTATAAATCTTATATGCATGTCCTCACATAAAATAGAGATTTCAATGATCTGAAACAGAACACTATTAAATGTTAGTGTACCGTCCCGTTTAAGAAACGGTTGCAAAATTAGTCAGTTAGGGAAAAGCAAAAACAGCCATAGTTCTATCGGCTGCAAACTTGAGCAATGTAATTTGCGGTAAGTAAGATAAATGAGTCGGCACACAACACTTCACTAAGTAAAACAATTAATTACAATTAATCACACTGGACGGATCTCAAGTGTAGCCTGTGATAGGCTTGTCTGTTTGATGCATTGCCTTTATGAGGGCCAGTGGCTACATTTCAATCCACTGCTAAGTAGCTGAGTTATTATAATCAATCCATCTATGTATCCAGTCATAATGGCATCCTGCATAATGACTGGTACAAAGGCAGAAACCAAAAGGAAAGTTGCTCGATATTTCAAAGCGATTGCGCTCTCTCTGATTGCCTCTGCGTGCACATACACATCCTCTGAAGATCTAACAAGAGAGCAAACAAACAGACAGAAATTCACACACATGTAAACAGGGTCCGAAATTAACTTTTTGGCTCACCTGCCACGGGGACTGGTAGATGAAAAAATCCACCAGCCAAGCATATTTTTTACCGGCCAAAATAATAAACAGCCTTTTTTTTTGTCACATATATATATTCATTTCAGTACTTTTAATTGAGATACTGTAATAAGGTAGGCCTATTATGTTGAATACAAACATAAAAAAAATGTCCAGAGCAAAATTTGAAATGTATAATAATAATGAAAAAAATCTATATATGAAGAGTTCAGATGCAAAAGCCTCTAAGTTGCCATCTGAAATTTTCTTCTAAAATGATCATTTTTATCAAGCTCATTTATTTAAGTTCAGTAATTTCACTTAAATGGCAATTGATAGGTAATTTTCATTGCCATTTAAGTGAAATTACTGAACTTAAATATACGAGCTTCATAAAAATGATCATTCTAGAAGAAAATTTCAGATGGCACTTAGAGGCTTTTGCATCTGAACTCTTCATATATTGTTCAAAATGAGAGAAATATAAATATTAGCCTACTTTCATTGGGGTGAAATAAAAATGTTTTTTGTCAGTTTTGTTTGTTTGTCAGCAAAGAAGCTCTGGCCGCCCTGTCAAGGACGCTTATCAAAAAGTACGGGGAAGCTTGACGCTTAGCTGCTCTGGGAGTGCGCGCGCGCGGCCGGGGCTATCTCTCTGCTCGTAAGAGGCAGAAGACCGCGTGCGCGCTGAAAATGTTATATTTTGGTATGAACATTCACCCGCCACTGTGGCGGATAGCCTTATGAGATTTACTCGCCAAACGGGAAATCTACCCGCATTTGGCGCTTGGCGGGTGTTAATTTCGGACCCTGCATGTAAATCATCTCATATTATTGATACAGACAATGGCTGTAATTTACTTTCAACATTTTGGGGCACATTTTGGGGCACATTTTGGGGATTAAATTGTAAAACTATCACAGTTGTTGAGTGACTCATATAGGCATTCTTGTCTTTTCTTTGTGCAAGTCACTTGAGATGTTTATAGATGTATTTTACAGTGCAATCACACATGGGATTCTGTCGCACCTGTTGGCGCTGTCATTCCCTTTCTTAGCATGGCTGACTGAGGATTCACTCAATAGCTAAAGCTCATTGATATGGCAAAAACCATCTCATCCCTGCCACTCTCAGACAAGACGGCCGCCTCTGGATCTCTCGGCTCAGTCGCCAGTCAGTGATGAGCCTGAGGATGGAGAGAGGAATACAGATTCTCTCTCAACTAGGATTAAAACTTACATCTGTGACAAGCCTAAGGCCCTAAACTGGACTGTCACTCTGTGATTAAAAAATATACAACAATGATCTGCATTTAAGTGACAGTATTTATTGGTCATCTAGTATTGTCAATGACGAGTGTCACATAATTTGAGAAAAACGCTACAGTGAGGTCCAAAAATCAGAAGCCTGTTTCCGCCTATTAATAAATAAGTAACTGCGACTATATATTGTATACTCTACCATTCAAAGGTTTTGGGTCAGTAAGTCTTTTATTCTGCCAAGCCTGCATTTATTTGATCAAAAATAGAGTAAAAACAATAATATTGTATGCCTAATATATTATTACAATTTGAAATGTCGGTTCTCTTACGAGAGTTCTCTCGTACTGCGTTTTATCAAAACGCTACGGGAAAAGTCTCTTTTCACGAAACACTGAAGCAAAAAATTATCCTTTAATTTTCATATATGTAAAACGCGTTGCGGCAGCAGCAGTCAGCTATGGCGAGACGGCTTGCTCGCTCATTGGCTGCTCTGCGGCAACTGCTTAAGCCTATCGAGCGAGGCCTGAGATGACGTCAGGCCAATGAGGGCGCTTCGCGCCCTCCTCGCCACTTCCCGCCGAAACGGGCGTGGCTTACCTCTATAAAAGGAGCTCGAGAAGGCTGATTCACTTGATTTTAATCTCTTCAGCGAAGCGCACGCATCGCTGGATCACGGAAGCAAGCGTCGTTCGAAGCAAGCACTTCAGCGGGACGAGCCCTCGAAGCCGCTGGCCAACGCCGCCTTCTACAGCCGTACCTGCTGCGCTTTCCGACGCCTATATCCTTTATTGCTATATTGCTCTGTTTTCTGTGTGTGTGTGTGTGTGTTCGCTGCAACACTCACCCCTAAAAGAGCTGCGTCTTTTTCAAGACGCCTTCTCATGCAGCGCTCGCTCCGAGCCAATTGCCTACGGTGACTCTGAGGACTCGCCAGGCATCCTTTCCGAGGCTGCCCTTCCTGGAAGCGGACGGCGGGATTGTTTTTTCTTTACGTTACAAGAAAAGCTACCCTGCCTCTGCACGCGTCATTCACCGGCGAAGGAGAAAAGAGTGTTCCTAGTCCCACCGTTGGTCGGTCTGACCTCTTTTCTCACATTTCTCAGTTCCCTGTTCGGCGACTGGAAATATTATTGCAGCAAGTGAGTCTGTTACACGCTTGCCTGCCAGCAAACGCCGAAGAATACATGTTGACGCCGCTTTCAAAGCCTGTATCCCCCTGTGGCTCAGTGGTGGAATTATAGGTTCTCCTCGCGGGAGACCGGGGTTCGGATCCCGGTCTGGCGGCATATATATTTATGCCGCCAATGCTTTGCTCTGTAAGTCCCCTGAAGGCGACTGCAGAGATGCATTTTGCAGCCAGCGAGCGCGTAGTACCCGCTTGCCTGCAACCGAACACCGTTTCTACGGTTCCCGCGCGTCACTGGCGAAAGAGAATGGAGTGTTTTCAGCCCCGCTGAATCTGGGCGATTTCCACTCTTCTCACATTCTGGCATTTTGCAGGCGTTCTGAAAATGCAAATCACTCTGTCTGTTCCCCGAGAGGCAACTGCAGACGTGTTTTTTGCTGCCCACGAGCACGTGGTACAGGCCTGCAAGCAAACGCCAGTGTGGATAATACTCGCGCTGACTTTGTCTATGTATCTTCACTGTGGTCCAGTGGTAGATTCTTAGACTTGCGCGCGGGCGATCGGAGGTTCGAACCCCAGGCTGGCCGGCAGAAAATATTTATGCCGCCGAATGCAAATCACTCTGTTTGTTCCCCGAGAGGCAACTGCAGACGTGTTTTTTGCTGCCCACAAGCACGTGGTACATGCCTGACAAGCAAACGCCAGTGCGGATAATACTCGCGCTGACTTTGTCAATGTATCTTCACTGTGGTCCAGTGGTAGATTCTTAGACTTGCGCGCGGGGGATCGGAGGTTCGAATCCCAGGCCGGCCGGCAGAAAATATTTATGCCGCCGAATGCAAATCACTCTGTTTGTTCCCCGAGAGGCAACTGCAGACGTGTTTTTGCTGCTCACGAGCACGGCCGATGATGCTATATGTGTAGAGAAGATGCCCACTGCTAGTGCCCATCCCTACACACTAGCACAGCCCTTCACACAGGGCCCGCGCTCATATATTCGACTCGGGTCGATCACGCACGCAACATAGTGAACGTGCCCACTGCCTAGTGCCCACAAACACTATGTTCTGCATGCCTTGTGGTTTCTGTAAAGACGAAACCTGTGTGCATTCACTCTGCTCAGACAGACAGTGCACTCATTGCAGTAACTGTGCCCGCTCTCCCGCGCCCACACTTACTCACGGTACTTCTGGTGTCCCGGCCACGGCCGATGGTGCTATAAATGTAGTGTCGATGCCCACTTCTCAGTGCCCATCCCTACACACAAGCACAGCCCTGCACTTAGGGCTCGCGCAAATAAAATCGACTCAGGTCGATTGCGCTCCCCACATAGTAAAAGTGCCCACTACCCAGTGCCCACGAACACTATGTCTATCAGATCACAGGCTCTCTGTAAAAACGAGACCTGTGAGCGCGCGCGCTGCTTACACAAGCAGCGCGCCCCAAGCAGTAAATGTGCCCGCTCACAGCCCACATCTACTCGCACACATGAGTCCCATGGGACTCGCGCAGCCCCCCCTCACTCAGCCAAACACTGTTGTAAGGTCAAGGGCGAGCGCTCCGCCCGCTGTATTAAGCGCGCCCCCCGCCTCAAATGCCGCAGGCATAACGCCTATGTTTGTGAGCCCCATAGCACCTCTGTCGCACGGCGAACAGAGCGCGCTCTGTATCCGGCCCTTAGCCAACCATGCAGATGCATGGGCAGCGCTTCCAGGGGTTTCGGACTGGGTCTTAGGCATTATAAAGAGAGGCTTCTCGCTACAGTTTTGTCGACGCCCTCCGCGCTTCACAGCGCGCGTCGAAACTTCGGTTCCGCTGAATGTAGCACACCTACTTCGCGCCGAAATATCAAAACTGATAAGCAAAGGGGCGATAGAGCTTGTTCCCCGAGTTCAAAGCGAACAGGGGATATACAGCAGATACTTTCTAGTCCCCAAAAAGGACGGCGGTATCAGACCCATTCTGGATCTCAGACGACTGAACAGAGTATTAGTGAAACGCCGTTTCAAAATGCTCGCAACCAGCAAAATTCTCGCGCATGTTCGCCGAGAAGACTGGTTCATGTCGATAGATCTGAAGGACGCGTATTTTCAAATACAGATAGCGTCACATCACAGGCGATTCTTGAGATTCGCCTTCGAGGGTCAGACATACCAGTATACAGTCCTGCCTTTCGGCTTGTCCCTGGCACCTCGTACATTTACGAAATGCATGGACGCAGCGCTCGCTCCTCTCAGACTCAGAGGCATGCGAGTGCTGAACTATTTGGACGACTGGTTGATCCTAGCCCAATCACGATCTCAGCTCATAGAGCACAGAGCCATTTTACTCGATCACCTCGAGAATCTTGGTATCACGGTCATTTGGGCGAAGAGTTCACTGAACCCCAGCCAAACGATTCCGTTTCTGGGTATAGTTCTGGACTCACAGTCTATGACAGCGCGGCTGTCGCCACAGCGCGTGCTGAACATTCAGCGCGCGGCGATGTCTTTCCGCCGCGGCGCTTTCACCCCGCTCAGAAATTTCAAAGGATGCTGGGTCTCATGGCCTCAGCATCGTCAGTTCTCCGGCTGGGCTTGCTCCGCATGCGCCCGCTGCAGTTCTGGTTGAAAGCGTGGGATCCGCGCAGAGCGTGGGTGTCCGGTCATTTACGCCTCAAGGTCGATCAGGACTGTGTCACAGCCCTGGTGCCTTGGATGGCGAACGACTGGTACCAATCAGGTGTAAGCCTGGGGACTTCCTCGAGGGTGAGGATGGTGTCTACGGACGCATCCACCTCGGGATGGGGAGCGCTGCTCGAGGGCAGACCGTCCTTCGGCCTATGGTCGGAACGGGAAAAGCTCCAACACATAAACTGCCTAGAAATGCTGGCGTTTTTGTCCCCACATCAAGGACCAACACGTCATAGTCCGTTCGGACAACATGGCAGTGGTGTCCTACATAAATCGCCAGGGCGGTCTGAATTCCATACCCCTGTACAGGCTGGCGAAACGCCTCCTGCTATGGGCTCAGCACAACCTGCGCTCGCTGAGAGCAGTACATGTGCCCGGGCTGCTGAATGTGGGCCCGGACAGACTGTCCAGGAACAACGTTCCTACGGGCGAATGGTCTCTACACCCACAAACAGTCCGGCTGTTGTGGGAGAGATTCGGCAAAGCGGAGGTGGACCTATTCGCGTCCCGCGAAAACGCTCACTGCCCCGCATTCTTTTCAAAGACTGACAGCGCGCTGTCCCAAAAGTGGCCGCGCTGCCTGCTATACGCTTTTCCCCCCATCTTCCTCCTGCCTCAGGTGTTGGAACGGGTCAGGAAAACGAAATGCCCAGTGCTGCTTGTAGCACCGTTCTGGAAGAACCAGGCATGGTTCCCAGTTCTGATGCAGTTAGCAGACATCGCTCCATGGCCAGTGCCGTTGAGGAGAGATCTCCTCTCGCAGGCCAGGGGCTCGATCTGGCACCCACACCTGGAACTATGGTCCCTTCATGTGTGGGCGCTCAACGGATACCCGTTGGTCTGGCAGAGGGAGTCATGAATACCATCACGGAGGCTAGAGCGCCGTCGACCAGGCGACTCTATGCTTCAAAGTGGTCGGTTTTCTCCGGCTGGTGTACAGCTCGGAGCCTTTCACCCCTCGAATGTGAGGTAACGGAGGTTCTCTCCTTCCTACAAGAGCTGTTGGATAAGGGCAGATCCCCTTCCACGCTCAAAGTGTATGTGGCGGCTATTTCAGCGTTCTCCGGTTCAACGCTGGGTCAGTCACTGGGAAGGAATGATTTAGTCATCCGCTTCCTCAGGGGAGCTAGGAGACTGAATCCACCCAGACCTCCTTCAGTCCCTACGTGGGACCTTTCTACGGTCCTGGCGGCCATGAAAGGTGCCCCTTTCGAGCCTATCCAGTCTATTAGCCTCAAACATTTGTCTTTCAAAACAGTGTTTTTGATGGCTCTCGCTTCAGTGAAGCGCATAGGCGATCCGCACGCGCTCTCTGTGAGCCCGGCGTGCTTGGAGTTTGGTCCTAATGACTCTAAGTCATACTCAAACCTAAGCACGGCTATGTGCCGAAAGCCCTCAACACGCCTTTTCGGGCTCAGGTTATTTCCCTGGCTGCCCTGCCGGCATCGAGTGAGGAAGGGGACTCGAGTTTTCTTTGCCCTGTTAGGGTTTTAAGAGCTTATATGTCCCGCTCTGCTGTCTTCAGACAGACAGAGCAGCTCTTTGTCTCGTTCAGTGGACGTTCCAAAGGAATGGCTGTTTCGAAACAAAGTCTATTTAGATGGATAGTTGACGCCATAGCGCTGGCTTATACTGCCAAGGGCATTCCATGCCCGTAGGGAGTTAGAGCGCACTCTACGAGAAGCGTTGCTTCTTCGTGGGCTTGGTCCAGCGGGATTTCCCTACAGGATATATGTACGGCGGCAGGCTGGGCCTCTCCGTCTGCATTCATCAGGTTTTATAACCTAGAGGTTCCCGCCTTACAGGCTAAGCTTTTGTCGGTGTAATCTGTTCAGCCATCTAGTCAGACCACTGAAACCCATGCGCAATGCGCTACCGACTATCTTGGGCAGAACTGTGTAAGACCCACATTTCCCACATTAGTTCAGGTTCCCTACCCTGTCTATGTGATGTTATACTTGCGTCTGTGGACATGTCTATTCTACGACGCTACAGTATAGGGAATTAAGGCTCCCACCCTTATTCCCTGACTCTGTGTGAGTCAATCTGGTGATTATGCACTGTGTGCCTGAAATAGCTTCCGGTGATCAGTGTTTTTATCCCAGCACGCACGGCGTTTTGCAAGGGGTTCCCGTAGCGTTTTGATAAAACGCAGTACGAGAGAACTCTCGTAAGAGAACGTACTCGGTTACTAACGTAACCTCGGTTCTCTCTAGAAGAGGGAACGAGTACTGCGTTCTCTGCCGTGCGTACGGTTCACTCTGGTTCGCTTCGGCGATCAAAATCAAGTGAATCAGCCTTCTCGAGCTCCTTTTATAGAGGTAAGCCACGCCCGTTTCGGCGGGAAGTGGCGAGGAGGGCGCGAAGCGCCCTCATTGGCCTGACGTCATCTCAGGCCTCGCTCGATAGGCTTAAGCAGTTGCCGCAGAGCAGCCAATGAGCGAGCAAGCCGTCTCGCCATAGCTGACTGCTGCTGCCGCAACGCGTTTTACATATATGAAAATTAAAGGATAATTTTTTGCTTCAGTGTTTCGTGAAAAGAGACTTTTCCCGTAGCGTTTTGATAAAACGCAGTACTCGTTCCCTCTTCTAGAGAGAACCGAGGTTACGTTAGTAACCGAGTACGTTTTCAATTTTGAATCACATAATATCTCAGAATTTGCTGATTTGGCGATTAAGAAATGTTTCTTATTAGTTATTATTAATGTTAAAAACTGTTGTGCTGGTTTACATTTTTGTGAAAATTTTCCAGATGAGCAGGAAGTTCAAAAGAAAGGCAGTTTTTGTTAAAC
Source organism: Scardinius erythrophthalmus (assembly GCF_964197995.2). NCBI lineage: Eukaryota > Metazoa > Chordata > Actinopteri > Cypriniformes > Leuciscidae > Scardinius > Scardinius erythrophthalmus. The sequence goes on from NC_138231.1 coordinate 39,604,934, forward strand.
AAGTATCAATATAATGCACCTTTTTTGAATTAAAAATTATATTGTCTATGACTTCTTGAGTAATTTTTCACAACTTACAGTAATGTCACATATTGTAGCCTGTCTTATTTAAACTATCTCACAATTACCTTTGTTTTTTGCTCTGAGGTGCAGGAAACAGTCTTCAGTAGAGATCACACTGAAAATCTGGAAGTCGAATAATTTAAACCTGAAAATAGGTTTATTTTTACTTACAAATCAAATGCTACGACATTCTGAAATCCAACTTTTCACCTGATGATAATATAATTTGAAATGGAAAAAGAGCCATTCAGTTACGTTCTTCACGAGGCAAATACTCAGAAAAGTAGCTGTCATGAATAACTCAGATACAATGCTGTGAAACATCCCTATTAACCTTTAAAAACGGTCTTTAAGAACTCAAGATTACAATTGTGCTCAATTGTTCCACGCTTGCATGAATCATTGATGACTCTGTATCAGCACTTTATCGCTCAACAGAATTATTCTCAACTGTGACTGTGAATTTAGGTCACCCAGGTGATGTCATTCAATTGAGTTCGGAATACCATGATGTCATTACCGACTTCCAGGAAGCATTTTAGCACCAGCATATCTAAAACGAATTTTGGTGCTCCCAGAGTGCACTACAGGTGAATAGGCGAAATTAAGAGGGCGGAAACTAATTTACTTTCTCCTTCTGGTAAACCTGGTGATGTCACATTTAAAGAGCTTTTGTGAGACTTGCAGTCTACAGATTACAGTTTGTGCACGTTCCTCTGGCCAGCCTGCCAATGTGTCATGTTTCCTTAAAGAGCTTTTCTCAAACCAACAAGCAGATTACTGCCCTAAATGATGGAGAGTGTCATCATTACAGAAAGTGTAATAATCCTAAGTAGTATCTTATCTATTAACTCTGTCAGCATTTATCTAACCATTTTGTCATTGGAATGAGAAATAAATTACAAGAACCAATATAGAAGACTTCAATGTAGATGACACAAACTTGGTTAGTCATGCTCCTTCGAGACCTGGTGACATCACATACTGACTTAATTTCATCCCATGCCATGTAACTGGTGATGTCACCTTATCTAATACTTTTGAAAATGTGTTGGGATTTTAAAGAATGGCAGCATTTCTACAAATTCTCAAGTAGCCTAAATTTAAGCACTTCCAAATCTTTTTTCATACCCCACAAACCCATAACCTCTTGACTGACACCAAAACAGATGTTCTTTTTAACACATATTATACTGGATTTAGTATTTTCATTAATATTTTATTGATATTAGACCTTGGGGTTAGAAAGATTTTTATAACTTTTATTCAGCAAGGACACATTAAATTGACCAAAAGTGACAGTAGAGACTTTTATAATATTATTAGATTTCTATTTCAAATAAATGTTGATATTTTGTGTGTTCTATTCATTAAAGACCCCAAGAAGACTATTATGTTTTCCCAGAAAAAAATTAAGCAGCAACTGTTTTCAACATTGATAACAAGAAGAAATGTTTCTTAACTTTTGGAACAGTAGTGTATTAAAATTCCTTTTTAAGTTTTCTTAAAGGGATAGTTCACCCAAAAATGAAAAAGTTGTCATCATTTACTCAACCTCATGTTGTTCTAAACCTGTATGAGTTTCTTACTTCTGCTGAACACAAAAGAAGATATTTTAAAGAATGTTGGTAACCAGACTGTTTCCGACACCCATTGACATCCATAGGAAAAAAAATAAATACTATGGAAGTCAATGGGTGCTGTCAACTGTCTGGTTAGCAACATTCTTTAATATATCTTCTTTTGTGTTCAATAAAAGAAAGAAACTCATACAGGTTAGGAACAACATGATTTTGAGTAAATGACAACAAAACTTTCATTTTAGGGTGAACTATCCCTTTAAAAAAGTAACTGAATATTTAAAGCTATTAGTTACAAAAAATATTAAATTTTTCTGACAGCCTTTTTTTTTTTTTTTTTTTTAATAAAGGCTTAACAAATTATCCCCGGAAATTAATTATTCCATAAGAGTTGGATAAGAAGTTCTGATACCTTAAAGACTGGTTAGTTTATCTTCCCTTGAAACCTTTAGTTTATGGGACTCCATCTGCTCATCTCTCTGACAGACTCCTTTGTACTCATACATGCAATATGTCTTTGAATGCAGAATTAGACACTCTCCCTTTAGGAATGAACAATGCTGAAGTTGGGTGAAAGATATAAAAAACACTACACCAAATCAAACCATTACACATCTTCACGTGGCCTAAACATAACTGACAGAGCCAAAGTCTGAAAATTCAAGTTGAAAGCCCTGAGTGCTAGGAAAGTAGACTGTGATAGGTTATCAAATCAAGATGAATAGGAACATGTCTCAGTCTGATCCCTAGACAGCTGTAATGTTCTAAAAGACCTATCGGTATTGATTCCATCAGGCCTTTGTGGAACAGAAACTGTGTACCTCTTGGCCAGATCAAAAGAGGTCAGGTGGAGCTGAACCTCATGAAGACATTTCACCCTTCAGATGGACACATAATCCAACAAGATCAATTTATGAGCAGCGACAAGAAATTATCCATTTACAGAACCCGATGTTGACACTGAACAGACATCAAATAAGAAACAGCAGATCTTAAACATTTAAAAGGTACACTACAGAAGATTGCGTGCTAAATTGTTTAAAAAAGCATTATTGAACAAGTACATTTGTGCAAATCGTACAGAGCCTCTTTTATGCCACTACGGTCAAGTCAAGCTTTTTACAATACGGATTGTTTCAAAGCAGCTTTACAGAGATAACAGGAAAATAAAGCAAAAAACGTTTATTTCCAGAAGAAAATAGCATCACAGTTCAGCTTAATTAAGTTTAGTGATATTTAATTTTTGTTTAAAAACAAAGTTATTAATTTAGTTCATTTATATATATATATATATATATATATAGCCGCTCTGGAGAAAACCGTGATGTCATCGTCCAGCTAAGTTCAGTTCTTGTATAATAGTGTCAATGCAGGAGATCAATATTATTGTTGAATATTAAATTAGATGTTAAATTTAATGTCCCTAACTAAGCAAGCCAAGCCAATGGCAACAAAGGTGGAAAATGGCGACAGTGGCAAGGAACTAAAACTCCATCAGTGGCAGAATGGAGAAAAAAACCTTGGGAGAACCCAGGCTCAGTCGGGGCCAGTTCTCCTCTGGCCAGTGAACGAACAGTGTATGATTATGATTCAGGCAGCATTATAGGTCAGAAGTGAGATTGGTTTGGACAATCAGAATATTATCCAGTTCCATCTGGTTGAAGATCGGAGTCATTAAGCCGGTATGGAGACGGGTTTGTTGAGGATCAGTGCCGATGGCTGTCGTGTCGATGAGGCCTTCACAGGGGAGAGTCTAGTTGACACAATCTCTGCTGACACTTCAGGGATGCGTTGTGGTCGTGTCTAGGTGCAGGTCCTCCATCTGATCTGGATACGGCCCAGATCTGGCTGATTACAGTAAACCAGAGAGACTAATATTAGCGTAGATGCCATTCTTCTTATGATGTAACGAGTACATCAGGTGTTATAAGAAGTGTTCCCGGTTCCAGCTGTTCAAATTTATGCAGCCTATAATCATTTAACTGATTTGAATAATAGGAATGTATAATTTTCTATGTGTATGCCAGGTTAAAGAGATGTGTTTTTAGTCTAGATTTAAACTGACAGAGTGTGTCTGCTTCCCGGACAATGTTAGGAAGGCTGTTCCAGAATTTTGGTGCTAAATAGGAAAAGGATCTGCCGCCAGCAGTCGATTTTGATACTCTAGGTATTATCAACTGTCCAGAGTTTTGAGATCGCAGTAGATGTGAAGGACTATAATGCGTTAAGAGCTCGCTCAAGTATACTGCGGAGCTAAACCATTTGCTTTGTAAGTAATCAGCAATATATTAAAGTTTATATTATGTTCAATAAGGAGCCAATGCAATGTTGACAGAACCGGGCTAATATGGTCATACTTCCTGGTTCTAGTAAGAACTCGAGCTGCTGCGTTTTGGACCAGTTGTAGTTTGTTTATTATGCGTGCAGGGCAACCACCCAGTAGAGCATTACAATAATCTAGCCTTGAGGTCATGAATGCATGAACTAACTGTTCTGCATTTTTCATTGAAAGCATACGTCGTAATTTAGATATATTTTTAAGATGGAAGAATGGGGGTTTACAGATGCTAGAAACGTGGCTTTCAAATGAAAGATTGGCATCAAAGAGCACACCCAGGTTCCTAACCGACGACGAAGACTTGACAGAGCAGCCATCAATTGTTAGACAGTATTCTAGGTTAGTACGTGCAGAGGTTTTTTGTCCAATCATTAGAACTCTGTTATCTATATAAAGTGCTGCTGGAGCTCATCGGGTTGGTTGGGACATGATTCAAAGGGCAGGGTGGGGTCATCTGCCAGAAGAATTTGTCAATGAGACGACGTGGTGTCTGCTGCTTATATAGTATGCTCGTAATGATGATTGACAGGACTGAATGTTTAGGCTCCTCCCAAACCTATGTTTTGAACTTCATTTAATAAAGAAAAATGGATGTTGTTGGTTTCATGTTTACACAGTAAAATCCCCAGTGTTAAACAAACACTGCTCAGTTTTAATAAGGTCCCAATCTATAGAGAGTAAAAGTAACACTGAAGCAATGTTGCAGTTAGTGAAATGAAGTAGATTTACTCTACAAGTGATCATTGAGCATTAGTGATGACACCTGTGGTTAACAAACAGAATCATTTAAAAGAAACAACAAGAACAGAAAAAGAGAATAGATTAGCAGAAACACAACAACTACAACTGACTTACAGCCACACAGCCTTAGATGAAATCAACTGCAAATGAAAAGAAATATCTCACCAGAGGATGTTTAAACAACTCCAAAAACAGCATTACTCACTTATTACAAACGAGTTTGGCTTTATTTCTTTCATATGTTACATTTAACAAAGGTTGTTGAAGTCTGTGTGAAATCACCATTATGGTGATTAGTGTTCCCTTTAGTTGGGCACTTGGCCATTGACTTAAATTATTTAATTAATGATTGAATTAATTATCTTTCAGCAATTGTTGAAAGTGCATGCTATCACTATATTCAACATTTAATATTTCCTGCTCCTGACTGCAATGAAAGCAAAAGAAATGACAAGGTTATAATCATATAATTCAATAAATCATATGTTTAAGCCTTATATTTGTAACAAAAATAGTAGTTCAGGGAAGAAAGAGGCAGGAACCGGTTAATATTTTACAAACTTTAATTCCAAAATAAACTCACACTCAACCCTGAAAGACCATGCTGGAGAACTAGCTTCACCAGCTCCGTTTTGCTTGAGAACAGCATGAATATGCTGGTCCACCAGCTAGACCAGCACTAGACTAGCATAAAACAGCATGAACCAGCATTATGCCAGCACTAACCAGCATAAACCAGCCTGGACCAGCATGGACTCCATGATGGTTTATGCTGGATTTTTCAGCAGGGATACAACAGTGAGTGACTGTAGGGTTCGATTTGGCAAGAAATGTCAGGCTTATCTCTGTAAACAAAGAATATAAGGTCTGGCTACTACAGCATATGATATTTACTTGCTCAGATGACATTTTCACCTATGCCTAGGACTTCTTACTATCAGTTACCTTGATGTAGCTAGTAATATCCGCTAAAAAAAAACTCACAAAAGAGCTGTGCCGAAGTGCAACCAATGTAAAAAATATTACTCCACTAGTAAATTATAATGCTATGTTTCAACCACAGATGTCGATGGCGAGTAGTGTACCTTTAAATACAACAGAAAATAAAAGAACATAATATAAAAAAGTGAGCCAGCGTGTAAAGAGTATTGGTTTACATTTCTTATGCAAGTAAATTCCAAATATATTTATAATTATACAGTGAGCGCCAAATTAGTGAAATTCAGAAATGTCAGAGTAAATAAAACAAACATCCTGAAAAGTCTTTTGAGACGAGAGGCTAAAACATTTTGTTACTTCTGTTTGTGCAACAGCTAAATGAATAAGTAATATTTCAAAGAAGCCATGAGATATTTTTGACCTGTGACTGCATTGTTTTTTACCCATGCTGACTCTCTCTTTTCCTTGTCCTTGAGATCTTGCAATTATAATCACAGTGATCATTGTTAACAGATTCAAGTGTTACATCTCATAAATGGAAACATTTGAATATTAGCATGTTATTTCAGTGTACTGGGCAAGATTTCACAGAGGAATAGAGTGAGACGAAAGGAGAATGTGAGGCACTGGTTGATGGGGTTGGGATATGGCGAGATAAAGCTAATACTATATTCAGACTAGCTGATGTGAGTTGTAATTGCTCCAGGGCCGAGCTAACATGGGGTCTGGACCAACTATATAATAGTGGCTATTAGCAGATGATTAGGCACATGATGATGAAGTGTTTCTTGTTGATTTGGTCCTCTCATTTATTCATGTCAGTGTGTATGCGTGTATTCCAAGAGCTTATATATTATATATGCCTGCTGAAAAGACCAGCTTAGACTAGCATAAATTTCCAAGCTGGTCCCCACAAGCAGAGACATAACAAACGTTATATCCCCTTTTAGACATTTCTAAGTTTGCACCACTAATTTTTTGGTAAATAATAGCAGACATTAGAGACTAAAGTCTTTACATACTGTATACAAAGACAGTGCACTCCTATGATCACAAATGGGAGAAAGTGCATTGTGCAACATGGCAGAATAAGTCATGCCTTCTAAATAAAAGAGCCAATCGCTGATTGGCACAGTCGTTCACTGAATTCGACTAGTATACTACTCGTACTGTGATTACCATATCTAAGGCAGAAATGGTAAGAGTAGTATGAGGTTTTCAATTGAGACACTGCAGCTATTTAGCTATTTTATTTATCACATGCGCATTGGCTGGTTCAGCTTGAAAAATTCTTTTTTTTTGTCATGATTTGAACATTTAGAAACAAAATTCAGACAGTTGTTGTCAGATTGCATTAGTGATTTCAAATATAAAATTTAATTGTAAGCTTGGTGAACAAAGAGATATGATTCAGAGAGATAGGAGTTGTACTTGCATGACTGAAATATCAGCTCGAGAGGCGTTTCAAAGATGTCTGCCTAAGTGAAATTAAAGGGACTTTGATAATAATTTATTTTGCTTGCCATTAACATGAACAACAATTTTAAGACCAAACAGAAGCTTTTGACAAACAGTTTAGTTCTAGCGCCTATTTCTTTACTAAAACGTCACAAATTAGCTAGGACTACTGGGCCAATTGAATATTAACTACATGAAGCCACCTAATTAATATTTATGAGTAAAGCTGAAATGATTTATCATAATTGTGCAATCACCGACATTGTGGGGACAAGACAACTGTCCCAAGGAGGACAAAAGCCTTATAAATATAGTAAAACCCAAAATTACAATTCTGTCCTCATTTATTCACCCTCATGTCACTGGAAATCTGTATGACATTAATTCTTCTGGAACATAAAAGAAGATATCTTAAAAAAACATTAAGATTTGTAATCTTACCCACATTACTTAATGTTTCTCAGCATCTCTTGATTAAAATTAAACATACACACACTTTACCTTCATCTATCTTCTTCTCAATAATAGGGCACAAAGATGCATCCCAATACATCCATTCAATCTACCCCTGGACTAGATCAATACAGAGGCCTCACTGCACTATTAGCCGATTTCTCTTCATTCATTACATCTATTCATCAGCAAAGCACATGCTCCTGATGCTCCAGTTATCAGAGGAGAGCCCCGGAGGAGAGAGGAGAAACACTGCTTATGCTCAGTATATGCACATTGCAAACACTGGAAAAACAATTCAAGTTCTTTATTTGCTATTTTTTTTAGAGATTTCTTTTCTCTTTTTCTGGTTGGAGATGATTATTGAAATCATTTTGGAAGCGTAAATTGCAAATGTAGGACAGAAAAACATGTATTGGATCATCAACAACATTACAAACATCTCTGGCTACCTAATGGTTAGGCCAGCATTTAGATATCGATTTCCCTATTGATCACAGATGTCTGCAGCCTGCTTGACATTAACACAAATGCAACGTGCAAGGCGCATATTGATATGTGCTGTCTGAAGGTTGACAGGATTGTGCATTTTAGCATACCAACTACAAATAAATGTGATTAAAAACACAATACCAGCACTGATGGTAATGTTCATCACATGCACATAATATTCAACACTTATACTACCCCGTAAGGAAAACATAGATGCAATTTGCAATTTTGCATAGATGCAAAAGAGACCGGGGCCAGTTGTCACATGGTGAAGTTGCCTCAAGCCCTATTTGGGTGAAAAGTCCAATTGCATATAGTTCAAAACTATCTAAAAATCTATATCATATAAACTAAAATTGCAATATCATTATATATATATACTCACCTAAAGGATTATTAGGAACACCTGTTCAATTTCTAATTAATGCAATTATCTAATCAACCAATCACATGGCAGTTGCTTCAATGCATTTAGGGGTGCGGTCCTGGTCAAGAAAATCTCCTGACCTCCAAACTGAATGTCAGAATGGGAAAGAAAGGTGATTTAAGCAATTTTGAGCGTGGCATGGTTGTTGGTGCCAGACGGGCCGGTCTGAGTATTTCGCAATCTGCTCAGTTACTGGGATTTTCACGCACAACCATTTCTAGGGTTTACAAAGAATGGTGTGAAAAGGGAAAAACATCCAGTATGCGGCAGTCCTGTGGGCGAAAATGCCTTGTTGATGCTAGAGGTCAGAGGAGAATGGGCCGACTGATTCAAGCTGATAGAAGAGCAACTTTGACTGAAATAACCACTCGTTACAACCGAGGTATGCAGCAAAGCATTTGTGAAGCCACAACACGCACAACCTTGAGGCGGATGGGCTACAACAGCAGAAGACTCCACCGGGTACCACTCATCTCCACTACAAATAGGAAAAAGAGGCTACAATTTGCACGAGCTCACCAAAATTGGACAGTTGAAGACTGGAAAAATGTTGCCTGGTCTGATGAGTCTCGATTTCTGTTGAGACATTCAGATGGTAGAGTCAGAATTTGGCGTAAACAGAATGAGAACATGGATCCATCATGCCTTGTTACCACTGTGCAGGCTGGTGGTGGTGGTGTAATGGTGTGGGGGATGTTTTCTTGGCACACTTTAGGCCCCTTAGTGTCCTAAGGGCATCGTTTAAATGCCACGGCCTACCTGAGCATTGCTTCTGACCATGTCCATCCCTTAATGACCACCATGTACCCATCCTCTGATGGCTACTTCCAGCAGGATAATGCACCATGTCACAAAGCTCGAATCATTTCAAATTGGTTTCTTGAACATGACAATGAGTTCACTGTACTAAAATGGCCCCCACAGTCACCAGATCTCAACCCAATAGAGCATCTTTGGGATGTGGTGGAACGGGAGCTTCGTGCCCTGAATGTGCATCCCACAAATCTCCATCAACTGCAAGATGCTATCCGATCAATATGGGCCAACATTTCTAAAGAATGCTTTCAGCACCTTGTTGAATCAATGCCATGTAGAATTAAGGCAGTTCTGAAGGCGAAAGGGGGTCAAACACAGTATTAGTATGGTGTTCCTAATAATCCTTTAGGTAAAAAAAAAAAAAAATATATATATATATATATATATATATATTTTTTTTTTTTTTTCATATATATATATATATATATATATATATATATATATATATATATATATATATATATATATATATATATATATATAAATAAATAAATAAATGTTAAGCTGTTGGGTGAACAGTTTAATAAAAAATAAAAAAAACTTAAATTAATTTTGTAATTATACAATTGGCTAATTATCACAAAAGGCCAGCAAGTGTTAAATTAACTGTATCTTTTTTTCCTGGACAATAACAGTGAAAACAGTATAAGCTTTTTTGTTGCCAAGACTTTAAGGTATCGTTACACTGAAACCGACATTCAAAAATAAACCTACCCAGGGAAATATTCACTTGAGTAAAAGAGTGTGACAACTAGCCCCAGTCTCCACTCTATTTATGTTTGTTTATATGAGAGAGTCTGCAAATGAGAAATGTATGTGGGGAGGCATTTCCTGCATATGTTTTTGGACATTTCAGTGGTAGGTAAATGTCACTGTAATGCAAATTATGAGATTGGCTTGTGACAAGCTGTAATTGATAGAAATCCCTCATGCTTGCATGTGTGTGGTAGACCGCTCAGTCTTGCTTTTCAGTCCCTGCATGCAGAGAGCTCATATTTCCTGCTGTGACGGCTCTTTCTCATCAGCTCTAGCATGGCTCTCTGCCAGCGCCCCGGCACACCTGGGTAATCCTGCATGGCACCGGAGCCCTGTTGGGACTACAGAAGAACATATTATCCAACCCGGGCTAAGGCAGATAAGTGCCTGTGAGTGGCAACTGCGGACGTGGGGGGAAATGAATGGCAGAGCAGTGGAGAGGAAACTGGCGGGAATACTGATGAAGTTTGAGGGAAATTCAAGAGCCCTGCAAAAGATGTAATGCGTAGACTTTACAGTATTACGGAGAGAAGATTGCGTTTGTATAGATCACGGGTTGTCTATAATGCTTTGAGCCGGAGTGCTGGAGGTCTTTAGCGTAAAATTCAGGTATTTGGGATTGGGAGGTAATCTCAGACATAGTGATGTTGTTAGTTTCTGTCTCAGGGGTCTAGTCTCTTGATCTCTTAAACCCTTAAAAGAGCTGATAAGAACTCCTGATTGGATTTCTTGGAAATGCAAGATCTTCATAGAAGCTTTTCCTAAACTACCTTTCCAATTTAGAAGTCCTGGTATTGTCTTGCACTGACAGCTCCTCTGTAACTCTTTCACACCCTTCGAACACCTTTTGAACATTCTTTAACAGCTCAGTAAGGTTGCCAGAAGAAACGAACCCTGCGGCTCGCATAAAGAGGTAGAAAAGGCTGCAAAAGGCTTTTCGTTTGCATTCACAGACGGATGACTTGCAGCACTTGATACAGTAGCACATCACACAAAGATTCTGCAAGGCACCCAGCTTATGAATCCATTTTTAATTACCAAAAACGGAGCCCCTGCTGGGGCACTGGGGTTCATGGAAGTTCACTTCGTTTGATGTTTCCATTACAGACTCACTTTCCTGTGTGATTTTCAAGTAACGCTCATTGAGATGTCAGATAACTCGCTTTCACATTAGACACATTTTTTTTCATCATTCCTAGTTCTCGCGGATATGCAATAGTTTCCCCTTAAGTTGAGACTGTTACTATGGGATGTTTCATGATACATATATAATATAGTTTGGGGTAATTATACAACTTTTTTTTTTTTTTTAATGAAGTTACTACTTTTATTTAGCAAGGATTCATTCAATTGATCAAAAGTGACAGACATTTTTTGTTCCAAAACATGTCTATTTTAAATAAATGTTGCTCGGTTGAACTTTAAAGTTAAGGAAACCTAAAAGACAATTAATCACGTTTTTATTGATAATAATCATGTGACTGTTCCTGAGCGCTGCACATTTTACGGAGAACATCTTCCAGAACCACAATGCAGGCTACACAAAGCATCTCCTGAAATGGAGCAGTTTCCACTTTATTGGGATAATCTGTAGCTGGATTACAACTTGTAAGTAGCCTATGTCTTATTATTTGTAGTTGCGTTTTCTATGAACAGTTCAACGTTAATTATAAGTTGTATGTTGTTGCTACGCTCGCCTGCTTGCCAACATTAGTGTTTAGTGTTGTTTATAGCTTTTGTAAGCTCTCGCTTTTGTAAGGCTGTTCACTGCCTCTTAGAGAAATTAAACTTGTTTTTGTGATTTATTTCTGTTTGTATGACCATAGTTATCCATAAATATCATGATTAAATGGTGGATAACTAACATCGTGTTTATAAGAAAACCATACCACTCTGAAACGTCCTGTGAAATCCGTGCATGAAATCCGTTCTAGATCTTTTTGTTAGTGGTTTGAATTGAAATTGCCTCCATCCTTTATATTTACACTAGAGAAGAACGCTGTTATGGAGGGGCGGGACATTTCCCGAACACATCCACATCCACACATCCGCTGTCACAACACACTGGGCCAGCTAACCAATCACAGCACATTTCGTATTTTGGAAGGAGGGGCTTCATCGAAAAAGACGTTCGGACCGTAAAAAAAATAAAAAATAAAAAATCGGACACGCTGGGAAGGGAGGAGCTGTAATAATGTAAAATATGTGAAAAATAATGCGTTTTGAAAGCATATTCTAGTACACCACACATTGTAAAAGGGCATAATAGGAGGAGGACCCCTTTAACTTATATTAAAACAGAAAACAGTTATTTTGAATTGTAATAATATTTCACAATAGTATAGCCTACTGTTTTTGCTGTATTTTGGATCCAATAAATGCAGCCTTGGTGAAAAAAAAATAAATTAATCTTACCAACCCCAATCTTTTGAACGGTAGACACATATATTTAGTTTGAAGCTTTCATCTATTTTGCAAAAACGCAGTGATTTGCTCAACATGAACCTGTTTTGCTTCTAAAATTTGAAATATTTCTTTGTGAAATTTTTTTTTCAATGAAAAGCATTAAGGTGGGACCATATGTGGCTTTTCCATACCAAAATTTATACTGATTTTGATAATACATAAATACTTAAAACACTAACATTTTCTATTAGCCATGTGTGACTTTGTCTTAAATTGCACCCTAAACACTCGCAGTCTTCCTACAAGTACGCACTTTCGTGATTTAACGCTTTGACTGTTGGGTTGATGAGCCACAGCAGGTGCTCATGTGCAGCCTCTGCAAAGTGCGCATATCGACTGCAAAGGGGTGTCTGTGTCTCAAAGGGTGCTGTCTGGTTATACATCTCGTTTGAAGCAGCTTCTGACAGCAAAAGGCTGTTCTACTAAGTACTAAAGATGCTTGCCATGAAGGGGGTGAATAATTTTGAAACTGCAGAAGTCATTAAAAGTTGCATTTTCAGTTAGATTTGTGGAAACCACTTGAAACATTTGTTGTGTTTAGCTATTTTTAATTACCTTTGTTTGATTTGTTCATTGCAAACAGCTGAAAGTCTGTACATTTTGCCAATAAACCTGATTTGCACTGGGGGTTGAATAATTTCGATTGCAAATGTGTGTTTTTTTTTTACAGATTTTTTTAAATGGAGCAACAAAACAGCAATCAGTGTTTTAAAGTTCAGTCAGAGTACATTATATTGGTATATTAAGTCTGAAATCAGGCCGCTTCCATTTCAAATTTCCTCCATTTCTCAAATATCATTATGCAAGGACATCTGTGAGTGAGGAGAAACATTTAATATGTGGCTGTCTTCCCCATTTGCCGTGTAAAGTTTAATGAGAGGCTCTAGGGTTGGCACTGCATGAATTATGTATACATTATTCTATTTTAAAGCCCACACCAGGCATCTATCTTTCGGATGGACCGGAACCAATGTGATGGACTGGTTGAAAATGAAGGGCCCGGGGCAGATGTGCGAGAGACATCACACAGAAACGCATTACAAGGAGTGTGTGTGTGTGTGTGTGTGTGTGTGTGTGTGTGTGTGTGTGTGTGTGTGTGTGTGTTTATGTTGCTAGGTCCCTAGAGAACTTAATATAAAAATTAAAAAAAAACATAGGTACAAGGGTTTATCCCTCAGGACCTACCAGAGGAAATACAAAGATGAGAGAGGAGGAAAAACAGAGGGAAACTTAGAAAGTTATAAAAAGAGGGGAAAAACATGCGATGCACAAGAAAGCACAGAAGAGAGCATGAAGTAATCTAGATGCAGCAGGAATGGATGGATCAATCTTGAAGCATCAATACTTCAGACACTGGTGAATCTTCAGTGCCTCAGACATAACTGCTGAATCTAATTTTCAGTGCTTAGGCAAAATAAATGATATTATCCCCAAGTTATGAATGTGAGTTTGCAGTCTATATTGAATGTGAAACAATAAAATACATAATAATACAAACATAGAGCGTGACAATGAACAAATTACTTTCATGAACTGGTTCATTTCAGTGAATCAAAAACATACATTACGACTAGTGTAGTCCAATCGCCGAAACTAACGACTCCCATCCGTTCTTTTAATGAATAGTTCTATAAGACGAGAGAAAATTTCTTTCAAATGTAATTGGATTATGGATGGATTTGAAACATACCTAAATGGATTAGAATCGAATCAAAAACAGAATCGAACCAAATCAAATGAATAGCTTGTGAATTGAATTGAATCAGAATCTGTATCGATACCCAGCCCTAAAAATAAATGCATAAGCTTCAAGTGTTCAATAGAACTGTTAAAAAAATAGATGTTTAGGCCTTTTAAAGTTAATATTAATATCTTTTTAATGTCAAATGGATATAACTACAATGGTATCAGCCTTGATAGTACTTGATATCTGATTGAAAAAAAAAAAACTAAGCCACAGAGAGAAGGAAAAGGCAGTAATGAAGCGTTTTGAGCGACCATGATAACGTGTCTCTCTCTGCACAGATGGGTTCAGCTGGAGTCTGCTTCGCCTGGGGGAACCTCGGTGGGCACAAATCCTAAATCACATATGTCCCCTCAGGCTCATATCTGCTGTTTGCCTCCAGACACCACAGCGTTAAGAAATTTTGAATAAGAACTTGAATAATACTCTCTCTCGCAGACACATGCCACATCATGACTATTTCTTCATGCCGGAACAGAGATAAAAATCCTTAAACAGTTTGTTCAACTCTGTATGTGACCAATACTATCAAGGCATACATGCCAAGGTCAATGGCAAGGGGACACAGGGTCCTCCTGGTTGTCATAGAGACCTTCCCCGGTCTCCATAGTGACCCTGTCTTAACTGACCTCATGTGGCTCATCAATTTAGTGACCCAAAGACATGACTCAGATTGTATATTAGTCGATCTGTTCTGTGCGATCAATAACAATGCCATGGCTGAACTCCTCTTCATTTAATCAAAGACCAAGACTGTTCTACCACTGCCATTTGTGAATGATACTGCTCATTACATTTGTCTCTGCACCAAGGATGGGCTGGCCATAGGGAGCGCTGGGGCTTTTCCCAGTGGGATGGCCTACTTCTGGGACAGCTGCCGAAACCAAATTCAGATGTAAAATAAATAAACAAACACAAAGATTTTACAGGCAGAAAAGGTTTAGAAATCATAAGGCTGCCCTATTAAAATAGTGAAATATGCAATTAAA
This sequence comes from Scardinius erythrophthalmus, assembly GCF_964197995.2. Classification (NCBI taxonomy): domain Eukaryota; kingdom Metazoa; phylum Chordata; class Actinopteri; order Cypriniformes; family Leuciscidae; genus Scardinius; species Scardinius erythrophthalmus. The sequence goes on from NC_138231.1 coordinate 39,620,196, forward strand.
TGTGGCCCATTCTTAGCTTACAAGTAAAAAAACCAATCTTTTAGCATTTCTTTTCTTCGCAATGGCAACTGCCATTTATAGCCAATCACCTGAACTGTGAATGTCATGTGACACAAACTCTGAAGCCACAGGAAAATTACATCCTGAGTCTGACCACGTGATACAAGAACACACACAAGCCCAAGTCCTTCACTATAGCAGTTCAGTTTAAAATAATACAAATTTGGGACTAGTAAAAAAAAAACTACAATAATACATCGTTGTGCACAATTATGATAGCCTATTTATTCATAATAATACACAACTTCTGAAAGGCAATGAATGGAGAAACATTTTAACTATCTGAACCAAACAAAATTTGACCCTCTGTGTGTGCCCAGTGTATCACATGACCATATCTCTCTGTGTGGCTGTGTCTGGAGCTGAGGTCAAAGGTCACGTGAGAGGGAAATCTGAATAATAGCCATGAGGGAGTCCGAGATAGCTTGAGGAGAAAGAGGGAGGTATTTCTCACAAAGGCCCAGTTTGTTAGTCTTTCATGATGGAAAGAAAGAAAGAAAGAAAGAAAGAAAGAAAGAAAGAAAGAAAGAAAGAAAGAAAGAAAGAAAGAAAGAAAGAAAGAAAGAAAGAAAGAAAGAAAGAAAGAAAGAAAGAAAGAAAGAAAGTGATTTTGTTCATAATTTGCTCTGCGAACACACAACTGCAATAACAACGGATCCAGCAGGATGACAAATGTAACATAACCAGAAAGAACTACAACACATGCGCTGTAATTTTACCAGACTCACCAAGGTCAGGAATTTAGTTTAAGATGTAAAAGGTTACATGTGCACACATAATATAATGACAGAGAAACTCTATTCTGCAACATCAGAGCTTAAATGAAATCAGATCAGGCTAAGCTGAGCTGGAGGAAAAGCCCAAAACCAAATCATCTCAACCCTCCAATCCAAGTCATTCAGCTCAACGCCGAATGCAGATCGCCAACAGCGCTTCTGGCCAGCAATCTCTCTGAAAAAGCCCATTGCTTCTAGCAAAGTGAGTAAAAAAAGGGAGTGGGAGGACAAAAGATTACAGCCTTTTCAATTGACTATTTTCTCTGATTATAGCGTTACAGGCAAAACTCTCAAAAATGTTTCTTTAATCTAAAATTAAATTAAAATACAATAAATAAATATAAATTCAAATATAAAAAATAAATATAAGTAACAAAATAAAGAAATAAAAATATACTCTATATTTCATATCCAATTATTTATTTATTTGGTAAGTAGATGTACACTAAATGGGATTACAGACAGTCAGACGATCATTATTGCAAAATAAACCCTATGTTTGTTGTCCCTATGACCTTGGGAATTATTTATCAATAATGACGATTGACTACGTTATCCATTGATTATTTCCGCAATGAAGTTTCTATTTAATTACAGCTTTTAAAATTATCTCTGAATGATTCAGTGTGTAACGGATATTTTAAATATCCCGAGCCTCTAGTCTATAATAATCTTTGGATTCTCCCTACTTTTACCCACCCAGAACCGACTATTCTATTATTACCTCAAGCGGTATCATATGTTGCTCCCCACCTCAAGCATACGTACTTGCATTTCAAACACACAGTAAGGCAACACACCCAGTGAGCACTGGGAGCCTTAGATCGCTTTATGAGAGATGGTTAACCTTCCTCAGCCTATGCCTGTGACAGCTGTCAGCTTTGAAAAGACACCAACCTTTCATTTCACACAAGGGAGAGCCAGAGAGCCTCTCTCTCCAGGCTTTCAGGTGGAGGACACTCCAGCAGCCCCTGCATTATATAAGAACAGAGTGGTTTCACATTAGCCCATTGACTTTGAGGGCATGAACTGATGGAATATTAAACAAATGAAAGAGAGACGGGGCAGGATGCATGTGTAGTTCGTTTCTATATCCCTGCAGGTTTGAATTTGTACCCTCAACACGTGATGAGCCTTTTACTCTGCTTCAATAAAAACACTGTAGTACTTGATAAAAGATAACAAGATCAAAAAGCATGTTCATTTTGAAAAGAAACTGAAATTGCAACCAACTTTATTCCCCATTGTGATATATATACAAGAGAGATGGCGTATTCAATTAAAAAATAAATAAAAATATGCAGGACTTGAAAAATAATGTGCGAGGATGATACTGTAAAATTCCGTTACGAAATAATTGTTCACGTTGAATTAAATTTTCCTATTTTAATTTTTTGTTTAAAGTTTTACATGTCTACCAGAAATATAATGTATAAAAATGTACTTCAATGTACATCAAATTGTGACATGTTGAAGGAACACAAACTAATATGATTTCCATCTTTAAGAACTGTTTAATATTTTATAAAGTATATATATTAAGTATTATATTTATTAAAGTATATTATCCATATTTTGACCTGTTCGTCCTCAAAGATTAATGATGCTTAAAGTTGCTTTAAAATCCAATATGGCATGCACTGCAAAAACTTTTCCAGTAAAATGAGAGTGTAAGACAGTGTAAGATAAGATTTTGTTTTCAAAGAATATATCTTGAATTAAGTTTATTATTTCATTGACTACATTCCAGATATGTTTTCTTAAATTAAGAGTAAGACATAGAATATTGTGATATTTTGCAAATGTTTCTTGTTTTAATGATGTTTAGCTAGTTTTACTGGACAACAAGGCAAAATGTTAAGAAAATTATCTTTTTTCAGTCTGGAACTAAATTTAAGTATAATTAATAGTATAAACAACATTACATCAATATGGAGATTTTTTTTATTTATTTCATTGTGTGAGACTAAATGCCACAGATATGATAACTTATTAATAAGCATTTTAATCATAATGGCCCTCATTTATCAATCTTGCGTAGAAACGGGCGTATATATTGGCGTAAGATTATGCTTACACTCTTCTCATCGCCTGATTTATGAAGCTGTGCGTACCTTTGAAATTCTGGTGTACGCAATACCTGCCCTTGATAAATGCCGCGGCTGAAAACGATCGTCATTAGAATAACACGCCCCTATATATTCAAGTCTCCGCTCCCCCCACGCCCTCATTTTACGCCATGGACACACGGAAGACGGCAAATTAAAGAGAAACTTCTTTGAAAAAAGAGAAAGCGAAACCAGGGAAGTGGAAAGAAACAAAATTGATTTCTAGATTTTTATTATTAATGACGCTTTTTGTTATTTAGAAGAAGAATGTCGTTATTATTATTTGTATTATTATTATTATTATTATTATTATTATTATTTAAAAGAAGAAGAATGGCATTTTTATTATTTTGTCAGTCTGAATTATTTTTTTGGTCATTGGAAGCCTTTCATTACTAAACCCAGTCCGTGCATACCTGCCGGGCCTAACCCTGGCCTAACCATCGTTTCAAAGAATAGTACAACGGCAAACGCGCGTCGAGTATAAACGCCTCGTCCGTTTGGGGAGGTGCGCGCGCAGTCTGCGGAGACTCGCGCTGCGGAGCCAGGCGAAAGTATAAACAAGGCTTGAAACGTCAGGTAAAGCGCACAGGCTCGCAACTTAAGGAATACATATGCCTACAATTCAAATGCTCTGGTAAAGTCACACAAATTAAACATTGAAGTCCATGTTGCACAAAAATAAACACAAAGTTTATAATTACTATGTTGTTTTTTTTTTTACAGTGGGTCATATTATATTATATCTTTTAGTTTGTCAGTGCGTTTTGTGGTGTTAGGAATTGTTTTTTTGCGCATTCCCGCATTCAAAACGTGCGTACACCACCTCCCGAGCTGGCGTAGGATTTGAGCGTGCCGTACGCCAACGTCCATATTGATAAATCTCAAAGTTAACGTGGTTTTGGGTGTACGCCATGTGTGCTGGAAATTTGGTGTACGCACTTTTGATAAATGAGGGCCAATATGTTTAGTAATTACTATTTATTTGGTGCTTTCCAAATTCCTTATTTCAAAAACATTCTTTGTGCGTTCTACAGCACCTCCCGTATACTCATGTAAAGTTAATGTCTCAAACACTCGCAGTGCAGCCACCAGAGACCTGTGCATTTGACAGAGAAATCTCTCCCTATCCTTCTTTTATTAAAGTCTGCATGCATAACATCTACACTCAGGATGCATCCTTCCCCCTATCCATATCTGTGTTTCCCCCTCTCCATATCTGTGTTCCCCCCACTCCGCGTTGCCCCGTGCCTCCTCACATATTCTTTTAATCTCTGCTTGGTGCTGTTATAATTGTTCTCTGTTCCTTTCATGATTTGTAACCAAGACCCAGAACGATTGGAGCACAGATGAGTCCAGTGACAGCTCACACTGAGATCCAAACCTTGTATGTCTGGTGTGGTTGATGTGTCTGGGTACAACACTGATGATGAAAGACTTGAAACTTTAGAGTGATGTACAGTATGTCATCGTCTGCCATGATATGGATGGCATGAGGTAATTGTTACTCGTTCCATTTACACTTTCTGTCCTTTTACTTAATTTGACTTATTTTTGGTCTGTTTTCATTGTATGCAGCCACACTTAAGGTTGTATACGATAAAGTTACACATTTTTTTTATATTCTTTGCGACAAGCACAGGCTGATGACATATGCAATTTCCCTTGAAATCTGTCCCGACAGCTCTTAAATATTAATCATTTTTGGGGCTGCACGATATATCTCGATATATCGAGTTATCGCAAGTGTACTTATTACCATATGCATATCGTAACGGCTTGCGATAACTGCATGACTTTAATACTCCAAAAGATTACAAAAAGTCCAGGTTTTAGGTCGCCGCAGAGACTGGACACATGACTGTTCAACGCTATCTCTCGACCAATTTGTACGAATTCGTGATAAAAAGGTGGCTAATTCGTATGAATTCGTACGACCTCACTCGTACGAATTTGTACGATTTGTCTAAACCCACGTGATGGGTAGGTTTAGGGGCGGGGTCAGGGGTAGGTCATTCATATGAATTGGACAATTTGTAAAATATGTACGATTTAGCAAAAATCGTACTAATTCGACCGAGTGAGGTCGTATGAATTCGTACGAATTGCCGTGAGATCAGGCTGGACTGTTACATAGCCTAGGTGTGACATGCTTAATGTTATTAAAGGCAATAAGCAAAGTACTCACGCGCATAAGAAGCCACCTCTCAGTGCGTGATCCTGAATTCAGTTCTCTTCAGCAACTTAAAGGCCAAATGCACACAAAATTATGTCAAAATTCCAGTCTTGGTGAGGATTCACGTAAACACGGTCAGTTATGTCTTAAGTGGAGTAAACAGTAGAGAAAGAAGAAAGCACACGTGTATAGTTCTTAAAGGGACAGCAGCCTATAAACCCGCTTCTGTCTGTGTGCTTAAAGGGATACCCTAGTTCACCCAAAAATGAAAATGCTGTGGTCATTTACTCACCCTCATGTTGTTCCAAACCTGTATGATTTCCTTTCTTCTGCTGAACACAAAAGAAGATATTTTAAAGAAGGTTGGTAATTAAACAGTTGCTGGTCCCCATTGACTTCCATAGTATTTTTTTTTTCCTACTATGGAAGTAAATGGGGTCCATCAGCCGTTTGGTTACCGACTTTCTTCAAAATATCTTCTTTTGTGTTCAGCAGAAGAAAGGAAATCATACAGGTTTGGAACAACATGAGGGTGAGTAAATGACCACAGCATTTTCATTTTTGGGTGAACTATCCCTTTAATGTTAATCAAACAACAAAAGACAGTAAATCACTCACTGCTCTACAAATAACCTTTGTTGCTTTAATAAGAATCAGTATATATTTAATTCATAAAGTAAAGACTAAGCAGTGTTTTATTTTTTACATTTGATTATTCAATTTCTGTTAAATAAACCTAATGTAGGCCTACCTGAAACCTGATGTTTAAATGACAAATGATTAAATGATTTTATGTAATGCCAAAGTTTAACACTGCTGTTCACTTTCAGAAGTTATAGCATTATCGTATCACACACATGGCCGTAGCCAGCTATGAGGTCACCGAGGTCCGGACCTCGGTCATTTTTTTATATTCAAAAATAAAATTTCAAGCTCTCTGAATGATTAATTAGCCGTTTAAACCGCGTCATATGTGTGTTTGCAATTTATGTCGCTGCGAGAAGGTAGATCAGTGAACGGGGCTTGAGAGCGTGTTGTGAGCATAGACTGTAAAAAATGCGGCAGAGCGCTTTATGTCACTTTATTATAATTTATAAATAAAGCGCAAAAGAAACTACAAGCATGATGCAACAGCATCGTAGTTGATGTCAATTTGAAAGTCATGAAATGACCAAAAAGTGCCAATAAACTTTTTTTTCTTTTACATTTCCGATAATGGCGCGTATAATTTGCACTAAGTGCCTGTCTTTTTAGCAAAAAAGGCACCCCCAACTAAATAGCTACAGTTGCACGGGTCGTTGGGCGTGCGTGAGGTGCTTGAAACTAAGTAGCTTTTGACGCGTTCGACTCGAGTTCGAATCCGCCTTTTGCCGAACTCGCTCTTCTCCCTCTTCTCCCTTTTCCCAATACACATGAGATGTAAAATGTATAGCCTAACATAAAGGTCTCTAGCGTTATATTTTGCCAACGAACTAATATCGAAACCGTGATATGGTTTTGTGCTTTATAAAACAGCACAAGACTTTAAGTATCCTATATAGGCATTATGTTTGTGCTGCGTGATTTAAAGAAAAGTGCGCACTTTGCTCACGCGATCAAAGGGTTTATTTCTTGCAAGTGAAGACATTAGGACAAAAGTATTGTAATTTTCCTATAGTGTAATGTAAAATATACTTTTGAAATATTCATTTTCATTTATTAGGCTATATGGATTTTATGTCATAGGAATAATTATAGAAATCATTATTATATTATTATACTAATTGTTTGGCATACTAAAACACCAGTTATAATGTAATGTAGACTGAAACTCCATATCATAACTAAAAAATATGTTTGAGCCCCCTTTAATGTCCAGGTACAAGTCAATGTTTTTTATTTGTGCACAGTTCATGGGTTGAAGCCCGTTGAAGCTCTTAATTTTGAGCTCTCAAAGAGCACCAGATTGATGCATTTAACCTTAAAATGTACAAAATTTTCTTGCGGGGGAGCATGCCCCCGAACCCCCCTAGAGGGACAGAGGTTTACCCAACATAGTTTTACAAAATCCTATATGGGAAAGATCTATCATTTATGAACTTTACTCCAGCATAGTACAACAAAGTTCCTTTTAAGTCAGTAAACTAAAACTCTTAATGCAAAATTAAAATGTCCTTGGACAAACTATACATTAGGCCTGCCTAAGGGGGGGCCTACAAGACATTGATTGTGCCCAGGGGCCTCTGAATTCTTAATCCGGCCCTGCACCTCACCTCGGACCTCACTAATTTTCAAACCCTGGTTACGGCCTTGATCACACATCGAATATCCGATTATTTGATAATCGCATTATTCAATATCGTGCAGCAGATTAATTATTTTTTGTGTTTACTAAATACTAATGTTGTAAATCCTATACTAAAGGTTCATGAACAGCATTCATTAGTGTGTTGCAACTGTGTACAGGGCTGGGTTTGCTGTACAGTTGTCATTCATTATGTCTGTGACGCCATTATATGCTGATACACCTGATTCCTCATTTATTTAATGCTGCTTAAACACATTGCGGGTGTCTGCTTAGATCCTCATGACAAAGCATGAATACTAAAGCCCTTCCGGTTATATGATGTATTCTGCGAACATGCACCCAAGCACACAATTTAAAGCACAAACATTCAGTTACTGTGTGTTGGGGAGTTTTACCATTCCCAACTGAAGTCAAGTTGCTCAGTCTGCCCCCTATTGGCTCTCACATTGAACTGCAACTCACACTTGGTTCTCAAGAAGGCTTTTGACAGACAGCTCCCAGGCAGGTAAGTACATCCGCTGAGACCACAACGCTGATGATAAGAGAAACATTCAGAGCTCCAGAACTTCAGCAGTGTGGGAACCGCTCTCTCACTCTCAAGCTAAAGAGGCCATCTTATCAAAACAATGTCACTTAGTCAGGACAGGATGATAAAGGCGGACTATGGGAAGGAGTGAAACATGTAGATGACAGTCTGTTATACATCTAATGTGCAGGTCAAATTACTATGGACCCCCTTGACGTTTCCAGGATCTCAGAAGCGTAAGTCATCAAAGTTGGGTAAATTATATAACGGTGAATGAAAACTACAAAAAATATTATTTTGTTGTGTTCCCATTTGCTCTGAAAACAAAATAAAAAAATCCATAATAGTGTTTCTATGAAAAAAGAGGGGAAAAATGTATTACATTGGTCTCAAGAGAGAAAAATGTCAATTTTGCTGTCACTCTCATTGTAATAGAAACACTCACGCAAAAAAAGTTAGCTTTGTAATTTAATACCAATGTTTTTTTTTTTTAAGTGAAAATATAAAAGCATATCATCACAATCTCTGAAAGGGTCTTTATCAGTGTAGTTTATTCCCCTTGTTAGTTTTTGCCTCCTTATATTCCCAAAGGAAAATTTTTATTGTGGCAAAAATGCTGCCTTGTCTTCGGCACATAAACTAATGCATTTATCATGGTATCACCATGCTTATGCTTTTTTTTTTATAAATATATACATGTGCAGTTGCATGTATTGCAATCATCAGAGTCATCAGACGAGCTGCGATTTGGAGGAGGGCCACTGGCAGGTGCGAGAAGTACAGAAACAAGCACACACACGTACAAGGTGAGGGAGGGGTGTTTAATGGGACCTCTACGGAGGCAGAAGGGAACATCTGTGGTCATTAGACTGCATACAAAAGGAGCCCCCCTTATTCAAACAGTCTCGGGGCCTCTTTGGACGCCCGGGCTCTGAAGCGTACCCTCCTAATTCAAGGCTTTCAGCAGCAATCATCATTAACATTTCAGGATGCGTGTGTTTTGTGTTCACCCCCAACCAGCACACAGAAAGTGAAATAGGTGGCACACTAAAGAGTCTTTTAGTGATTTGGTGGTTCGTCAAGTGCATTAATTGATCATAAATTATGCGAAGTCTGTGCCAGGATCTTTAATAACTGTGCTAAAATTCAGAATAAATGATCCTCATGATCTTAAAAACCTTTTTTTATCTATGTACTCTTACGCTTAAATGCTTGTAATTAGTTTTGTAAATGCTGCCAATGTAAAAAAAAAAATTATTCATTATATAATTTGTATTACTCCAATGTCCAGAGTGTGTTGTAATAGGCTTGATTATACGATGAAGTGACTAGATTAAAGGGTATTTTATTATTTTTGGTTACTATATAATTTCCATATACTTTATCATCATTATTATTATTAAATGCATCATATATATCATAAAATATATTATATACATATAAAGAATGGCTTTTTTAAAGATAAATATTTTAAAAGGCACTAGCTCATAAGTATTTACTGTAACCAGTAGGTTGAACACTTGACTTTTATTTTTATTTTTTTAACCACTGAATTTCTCCTGTTTTCCACATTAGGCTTTTGTGAGCTTAGGCTGTGGTACATTATAGATGGTGGATCAACCATATGGCTTATACGTTATGACATGAGCAAGACCATGACTGCACTCCCAGCCTTCTTTTAAATCAGACTAATGAAAAGAGATTAGCCTTATCAATATTTATCAGAGAAGCCTTACCTCTCCAGCACAAAGATGGCCATGTCTGACCTGACAGATTTAAACATCAAATATAAGGTATTTATTAAAGGTTGCATAAATATCACACAGCAGATGACATAATGGTGCTTCTGGACACTATCACACAAACAGAGACTTTATGACTTTTTTAATCAGGGAGGTATTGAAGAGCTATATTGCAATGGATATTGGATATTACATGTCTCATAAAGGTTCTAATTTACACACTTTTGCATAACATTTACATGCCAGTAATGCTTTCCAGCAGTTAATGGCATTTTTTCCTGGAGCAGTTACATCCTTTCAGAGACAATCACTCTACAATTCGAGCAATGCCGAGCAGAGTCGCTCCGCGTGCTGGGACTGATGATTGTCTCTTTCAAATTCATGTGTGGCCTTTCTCAAATCAAATTACTGCTTTGTGCCTTAGAAAAGCTTAGCGACTTTCTGGGAACCGGTTGCAGGTCTGGTGCAAGAGAAATATGAACACGTCTCTTATTAAATTCTGATATTTGTGAGCGGAGACTATTACAGTGGACAGCAGCTATGATCGCTGACACATGGATATTAGCCCTGTACGGCATGCAAATGAGGCCACAGACATTAGCCCATGCTTGAGGAGGTACAATCAGTTATTATCAGCTCAATCAAGCACAGAGCTTTAGCAGTTATAATGACCCACACGCCACCAGTGTAATGCAAAATGGGGCATATTTTAGCTTGATGGAAGTAGAGGGAGGAATGACTGAAATTTCTTTGTTTCTGTCTCTGTTTTGAAACTTTTGCTATTGTACAAAATCTAAGCCTGTTTATTCCTCGTGTTTTGTTTGGGGCCTGAGAGACCCAGAAAGATCTACCTAATAAATGGATAGTTCATCCAAAATGGATAATCAAATAATAATAAAATATTCTTGAAAAAAAAAATGCATCACGGTTTCCACAAAAATATTAAGCAGCACAACTGGTTTCGACATTGATAATAATAAGAAATGTTTCTTGATCATCAAATCAGCATATTACAATGATTTCTGAAGGATCATGTGACACTGAAGACTGGAGTAATGATGCAGAAAATTCAGCTTTGCCACAATAATTTAGTAATTTATCACCGGAGTAATGACATTTTAAAATATATTGTATAATTTATTATTTCACAATATTACCATTTTACTGTGTATCAAAAAATACAGACTTGGTAAGCATAAGACACACACACACACACACACACACACACACACACACACACACACACACACACACACACACACACACACACACACACACACACACACACACACACACACACACACACACACACGAAAGTGTATTCTTAATGACTATTATTATTTTTATATACATCATCTCTGGGACCCCAAACATAAAAACAGTAGTCAACAAAACATGGGTTATGTTTGCTATTCGATTGCTAAGATTATCCTGCAGACCACCTTCATTGATAAACAGTAAAAGAAGAAAACGACAGCTTGAAAAACAAAAATGTAGATGTCCTTGCAGCCAGCTGTCTTTCTTCAATGAAGATTTAAAGTGAAACAGACAAAAAGAAGTTATATTATTAGACATCCTTCACATCTGTCAGTTTAGCTTCACACATGCTGCTATTATCTCTCAGAATGTTCTGACGCTGGCTTCTGAGAGCACCTCAATCATTCATATGAAAGTCATTGGGGGTGGACAATATAACTAAAATGACGCATGAAAAGCTTTTAACTTTGAACCAACAAACTATTATACAGCTGCAGAGTGAGTCATAGATTATTTGCTAATTAGCAGTACGTGTCAAAGATGCCTGACGAGACATGATTGTACAAGCATGTCATGGAGAGCAAATTGCAGGTGCACTGAAAAAAAAGAGAAAGGGAACAACCTTAAAAAAATGACAGCATATGGTTTATTATCATGGACAAACAATTTAGGTCTTTAAAAGAAAAAATCATCTATATTGGGAAAAGTACATATATATATGTATGCGCCAGACTGGGGGTTGGGGCCTATTGTGAAATATTATTACAATATAAAATAACTGTTCTGTTTTTATACATACATACACACACACACACACACACACACACACACACACACACACACACACACACACACACACACACACACACATATATATATATATGTATGTGTGTGTGTGATAGCAAAGATGATTTTTCAGCAGCCTTTACACCAGTCTTCAGTGTCACACAATCCATCAGAAATCATATTAATATGCTGATTTGGTGCTCAAGAAACTTTCTTACTATTATCAGTGTTGAAAACAGATCTATTTATTTGAAAAAAAAAACAAAAAAAAAACATTTGCAACAATATAAAAGTCGTTACTGTCACTTTTGATCAATTTAATGCGTCCTTGCCGAATAAAAGTTAAGTACTTAAAGTATTTCTTTAAAAAAAAAAAATCTTACTAACATGACATAGCCTGGCAAGCCAGACCTACATCAAGATGTTGGGTCTGGCAACTCACCATAGACACGGCTCAATCCGAGGGGCGGGATAAACGGCTGTCTTTCAAATTCCCTCTGCACGCAATAGGACAGCGCTTCAACCAACCAGAGCGTTTTCCCAACAACGGAGCTAGTTGCTAGATTCAACTTTTGCCATATCTGGCCGGCAAAACTACGAACACATCTTCCTTTTTTTAAGAATGACTTAAGTGCCGTTCTATGCTCTTTTCTCAAAGAAAAAACTAACTCCAAGTCCTCCAGAATCGCGGACAAAGCCGATTCGAAAGATGTTCGCCAGCAGCAGCCGTCATTATTTGTTTTCAAGTGGCAGGTAACAGTCGCAACTCTGTCGTCATTATGTTAATAACTCTATACACGACGTGATTGGTCTGACCCAATTTAGGTTTTTGCAGCTGGAAAGTCAATGGAGAGTTGCTAGAAAAATACATTTTGCAGCCGCTAGGGTGCGTCTAGATTTCTAGGCTAAACATGACATAGAAAATCATCTAAATCCATCCCAAGAGTTATATTTGAAATGCATGTTACTACCAGAAGTAAATGCAGATGTGTCTGACCACATCTGATCAAATCACACAAGAGCAACTTAATGCCATATAAACAGGACCTGTGTCATTCTCAACCACTTCCAGATTTCTGCACATTTTCAGGAGCCGTACCGGCGCACACATTGAGCCACTCAGTCTCTGTCGAAGTGTCACATGTAACTGTCTATTAACTATTAATGGGAGTAACAACTGTCACGGAAATAACTGAAATAAGAGCCACTCCTCTTCACTAATCACATTCAAGATGTCAGTAGTCTGCGGCGAGGGTCAGAGGTTAGATATGCCATTCGGCCAAGCAGATACGCAGCAATTATGAGCAGCCTGCTTTAACCTTGTGACCCATGTGGGCTCACTGGACAGCTGGGATGTATTGGGAATAAGTCAAAACCATCATTTCTGTAAGCAGAGGAGAGATGATGGGACATAATTGACACGGCACCACTCCAAATGCCTCCGGCACGGCCCCAGTGAGGGGTCTGCCTAGGTCCGTGGGTAATGGCGTGAGAGGACATGCTCGGGCCTAACCAGACGTCCACAGACACAGAGGGCCAGTCCAATCTATTTCAATCAGGAGGGAATGTTTCACTTTTTATTACTTTTTCAATTCTCTCATTCCGATCAGCCTTGCCCAGATAACAGTACTATTAGCCCCTTAGATCAATGTGTTTTTATTTTCCCTGCCCCTCTTCCCCCTAATGCAACCCCCTCCCTCGACCCGTATTGGGTATCGGAAAACCAAATTACTTTATCTCTTCTCCCTTGGGAAGGCTGCCAAGGAAAAGTTGATTTGCAGCAGCACAATGGCACTCCTTATCCTCTCATCTTCACCCCCCTCTTTCTCTCTCTCTCTCTCTTCATCTCTCTTTTTCTTTTTGGCTGGAAGAAGGAGCCAATCAAAGTGCAATGAAAGAGGATGAGGAAAAAGATGAAGACAAAAAATAATTAGAGTTCTGGCTGATGAGCGCAAGAGGAAACCCACGGCTGAGTAGGGAATCGCGGATAGACATGGACTCGATGGCCCCCTCTACGCTGCAACCAGCACCGCTTCACTTTATCTTCCAGAATTACAGCCATTTATCAGTCTGTGCAGAAAACTGTCAGCCCATTACACGCTCTCGCATGCAGGCGGAGGGGGGCGTCCCGTCAGAAGCGCTCCTAATGGCTGCGGCAAGTGGCCCTGACCGAGGGTCACAGAGGACATTCATTAGAAAACTGTAACTTGGCTAATCGCAGCTCACTTAACACCACATCATGGATGAGTGCCTGCCAATGGCACAAAAAGAGCTCCATTGTGTCGTCTGGTTTTGGTAAACAGTGCAAATGCACACCAAGGAGAATGAATGACAGTTCTGGGGGAGACACAGGGCACTTTGGGAGACAATTGCGAGTCCTACTAATTCCGTATTTACTCCACCACAGCTATTATCCTACAAGTTCAGTCAGGGTCCCTCATCATAATAGAAGAAAATCAGGTCTCTCTTGTAGCCCACGTTTACATGGTTATCTTTGCCTGTTGTTGTGAAACGAGTTTGTTGGCCTTGTACAGTAGCAGTGTGTTGGAGGTAAACATGATCAGGCAGGTTTAATGAGAGCTCTGGGAGGAGTGCGGAGTTTTCAGTTTAGCCTTAGTTTACACTGCAGGGGAAATAATATTTTTCTTAAATTACATTTTTTAATTTATTCAGTTATATGTTGACAGATCTGATTTGTTTCTTGCACAGATTGCAGTTGCTTTTGCTAACACATCCATGTTGGATATCAAATTGAAGATGCAAATTGTTTATAGATTCACCGTATGGATGCAGTGGATGTTTGATTTTTGGGGGCAGCATCTAAATTTAACAACATTCATTGCATTACAACATTGTAAAAAAAAAAAAAAAAAACAAGTAACAGAAGAGTTATTTTTTAATGGAAAAGGCTATTGCTGAGCACCTCATCTGACATGGTGCATAGGAATTATGCACAGCTGCTACTGTAAACACACTCACAATGCTTGCCCCGCCCCTGGCTTCTTCTGATTGGTCCACTGCTGCTCAGGGTTGCCAAGTCTGCGGTTTTCCCGTGGAATTGGGCTACTTTTAAACTGTTGCTGTGGGCTCATTTTTATTCCCCCGTGGATTAAGGATTTGGCATATTGCATAAATATGTAATTATGTTTTATATTCTACCAATGATAAAACTGCTAGAAGTTTTGTGAAGGAGGGTCACAGGTTTGAAGCCTTTCACCTGTGTTTATGGTCACGAAAAAGTGTTTTTCCATTTGCCTATGTGACTGTAAAATTTGTATTCTAGGTATATAGGAATTGCATATTTTGAGTTATAATATGGTCATTGGGCTATTTTTGATTGGCCATACACTGACCTGGCAATCCTAGAGCTGCTACCACATGAAAAAAACTCATTTTAACTTGACTAAAAATGCAGAGTTCATGCATGAAACAGTGAAAAAGCAGCGTGAGGCATCACAGATGCTGTCTAGGGGGCCATTCACATCTTTTTGCATTTAAAAATGTGAGACACAAAGCAGGAATGGAAATTAATCTTTTTTTTAAAACATGAACTGCTTGAACAGTGTATTTTTACAATAGCGTGTCGTGCGAGTCGCTGCAATGCTCAAACATGTCAGTCTAGCGCAGGGGTCAGCAACCTATTGCACTCTGAAGGATAATCATCGAAGCTTGATGGATCTGTGTGCTAGCGCAGGTTAAAATCTCACAAATAAAACAGCCTGTGTGATTATGAGGACTGATTTCCTCAAAATGTACGCCTGTATGCAAGTTCGAGGGACTTTAAAATGAAATACATACACCTCTTTAGCTATTGTTACGTGTCAGTGATTATCTCTCTACGTGCGAATGTTGGCACCCGTGCCATAGGTGGCTGACACCTGGTCTTGCGCATGTTTACAATGGAAAAACTGCACAGTTGAATGCAAAAACGAGTTCTTTGTGAACAGCCCTAGCACGTTTACGCTGGGAAAAAATATATATATTGAAACGCAGTGCAGCAGAATGCAAAAATGAGTTCTCTGGTCAAGCTTAGAGTACAGCTGCTTATTAGGGAGCAATTGATAAATTTATAGGGATGATTGATTCATTGACAGTGCGAAGAGCTTGTCTGCTTATCTTCATCTGTGTTTGGATCAAAAACCATTTGGCTTGGCAACAGTAAATGGAGGTGTATGGATCCACCTGTTCCATTAAATTAGATCTTCCCTCCCTCCAGGTGACCCGTCATTGTCAATATTACCAATGCAGACCACTCACCTCAGTCTGACTAAATAGTGTTTGACTTCTCGACTTTAACCGCTATAATTGAGTTCATTTCACAGTTAACCTTTTTAGGAAGAACCATGGACCTCATTTGCAAGTATTGATTGCATCACATGCTAAACAGTCTCTAACATATCTGAACCTGGTCTTCCTTAAAGCCATCTCCATATCTCTAAGGGATGACCGTGTGAGGCCTTTTCCATAAGCTCTATAATCTGCATTAGCAAACATTTGGATAATGCTATTCAAGCTGTACTCCATTGTTCTCACACTAGGGGAAATTTAGGTTGATGCAATAATCATTCTACAGAGAAACACATTCTTATAAAAAATCTATTAGTTATGCTGCATTCCATTCAACTCTGAAAAGCTGGAATGCTTTGTGGAAAAGTGCAATTAAATGGCCCTTGGATATTCTTGCAGAAGTCCATAACTCCAATGTTGCAGAGATGTGGGTGTATGATTGGAGATCATGGCAGCACCTAAGGAGATGAATTAGTTTAATATAAAACAATCAATTTTAAATAACTAAAATACCTCAATATGTCAAAGTTACAACATTACACAATAAAACCTAACCTCTACCTACTTTTCTGCAAAACACATACATTCATACAATACATTGAAGTTTCCAGCTGAAATAAATATAGGCCGTAAAACACAAATAACATTTATATCTTTTCACATATATAATAATTACATGGGCAGATTAATCGATTATTCATTGATTTGATTGATTTCACGTTGAAAGTGTCGCAAAACGTAATATTATTTTGCAGAAATGTCGCCAAAGACCTGTTTAGCAAACCTGTATAGCGAACATATATGTGTAAAACATGCAAATGATCTTCTCTGCACATGCTGAATAGATACTAACATTTATTTATCCTCCACAATTTGGCTGTGGGAGACTTTTGGTTGAGCACCTCCAAAGATAATTTTGTTGACATATGTGACCCTGGACCACAAAACCAATCACATGGGTCAATTTTATGAAATTGAGATTTATACATCATTTGAAAGCTGGATAAATAAGCTTTCGATTATATGGTTTGTTAGAATAGGACAATATATTGAAAATCTGGAATCTGAGGATGCAAAAAATCAAAACATTGAGAAAATTGCCTTTAAAGTTGTTCATTTATGTTCACGATTATGCTGCATTCACTCATAAAAATAAATGTTTTATATATTTACGGTAGTAAATTTACAAAATATCTTCATGGAACATGATCTTTACTTAATATCCTAATGATTTTTGGCATAAAAGAAAAATCAATAATTTTGACCCATGCAATGTATTGTTGGCTATTACCACAAATATACCCGTGCGACATGTGACTAGTTTTGTGATCCAGGGTCACATATAACTAAACTAAACTAAACTAAAAGTAACACTACTTAATGATGTCACTTCCTGTCTGCAGTTCAGCTAATAAACCATTTAAAAACCCATTTCCTGTGGGTTTCATTCCTTTAATTTATCTGCACACTGAAACTACATAAGTGTTCTGTTCGTATAGCCTTTAGGCAAAAATTAAATAAATAAATAAAACAAGTTGAGTAACATTCCCAATAACTGGTAAAGGAATGTTCCTCGCACCAATCATGGTTACTGTCTTTAGCCTCTTACATGCTAATGACTTTAGCATATCCTAAAACACTCTGTAAATCTTCAGTTTGAGAATGGTGGGCAGCTTAAGGAAAGGCCATGTATGAACCACAAATGAAATGAGATCTCCACAAAGAGCCCCTTAACAAGGACTTCAATTAGAGAAGGCCAATTTATCAGGGCTGGACTGATGAGCCAGAGGAACCAGCATGGCACAAAGCCCTGCTGAGACAGCAGTCTCATTATACCCCTGCAGCCCATGGTCTAAACCTACCGCTCCACATTCAACCCCTGCGCTCTTGCTAACAGACATATGCAGCGATCCGTTTCACAGGGCCTCTTCAGTTAGACTGGCTGATTATTCCAGAAGATTTAACAGGGCTCTGTAATGGTGGCAAACACACTTGACATTGGGCCTACATGTTTGGGTTGACGACCGTAGGCTTATTACGCTTATCACGCAGACAGACTTGTCTATTCTGGATCAATGCTGTCTGATTATTAACTCCAGTACATATTATTTAACATAGCTCAAAGTGAAAAGTACCATTGAAAGTGCTATAACTCCACTTTGTGCCAGAATATCTCTGTAGGTTTTAAAAACCTGTGCTCAATTTCCTCTCCCAGGCACTGATCCAGAACCATATAAATAATGGCAGATATGAATAACATGCACTCCATCAAATGAAACAATAGAAAGCATTGAAGGTTGAAAAACAATGAATGCTAATAAATACTGGCTGCTGCATCGATTTGTTCTTCTAAATTGTTTTGTTTGATTGCCTGGCTGTTTCTTTTCAGTGAAAGCAATGTAATAAGATGAGTTGTAATGTGTCCAGCAGGTTTGCTGACGAGGCCCATCTGCACCTTGTTCATGTATCAAATGCTTGACTACTCATCAGTTTGTGGATTTGTATTTCTATGAAAATCAATAACCTCAGACTAATGGGTTACTCTATCTACAGAACAAGTTGCCAATGTTACAGGTCTTATATGATGGCCTCTTGCCATAGAACCACTAAGGTCATGCACATTTATTTTTGCCTGCATCAAAAGTATTTAATACACTTCATGCTTATACACTTACTGCCACAAAAAAAAAAAAAAAAGCAGAACTAGTCATGATTTTGATTGGTTTTTCACATGCTAGATGTGGCCTACATCTAACTGTGAGCAGCATTCAATAAATAAATAAAAATAACAGCTTAATGGTTCCATTGCTTTGGAACATGATTTATAAAAAATGGCAATGTTACTGTTAGCTTTGCAAGTGCTCAGCAAAAAGTCTCCCAACTGCCAAATTGTGGAATAATGCATTTATTTACAAAGGATTTTTTTTTTACAACAATCAGATAACAGGCCTTGACTAGGTATTAAACAACAATACTAAATATTTATTTAAATGTAGAGAATTGTTAAAATTTAGTATTGTTTTAAATTGAATTCAGTTATTTTTACCACTGAAAAAAGCATAGTTAATAAAAAGGTGTCATACATTAACAATGAAGTCTCACGATAGTTGTAATCTGTTTGTGTTTGATTCGCTAAAAACCGCTGATTCATTAGAGTCATTCATTTGGGAATTGGACTACACTAGTTGTGCTGTATGTGTTTGATTCAATAAAAAGTTTTTAGTTCGGGAATCAGACTACGCTGGTAAGTTTCACGCTGTAGCATAACACAGTCTCATGGCAATTTGTATACATTTGTATTCATACATTTTCATACGATCTGCTTATGCCCCACTGAGTTAGGTTTAGGGGTGGACCTTCATGCTTAAGTTTTTCCTAAAAAGTTGTGGCGTTTTCATACGAATGACATGGTAAAAATTCATACGCATGAATTTTCTCATGAGATCAGGTTGGCGTATCCAACTATTTCTTCATCTGAAAAAGTTGTGACTCCATCGGCAGCATGAATGCATGCTCAAGAACTGCCATTATTCTTGTATTGTTCTTGGTTCTGATATGAATCTGTAGAGCTGTAGGTACAAATAACAATCTCTCTTACTGTCTCTTCATACGTCACAAAGGACACCGCCTGCTATCCTTGGCTAGAATGTCAGCTTCACTCGTTTTGAACCTGAAATGTACAAGCATGGCAGAGGATGTCAAATGAGCAGACAATAACAAACACTGAAAGTGTGTGTGATACGTCCTGCAATCATACATGCTTTGCTCTGGCAGCCCATAAGACGCTCCACATATGGACTTGGCAGCTTAGCGCTGTCTCTCCCTTTGTGACTGTTAGCTACCTGTCTGCTGGTGCTAATTAGCCATCTCTTCCTATCACCCAGATGCCTTCAGGAAGTATCACACATGTACACAGACATGTGGTGTACAACAGCCAAGGGAATATGGCAGTTGCAAAGTAAAGTATTCAATTCATGCCATTTGGTATTTTTGGGACAACATGGAGAAAAAGAATTCTCAGGGCTTTAAGAGCTTTACTTTACGATGTTTGGATTCCTGCAAAGCCATTACACATGTCATTAACTATAATTCTTGTTTCTAAAGTTGTACCTCAACTCTGCCTCCAAAATTACACTGTCTGGACTCAGAATTAAAGAATTTGTTTGGGTTCTACTTGGAATTCTTTATCACAGAACGGCTAAATTTATGGCCATGATCAATAATGCACAGACATAATATCTGAGAATAACAGCTTGTACTTGCTTCTGTTCCGTCTACAAGAACAGATTTGGCTGTATGCTGTCAGATAAAACGTTCAGAATTGATTCAACAGAAAAAGCTTTCAGAGAATGCTTCAGTGAGTATAGTCTGAAAAGTTTAGTCATGCTCTTTGGTTAGGAGTTAATAGAATGCCTTTTTTTTTCCGGGGTGAATGTACTCGATGACCCTGCGCTCAAACACAGAGCTGCCCGCTCTTCAAGAGATCTGAAAGAAAAACAGAGAGAAACTTCAGAAACAGAGGATGATGCTCAGAAAAGGCTAAATTCATCCATGTATTTTCTATTTTGTTCAGTAGTGCTGTGAACAGTTGTAACCTGTTGAATAAATCATGTGGCAAAAAAGTTAAGCACGTTTTCAGTTTTTTCGTCACACAAAGCTATCATATTTACATTTATGCATCTGCCAGACACTTTTATACAAAGCAACTTAAATTTTATCCAAGGTACAATTTTTTTCAGCTCATGCATTCCCTGGGAATCGAAACCATGACTATGGGTTGCTAGCGCCAAGCTCTACTGTTGAACTACAGAAATGCTGAAGCATACAGCTTCAGAAGACTTGGAATATAGTGCAATTGTATAATACCTTTACAAGCTTTACAATAATTGTCCTGGCAACATTTTCACTAACCCCAAATCAAAAGTTTTTATTAGTATTTTTAGCAATGCATTTTTTTATATTTGCTATAAAAATATTTATATTTTCATGAATTTGAAAATATAAAACTTAAAAAAACATAAAAATCTTTTTTTTTTAATTGCAAAAAGCTGGAAATTATACCGCTAAAATGTAAAAATGTATGAAAATTACAACATACCGTATGATTAAAAAGCATTAGTGTTTGGTTTGTAATTTTTACAACACATTCCTACTGAGGGCCCTATCTTGCACCCAGCGCAACTGACTTTGTACACCGACGCATGTATCATTCCTATTTTGCACCCGCACACAGCGGACTTTTCCCTCCACAGAAGCACGTCGGTAAACTAGGAAATGAATTTGCGCTCCCCGGGGCGGTTCAGCGAAAAGAAGAGGCGTGTTCCGGCGCAAACGTTCCCTGGTGCTGTTTTGCAGGTTTAGAAAACAATTCCGCCACTGACCAGGAAAAACCTAGTCTAAAGTCAGTGGCGCGTTGCGCATGTTATTCATATGCTATTTTAAGCGTGCATGCTTGGCCATAATCAATGTAGCGGTATGATAGCAACAGCGCTCAAGACCCGCCCACAAAGTTACTTGCGTTTCACGCTTGATACTTGTGTTTCAGATCGTTAAAATAGGGCCCTGATACTTTCAAGACCATTACAAGCCGTTTTTGTTATCAGTAGAATTTGCAACAGCAGTGTTCAATAGATTACAGAAAACAAAACATTTCAGTTTGTAAGGCATACAAAATGGATGTATGAGATCGACGAATGTACATTTTTAGTGGCAATGCAGCAGTGAATGACTGTTCTGTCAACTGACTATTCATCCAAAACTGACTGTTCATCCTTTCTGTTGACCTCTAGCTGAAACATAACCACTTGTTATTCGATACACCAACAAGAATCTATATATCCAGCAACCTACACAAGAAAAACTTTAAATCATCAAAGACAGTCAGATCATCATAAACTATAAATGATGTTGTGCCTTCGGCAACAATGTGTCCTAGTCTCATCATCCTTCCAACAGTAATTCTCCAATAACTCTTGTGCTGTTAGTTTATTGCTGAGTGTTTTATGTGCTATAACGGGTGGCAAATTTGATTTCAGATGCTAATAGTGATGATGTGATCATCATGCAATTTACTAATAGCACCAGCTAATAATTCATACCCCACATTGCATGTTGTGTGGAAGAAAAAAAAAAACTTCAGATGTTATAAATCCTAAATGTTGAGACTGTGTGTGTGTGTGTGAGAGAACAATTTATGAGATTAATATATAAACCACAGATACACTGGCTGTACACACTAATACATTTGTGCATCTCTCTCCCCTATAAAAGCTGATCTAGTAAAACTCCATTGTTATTTTCTGTTGGAGAGGATGCAGGATGATATTGGCTCTCTGCTGCTGTAGTTGACCCTGCGCCCTGCGTTTTGCTGAGAGAGGTGAAGATTTGACACTCAGCGGGTTATACTGTAACACCCCTGCTGCTCCTCCCTCCTTGGCCTGCCTCACAAACCTCTGCATCTGCTCTTTAAAGCAGCGGCTTTAGGACTCAAACATATGGTGCTGCAGTGGAATCAGTCTCCTTCACTTTCTGCAACTCGAAGTAAAAATAAAGCTAGCTGTTATTTGCTGGTGTGTTATATGTTATCACTGCAGCCTTAGTGGAAAACCTTCTCATGGAGCTTGAAGACTACACATATTTAAATGTGATGACATTTTTTCCATGTTCAAATTCTTTCTCCTATTTCCATCTTAATGAGAGACATTTCAAGGTCAGTAAGATACTGTTACTCTTATTCAGCAAGGATGCATTACATTAATCAAAAGTGCAGTGAAGACATTTAAAATGTTGCAAAAGATTTCTATTTCAAATAAATTATGTTCTTTTGAACGTTCTATTAATCAAATAATCCTGAAAATATAAATGTATCAAGGTTTCCACAAAAAGATTAACATTGATAATAATAAATGCATATTAGAATGATTTATGAAGGACAGTGAAGTAATGCTGGAAATTCAGCTTTGCCATCACAGGAATAAATTGCATTTAAAATATAAATAGAAAACAGTTATTTTAAATTGTAAAAATATTTCACAATATTACGTTTTTACTGTATTAGCCCTTTATTTTACAGTTCTGCTCCCCATGTTCATACTTTGTACCTCTACAATAACAATAACTGGGTAATTAACCTGAACCTACCCCTAAACCTAACCTTCACCAATGTAGTTACCTTATATTACCCAGTATTTTCTTAGGTAAGTACACTGTAAGTACACATAAGTACACGTACTGTAAAATAAAGTGCAACCATATTTTTGATCAAATACATGCAGCATTGGAGCACATAAGAGAATTATTTAATTCTTTCACATTAAAAATCATACAGACTTTCCGTTACATCAAAGCAAACTGACTATGAATTCTGTATAGTTTAGGATAATAACTTGCAATTGGACAGAATTGATTCAATTGATAAAAATCTATGTACATAAACATAGTTGATGGACCTTTAATCAATAGGTTCGGTCTTGAGTGACTGGATGCCGGTTTTGAGCATGCCACCCGATCTGATCCAGAGAAAGTCAAACCCCCATTTATGCTAACTCAGCCTCTGACCACAGCATTAGCCGGCCCGATTCTTGACACGATGTGCTGTGGCCTTGTACTTAACATGTTAATTGCTATTACATTTTCCAATGGCTCAGTGAATTGTTCCCTGAGTGTGGTCACTGACACCTTGACCTATTGTAAATTTTACTGTGATTTATTGGGATCGTCCGGCGGTCGTTTCTATCGTCATAATGGTAAAGCTCTGTGGTGAGGCCTCATGAATATTTCAGAAGCCCAATTAAACTACTGCTGACCCCAAAGAGCTTCAGAGCTCCTATGGAGCCAGGTAACATCAGGACAGTGTGGGCCGTTTGTAGCTATCATCTTACTTCCACCAACCCTAAGCCAGCTTTTCCTCAGCTTGAGCGTTTTCAGTGGTCATCAACTTATCAAATGAAGAAGCAATATCTTTGTTGAGGCTCACATACCCATTAGCTTATTCATATTGTTTGTGAGGGTAATGTGATGAAAATGCTAAACAGAAACTGTATAATATTTCCATTGTTCATGGAACATGACTTCTGCTATTCTCTGACGTCTGTTTTCATTGTTTAAAGATGAAAGGAATGATTTCCATTCTATAATGGAATTTAAATTCAAATGTCAACAGCAATTTCTCCTGCTGTACGCCCATATTTCTGCCGCTCATAAAGTTTGGGTGCCCTTGCTTGCCTTTGCACCTCCAGCTGTGGTTTTTTTGTGTGCATTTTCATCTCTTTAGTTTGCATCTTGTTCAGTTCTTCCATCACAGAGATCTACAAGCATTGAATTAAACAGCAGGCTGTCTCTGTTTGAAGGGAACTTTGAATAAATGGGGACACCATGTTGGCTGAATTAAACTCTCAGTGATTTGGGGATAATTTCACTGTTTCACCTTAAAGGGTTAGTTCACCCAAAAATTCTGTAAGTAATTACTCACTCTTATGTTGTTCCAACCCCGTAAGACTTTCGTTCATCTTCGGAACACAAATTAAGATATTTTTATGAAATCTGAGAGCTGGCTCACTCCGGCGCTGCGCAAAAACCCCCCCCCCTAAAATAACGACTTTATTCAACTATTCATTTTCTTCTGTGTGGGCCTCTGAGTGAGTTCACGTAGTGTAACAGCGAAGCGCTTCTGGGTTGTACGTCAGAATGCAGGCTCACTATTGGCCAGCATCACACGCATCACACACATGACCAGCGTCGGCCAATAGTGAGCCTACGCTCTGACGTACGACCCAGAAGCGCTGCGCTGTTACACTATACGTCAACTGCTTAGGAGAATGAAAGAATGAGAAGAGATGGTTAAATAAAGTTGGTAATTATTTATTTTTTTTGAGCACAAAAAGTATTCTCGTCGCTTGATAAACTTAAGGTTGAGCCACTGTAGTCACTTGGACTATTTTAATGATGTCTTTACTAACTTTTCAGGGCTGGCAGATATCAACATTGCAGCCTATGAAGGAGTGAGCCAGCTCTCAGATTTTATCAAAATATCTTAATTTGGGTTCCGAAGATGAACTAAAGTCTTACAGGGTTGGAACAACATGAGTATGAGTGATAACTGACAGAATTTTCATTTTTAGGGGGGAAATAACCCTTTAAGCTCCTTGTGGACTTCTTTCCCATGTGAAATCACCTTCCTGCATACAGATGCCTGAAGTAGATATGAGTCTCTACCCCCGAAAGGGGTCACATGGAAATGATGGACATTTGACACACCAGGTCAAAATAAGCTGTGCATGTGAGGGTGTTTCTTCAACTGCTAGCATTTTCATCTCCATATCTCACATATTTCAAACCTCTTCTTTTGTATTTTTTAGTATTAAACTTGAAATCTGTCTCCATATTTTTTCTCTTTTCCAAAGGTTTTGAAAAATAACATTTTTAATATATATTTTTTTAATTATTAGCTATCATTAAAATGAAGGTTGAAATAAACATATAGTAAATAATTTTAATATTTATTGTGTGAAGATATTTTTTACACAATTTACGACTGTCCCTCATTTTCTCATTTCCATCATTTTTGTTCTCTCCAAAAGTTAGTGTACTTTGTTACAAAGGATACAAAAACAGAAAAATGGAATAACAGAACATTTGTATTGTGCTTAAATTTTGTCAAATTAGACAAAAGTGTAAATATTATTTACACTACCGTTCAAAAGATTTGGGTTAGTACAATTTTTTTTTTAAAGAAATGAATACTTTTTTCAGCAAGAAAGCATTAAATTGAACAAAAATGACAGCAAATATTTCAAATAAAAATGCTGTTCTTTTTAACTTTCTATTAATCAAAAACTAGAAAAAAATATTAGTGTTACCAAAAGAAAAACTATAAATCATCAACATTGATAATAATAATAAATGTTTCTTGAGCACCAAATCAAAGGGTCATGTGACACTGAAGATTGCTGAAAATTCAGCTTTGCCATTACAGGAATATATTACATTTTAAAATACATTAGAATGGAAAACAGTTGTTTTAAATTGTATAATATTTCACAATACTACTGTTTTTGCTCCATTTTGATCAAATCAATGCAGTCTTGGTGAGCATAAAAGACTTCATTCAAAAGCATCACAATCTTTGAACAGTAGTGTAATTGTGTGTATTTTGGATACATAAAATGCTAACAATGAAATAAGTGGGTTTATTTTCCAAGTGCTCATAGTTGAAGAAACACCCAAACTGAAACATGACTGTTGGCCATCCTGTTCATCCAACATGATCTCACGACCAATTCGTACGAATTCGTAAAAAGGTGGCTAATTCGTATGAATTCGTACGACCTCACTCGTACGAATTTGTACGATTTGTCCAAACCCACGTGATGGGTAGGTTTAGGGGCGGGGTCAGGGGTAGGTCATTCGTATGAATTCATACGACTTGGGCAATTCGTAAAATATGTACGATTTAGCAAAAATCTTACTAATTCGTACAATTGAGGTCGTATGAATTCGTACGAATTAGCCACCTCGTAGAATTCGTACGAATTGCTGTGAAATCAGGCTGGTTCATCAGATGCTCTTTTATTTAGAACTGATGACTGAAGTGTGGATGAAACAGGTTCACACACAATCTTGCTCTGCACTCATTTCTCTCCTTTTCTTTATTCGCCTGATGTTATGCTGATTAGAGTTCACTCCCCGTGATGGCCCATTTGACCAAATTTCTCCTGTGAGGGTCATCGGAAATTTGATTCAGCATCCCCGAGGGAAATAAGAATGGCAGAAGGAGGCTGGCCAGGCCCAGGTTATAGAGCCACTCGGGAGGGGGAAAAGAAGGAAAGTGGGGTGGTTTCCCATCAGGCAAAGCAATAACCTCACCTCCGTTAGGCGAGCAATAATATCACCACAGGACCAAATAAAACTGTGAGAAGCTTCACATCAGCACCACTTTGAAAGCCCACTGACTTAAACAGTCACAAAATACAAATGCTTTGGCATTTATGAGCCGCTGTCATACAACCGGCATCAGTAATTCCACAGAAAATATTTCCCCCGGCCGTGTTGCTAAACTCTCCAGTTGCCTCTTCCACCACACTGTACAGCAACAGCTGCTCCATCCATTAACAAAAATGTAGTCCTAGACAGACTTACTGCAAATAATGCAGTTGTATATGACATAATGTCAGATATTGTACAAACAACACTTATATGACAGTTATATTAGCTTATTGTAAGTGCCTGCAGGTAGCAGTGTACACCCAGACTGACCCCAAAACACTGATGATATTTTATAGCCCATTATATCACCGTTCTAATGTGTCCCAGTCTTCATTGTGATAAAATGCATCAATGTATTAAAAACAGACTTTACTGCCTCTCTGCCCACAAAATCTTATTTTGTAATTTATGCTGGCAATCAGTTTGTAACTCTGTGTTTTTCTTACATTAGGTG
The DNA here is from genome assembly GCF_964197995.2 of Scardinius erythrophthalmus. Taxonomy (NCBI): domain Eukaryota; kingdom Metazoa; phylum Chordata; class Actinopteri; order Cypriniformes; family Leuciscidae; genus Scardinius; species Scardinius erythrophthalmus. The sequence goes on from NC_138231.1 coordinate 39,647,638, forward strand.
ATATTAGAGATTGATGATGTGCTAAAATTTTGACTTAGTGGTTGTGTTTAATTATTATTCATGTAGAGACACAGGCAGGACAGAATTTACTGCATCTGTACAGAGCAGGAGGTAATTTGTGAGGTGATACAGGCAGTTAACACACTCTTCTCTAGCTTTCTTTGGTTCTATCATACCCCTTTTCCACTGGCGCTGGAGCCAGTGTTCAAGTTTTGAAAATGTTTTTTTACATAAACCATTATTTAGTAAGCACCTTTATGCCGTCAGCATGCTGCCAGTCAGAAGTTGTAGGCTAATTAATAAAAGTCATAGCAATCAATGAATGAATGAATGAACAAACAAATGAATATGAATGAATGTCACTGTTACATACCCATATGTTCACCAAGGCTGCATTTATTTGATTTTATTTGACTGAAAACAGTAATATTGTGAAATATTATTCCAATTTAAAATAGGTGTTTTCTATTTTAATATATTTTGAAATGTATTCCTGTGATGGCAAAGCTGAATTTTCAACATTCATCATTATTCCAGTGTCATGATCCTTCAGAAATCATTATAATCTGCTGATTTGGTCCTCAAGAAACATTTCTTATTATTATCAATATTGAAAACAGTTGTTCTGCTTATTGTTTTTGTGGAAACTTTGATATAATATTTGTACAGGATTCTTTGATGCATAGAAAGTTCAAAAGAACATATATTACTTTAGATATTACATATATTACTGTCTTTACTGTCATTTTTGATCAATTTAATGTTTCCTTACTGAATAAAAGTATTAAATTCTTTAAAAAAGTACTAACCCTAAATATATATACACTCTCTCTCTTTGTGTGTGTGTGTGTGTGTGTGCGTTTGGTTTATATTACATTGTGGGAACCAAATGTCCCCACAAGGATAGTAAAACCTGAGATCACCTCCATTGTGGGGACCAGCAGCGGTCCCCATGAGGGAAATGGGTTAATAAACATACTAAATTATATTTTTTTGAAAATGTAAAAATGCAGAACGTTTTCTGTGATGGGTAGGTTTAGGGGTAGGGTTAGTGTAAGGAGATAGAATATACAGTTTGTACAGTATAAAAACCATTAAGACTATGGAGAGTCCCCACAAAGATAGTGGTGTGTGTGCGCGCGTTTTATCACAAATAATCTGATGTAAACATTAACTGTAAAAGAGAGGCAGTAAATTTATATATAAAAATTTATAAATTTGACTATTGCCAGAAAATACATTGTACAAGCGTACATGGTCAACAGTAAAACCGGCAGATGTGAAAAGAGAAGATGCTACCTTAAATGCAATCATCTTTGGTCAGATTCCTCTAAAGCCGGGTGCACACTGTCCGATTCATAATAGTCCTTTATGACTGTTGCTTGTCAATCATGTACTACAAACATGATCCCCACTGTAAGCCATGTCACAATGTGGGATCTCACTTGTCATTAATGTCAGGCACGCAGAAAGACTCATCCGGAGTATCACACCATCAATCCATGACACGTTCAGTGTAGTTATGCGAGTTGCATTAACATGTGGGATAGAATTGGTGGCTATCAAACAAAAACAATCTCTAGCGATGATTTTTCTTGAAAAGAAAACTGGAAAAAAAACAAAGACTATGTGTGTGGTGCAAGCGGTGGTTTGTTGTTATCTCACTAATTGCACCATCAGGTTCGGCGGTCTTATTAATTTTTGATTTGACGGTTGTTGTAGGAGAAGTCACACTACAGGACTGTGCGTCAAATCTTCTGACAGTGTCAGAATTTCGTCAGATGTAAAATTTGATCGCAATGGTCATTAATAGGCTGTCGGTGAACATACATCAAAGACTTCAGATTTTGCCCAAGGATCTTTTAGGATACACAACATTTGTCTCAGCAGAATCGTACAGTGTGAACCTGGCTTAATTCTCTGTCTGCAAAGAGACTAGACTGTCTGAATCTGCAAATGATTCAGTCCTCAGCCCTGATTAAAGACTATTGTGTACTAATAGTCTGCCCCCATCTACAGTACCTTGAACACATACACAGAAAAATACAAACTGAACTCCAGGTCCACAATGCTTATCTATACGTCAGATTACCGTTAAAACGGTCTCACTACTGCCCTCTTATGGAGACCACAGCGTCACTCACCACAGTGAAAGTGGGGCATCCCGCATGTTTCTGTCTTCACTGAACCGCTGAGCTTTGGCCTCACACTTTCTCCTCCTGGAAGCTGAAAAGCAGGTCACCTCTGTTTAACCCTGGGGCTACAGTACTGTCACCCCTGAGGATAGAGAGAGAGAGAGCCGTTCAGCCAACTGATCAGCCACACAGGCATGGGAAGGAAGCATTCATAAATAATGTAGGCCGTGCTGGGAAGAGCTCCGTCAGGTTCACAGCCTGCCGTGGTCGCTCATGTGGAAGACGAAAACTTTGTGACGCCGTGGACACTAAGATCTGAGAATGACATTTGCAGAAACAGAGTTAGGGAAGCTGAGGACAGAGAAGGAAGGAAGGCAGAGAGGGAAAATGACAGCATGATGGAGAGGGAACAAAAAGTGGGCAAAGTGAAAGGAGAAACGGTGATAAAAAGAAGGGGGAGGGAAACGGACCTGGGATGGAGGCTGATTTAGCTCCTATTGAAGTGTTCCAGTGGTGCTCGGGGTTAAAGAGCAAAGTGTGATGGATACGATCTCATTAAAATGGGAAAGTGAGGCTTTAATTTCATGCGCATGTTCCATCTTTATTAATGTCAAAAGCAGCAGGTAGTCAATTGCATTAGGCCTTCGATGACTGCCTGTGCATGCCCCAATGACAAATATCAAGCCAGGGTATTGCTCTGAAGGAGATCGTTGTGAGTAACACTGGAACAAATTACTAACACATCACCAGGTCAAACCAGAGACACGCAGAGAAATCAAGAGTACGGCATGGGTTTAAGGCACATCTAAAACAAAATCACTTAAAGGGATTGTTCACCCAAAAATAAAAATGCTGTCATCGTTTACTCGCCCTCATGTCGTTCTAAATCTGTATGACTTCCTTTCTTCTGTGAAACACAAAAGGAGATATTGGAAAATATTTTGAAATATTATTACAATTTAAAATAACTGCTTTAAAATGTCATTTATTCCTGTGATGGCAAAGCAGCATCCATTACTCAAGCATTTTTTGTGATATCATAAAAGTCCAATTTTAATTTCTTTAAAAAAATATTACCAACCCCAAACTTTTGAACAGTCACCTATCTTTTAATTTTAAATCTTTTTTTTAAATAACCAATTTTAACATCGTCATTATATGATTTGTTTATGTGTTCATTTGCAGTGAAGATGATCCATCGTGTCCTTACGGAAGTGGAGGCACCTTCAGATGCCCTGCCTAGCTATTGTTTTATGTAAATGTAAAGTGCGAGGAGAAGATGGTAGAGGGAAGAGCCTATATGCAGCCACTCTGCTGGAACATTGAGACTGCTTCTCATTGAGATGTAGCTGGCCTGTTAAATCCACATGCTTTACATCACTTGTCAGTTCGATTGATAGCTACACATTCACTTCTGCAGGTGAGAAGAGAGGTAAAGCGTGAATTTTACGCACATATTTAATAACGTTGGTCACAAATCATCGGCAGGAACATGCATCACAGTATTCCAAAGAAATTGAGGCAAAATCTGATGTTAGAGAAACAAGCGGCAGTCATCCGAACAAACCCATTTCCCACACCACACTCTTTTTAAAAACAGGGGACTAAACACCACTCTTACAATTCAGGGGATATCATCCATTGAATAGGCAAACAAGAAGTCCTACATTTGAGATGAAGTACATTTACACTACATTGCTTGGTAATATTTGCATAAAACTGTTATTTAATGTGGTTAATGCCATTCAGAGTATGTAAATGGTGTGAAGTGAAAGTGGAATATAGTGGAAGCGGGAAGTGTTTTCTCTTTCTCCTAGATCTCTCCGATGCTTCTCCATCACAAGCCAAAAACATAGAAACTTGCATGGTCAAGACAGTGAGAACACACTGAGAACACATTGTGTTTACAAAGTTAAAATCAACTAAAATATGTTATAAAATATGATGATGTGTGTAGAGCAAAATTGACCTTAATGCTCCATGACAAATATGTCCATCTGCTAAATAAATAAATAAAAAGGTAAATAAATAAATGTTTCTATTTAGATAGATAGATAGATAGATAGATAGATAGATAGATAGATAGATAGATAGATAGATAGATAGATAGATAGATAGATAGATAGATAGATAGATAGATAGATAGATAGATATAGTCAGACAGACAGACAGACAGACAGATAGATTCTTCTTGTTCCATGAGATCATCAGCAAGCAAATCAGTCAAATAAATGACAATGGAGTGAGATGAAAAAGAAAGAGACAATATAATCCTGCAGAAGGTGGATTTGTGCAGATTCTGCCGGCTAGAAGGCAGTTCTTGGAGGATGGCATCTCAGGGGAGTCTCCGTCAACTTCTAACACATACATCATTGATAAAGCACCGCCATAAAGGCTTCATAAAGGCTTCATAAATATGTATTATATTAGATACAGCTGCAGCCTAGATGACATTCTGCTCCAATCCAGGTCTCTGGTTTGAATGAGTGCATGTCTTGTTTTAAAATTGGGCTTTATCACAAATAAGAGATGTTTGCACATATTTGAACTGATCTAATGTTGCTTTTGGTATATTTTAAAGCAAATTTTGATTGTTTTTATATAACTTCATGGTCTTTTAAAAGGAGACCAGCTGACATGCCTGTAGGCAGTACATCAGAACTATGTCACACAGTATGAGGGTGTAATTGCTCTAATTTTGTAGCTATTGAGTCCCTCTGGAATACCTGCCAAACCTGACCTCCTGCATCACGACACTATACAGACAACACATAGAGAGAGGTCAGAGGTCAGGTCCAAGCTCAGGGTTGACCAAGCAGTGAGAGCTGAGTTTGTGCAGCTGCCGTCTTGCCTGAACTGGCTTTTATCACACCCGTGACCTTTTTCTTGCAGAGCCACGGAGCAATGAAGGGCTGGGCCACCTTTGAGACTATAAAAAGACAAGAAATCCACATATATTAGTCTTGAACTATTAAAACATACAGAGTGCAACCTTTTTTAAAGGGTAAAGTTCCCCCCCAAAAATGAACATTCTGTCATCATTACTTGTTCCAAACCTGCACGACATGCTTTCTTATGAAGTTATTTATAGCACAAGATTTTCAGTGAACAATGACTTAGTTCTCAGTCTGTTCCTTATACAAACCTACTACATGGCTTCGGAAGACTTGGTGTATAATGCACAATTCATATAGGCTACTTTATGATGCTTTTATGGTGCTTTTTGGAGCTTAACAGCCTCATCTATTTTCATGGGAGAGAGAAACTCACACATTTGGTTAAATTATTCCTTTTCCATTCCATGGACGAAAGAAAGTCATAGAGGCTTGGAACAACATGAGGGTGAGTAAATGATGATAGAATTTTCATTTGAAATATAAATATTTGTTTTAATGTAAAATTAAAAGTGCAACCTATCTATTCTATAAAAAGAAAATCTTTTTAAAGTCATATAATAAAAAAAAAATTTACATATTAGTTTGTTGATACTAATAAAATCGGTAAGAACTTCCTATTCAATTGTGCACCAAAGTATATTGCACAAAAAAAGAAAAACAGCAAGAACAACTGAATCTTTCTTTTTCAAGCACACTCATTCACAGCTGAACCAAAACAACAGTTTGTTCTCACCCAATGCTCAAACGATCACATTAAACTATCCAGAAAGTAAAATGACTTTGATTGTCTTGTCAAGGTGCATCCGTCCCTGTCCTCAGGCATGAGAAGAATGCTTTTGTTGCGTAAGCGCAACAGAAAACCTTCTACCCCCGGCTCTGATCAAGTTCCAATAATGGATATATGTGCTTGAGTTCTCTCTGTAAGAGATGGTCTAAGGTTTAAAGAGGACCATTGACTGGAGAACAATACTAGAGCTCACTTCTCTAACTATGCTGGTAAAAGTAGCTGCACTCTAGCCATGGTGGGCCCCTGAAGAGGGTCTCTGGAGAGTTGCTCTGTGTTTGGACACCTGTTTGCATTTGCTTTTCCCTACTGAGTGAGAAAGAGGGGACTATTGTGACTGGCCACCCACAAGGCAGACTGAAAAATATCCCGCAAAGCAGAAGCGCCCCCTGTTTGATTATTATGGTTTTGATCAACCTGAGCGCTCTACTACAACAATATAGCATGTTTTGACATAAAACGTCACCTTTTTTTGAAAAAAAAAAAAATTGTTTATTGAGAGCCAGTTGCAGCTGGAACTCAATGCTACATTGTTCAGTTCACCAGGAAATGTATTCAAATGTGGAAGAGATCAATACACCCATGCTCAAAGTAAGCGTTCTTAATTATTGGACGTGACAGAGGAAGTATTGAATTTCTCCTGTTCTGTTGACCCAACACACTGCACTGACATTCTGCCTCCCAAGAGGGAAAGGGCTTCACTATCAGCCTGCTGTGTGTGTGTGTGTGTGTGTGTGTGTGTGTGTGTGTGTGTGTGTGTGTGTGTGTGTGTGTGTGTGTGTGTGTGTGTGTGTGTGTGTGTGTGTGTGTGTGTGAGATGATCAGAGAGTGTGTGAGATGATGAGAGATGGTAAAGTCACTGCTATTCAATCCTCGAGAGCATTCATTCTCAATACAGAGGACTCTGGCAAGCATTTCAGTAATTTCACATCACAACATGTTTTTATAAAGTGTTTATTCCCTTTTCTACTCATGGAGCCTGAATGAAATCTAAATGGCTCTAACTGAACTCTGTTGTCGCATTTCAAGGCCAACCATTTAAAAAAACAAATAAGCATTTGCGATGATCTCAGAGTAATGCCGCCTCTAATACAAGCTGTGTTCCTAAAAGCAGTGAGCTGACTAAAGAGATGGTAATTTAAGACACATTTCCTAAAATACTGCCTCTCAAGATACTTCATTAAGTCCAAATTTGAATTTCCTGATGAAAAGATAAAAAGTGAAATATGTTGATTATAAACATTATAAACTGCATAGAAATGAATGCTTTAGCATAAGTTCTGCCAGGAAGACCAGCCTGATCTCACGGCAATTCGTACGAATTCTACGAGGTGGCTAATTCGTACGAATTCATTCAACCTCACTCGTATGAATTAGTACGATTTTTGCTAAATTGAACATATTTTACGAATTGCCCAATATGAGTTCATCCGAATGACCTACCCCTGACCCCGCCCCTAAACCTACCCATCACGTGGGTTTAGACAATTCGTACGAATTAGCCACCATTTTATCACTCGTACGAATTCATATGAATTGGTCGTGAGATAGCATTGGGAAGACTCAATTACTACGTCACTTATTACCTTCACATCTATCCGATCATGTCCTAATACTCGCTGTATAAAAGATCGGTACTTACACATGTTTGAGTTCGCAGACGCTGACGCAAACAATTCCCACCACCCTCCCCACCACCACCAGGATGGTGCTGTCCATACCTCCCGGGGGGTCGGCTGCGCCCCTGCCTTCGTCTTCAGGCAGGAAATGCAGATCCGCTAACCTCGGATTATACACTACGGACGGGGCAACGCCAAAGAAATTTATAAATAATTGCTTGCTGGGGTATCAGTACATTAATGCGTTGTTACATCATTTTATCTCCCAAGTCTTTCTGGTAGAACAATACTGCATTGGAACAAAGCTAAACTCCTGTAAAGAATATATCCCAATTTTCAATCAAAACTGTATGTCTATAAACAATGCAGGAACAATAAAACCCTGAGTTTCATCCAGTTAATGAGAAAATCCATTTACACTTTACTAAACTCAGCATCCTCCAAAAATAGACTCTTTCTTCGATTCAAAGCAGCTGATAAGCATGTGCCCAGTCATCATTCTTCTAACTAATCTAACTCTGACCTCTGTCCATGTGTTCACTCTCACCTTGTCTTTCCACCCCAGTCTAAAGACCTCTTCAGAGAAACTGTGCGCTATCTTTAGCAGCCTATACACAATACAGGCTCCTTCCCTTGAGAAAGCCCCCGCAACTGATACCAGAGCCCCTCAGCATTGTCCTCACGTTCACTTCAGACTCTGATTTACAACCTGTGTCAGGTAGCCAAAGCTCTAAATCCGCATCCAGCGTGGGGAGTCGGCGGAGAAACGCTGCTGATTTAGGGTCTGTGTGAGCGTGGATATTGGTGTCATCGCATGAATGTGATCCATCCTATTGTTATCTATGCAAGTTCCTATAGTGCGCTGAAAATGTCAAATGAGCCAACTGTTTCCATTTCATGAGTCAGTCATAAAATATATAAAGTACTGGCTCAAAATCCTCTCTATAGTAATATGGCAATCTTTTGGACAGATTATATTACCTTTGCACAATTTTTCATATATATATATATATATATATATATATATATATATATATATATATATATATATATATATATATATTAAACAGTAAAACATATTAAAGGGTTAGTCCACCCAAAAAAATACAATTCTGTCATTAATTACTCACCTTCATTTCGTTCCAAACCCGTAAGACCCGGGTTTGAAAAAATAAATCTCCAACGCGCGTTTGCTCTTGTGTCAACACAACATGCATTTGTCGTGGTGCTTTCGCACGTTGAAAATAAAGTGGTAAATTATGTTTATTTGTGCAAACAAATTACTCTTCACAAAATTACACTTCATAAAACTGAGGTTAAACCACTGAAATCACATGGATTACTTTAATGATGTCTTTACTACCTTTCTGGGGCTTGAAAGTGGATTTCTTGGAAAAAATTTAAGACTTGGATTTCATTAAAAAGATCTTCCAAAGATGACCGAAAGTCTTATGGGTTTGGAATGATATGAGGGAGAGTAAATGACATTTTTGGGTAACTAACAAATGACTAACAAATCTAAAATCTAAATTTATATGATATAAAATTCTAAATCCTTAAGAAATGTTTAAGTTTTAAATGTTCCTGTAGTAGAAATTTTGTTTTTGAATCTCAGAATCTCATTTTCAAATGGCAAAAACCATTAATGACAAATAAACAAAAAATATATACAATAAAAAACAAAGAAAGGTGCAAATAAAATAGATTGGAAGTCCCAAAATTCAGTATTGTGTGCAGCATTCTGCAGAAACTAAATCCTTGTCATGCCCACCTAAACAACATACATTATATAATTGTGTACAAACATATTTTTTGTTGAAAAAAAATGTAAGTGAATGAAAAGTCGTCAATAAAACATTGTCCAGCACTTAATTTGTGTGATTCATTGTTATTTGTGGTACATAATAGCAACTGTCCTGCACATGTCTGACTGTACGCTTGTTTGTGCATGTTCAGGCCACAATCAATATATTTCTGACATTTTTGTGAGTTCAAGTGCACCGCTACAGGAAAGCTAAATCAGTAGCACTCGGGTCTCTGCTAACATTGACATTGTCTGACCTTGTACCTAAACGCCTGTTATCATCAAACAGAGATAATGCAAGTCTGCACTTCCTTCAGGGGTCAAGGCCTCTGATAATGCTTTATGGCCATCACCACTCCTCTCAGTGATTGGTATAATTGATAGGGAACATTTCATAGATCTCACAACAATTGAAGCATATTGTGCTCTAGTAGGGATGTGCTTCTGCACATGAGCACACAATCACACACACATACACATATGCTTTGCCTCCTGTGAGTTGAGCTACAAATTGAGAGAGCACACCAGTAATACCCAGAGAGCAGAGAGGCTGTGACCATAACTGTCAGCAGCTAATAAATGTGTGAAACTGTGGCCTCTAATTTTCTCAATGACATAAAATAATGGGCAAAGCGTTCACTTCTGTGAAAGACTGTAATGTACCACTCCAGTGTAAACCATTAGCGTGACAGGCAAACCACACATGCTCATATGTCTTCAGATAAACTGAGCTGTTCGGCCCACCGTCATTCTCACATCATACGTGATTATAGGACAACTATGTCACTTTTTCAGTTTTTTTCACAAGCAAAACGTATTTATCCTCTGGGAAATATTGGCGTTAGCTTGCAATTCTGTCAGTTATTGGGTTGACATGACATGTGAAGCAGTGGCAGCAGGACTGCAGTGTGACATTCATACTTGACCAAGGTGACCAGAGATATTTCTGTAGTGCTGCTGTCAATATATCATTGAAATTACTAGTGTTTAGTATAATGAACAATAATAGCTTTTTCATTCTACTCTAAACTACTGTGAACCATATAGACTGTTCAGATCTCACAGCACCCTTCTTCTCCTAAAACTAACGATCATTGACTGACAATGACTTTAGCTGAGACTTGTATTTTTTACAGCATTTTTAATTATATATAATTATTATGCATACAGTTGTTGGACTTTATTTATGGGTGAATTCACGTTGATTGGGTCACCACCTTCTTTTTGTTTGAGATGTCTGGGAAAAACTGTCCCAATCAACCTGAACTCACCCCTATTGAAAGCATACATGGAATATTTTACTTTAAAAAAAAGGATTTTCACACACACACACACACACACACACACACACACACACACACACACACACACACACACACACACACACACACACACACGCACACACACACAATTTGGGGTAAGAAAGGTAAAAAAAAATATAAAGCTTTATATATATATATGATATGATTATATAAAAATAAATATGATTTTAGCTTTATATATATATGTGTGTATAATTTTTTTTGCTTTATATATACATATATAGCTTATCTAAAGCTTAAAAAATTCAAATCTTTAAAAAATCAATACAAACTGAGAGCCTTAATATTATCTATTACATAAACACGACCATATACTTGTACCTACACAATTTATCAGGGAAAACCAAAACAAAATTGTAGTCATGTTTATCATTTTTAAAGGTTGTCTTGTTTTTCACATTTACATCCACCCCCACCCTAGAGCTAAAAACATTAGCCAAATTCATTTTCTGCTTCATTAGGCCTCAGCGAGTTTAATATCGATAGAAGTGTATACACTGTAATTCTTCTGAGTTAACTATCATTATGTTATTAGTTGATTCAGCTCACTTTTAATCAGCGAAGTGATTTATTCCCCATTAGAACCCTGGGCCTGCTCCATCTGCAAATTTGCTGAGCTAGCCATGCCATTAACTTTTATATTAGACTTAAAAATCAGTTATACAAACACACACTGAGACTGAATTTCACTTTACACACACACACACAAATCAACAAAAAGAAAATCACTACAGAAGCAACCTAGAGAAAAACCTCTGTTGTGAATCATCTGAAACTAGCCAACACATGGATCCTAATTAATTAAGCATTCCAGTCCCTGGTTGGAGCACTAAAAAGTGGGGAAATATTCTAAGGTTCTTGAAATCTTGAAATTCATATATCAACACCAGCGTATGATTTGATATTTAACCCTCTTACTCTGTTGAGACTGACTTTGTTTTTATGTTCGGAGGTCTCCAAGACCCCAATAATGTAAAAGAAAGTAGTCTTTTAATAAATGAATTTAATAAATCAGAATAAACAACTGTCTGATTGTGTACTGATTAAAGTGTACTGCTTAAGTTTGTGTGCCATATTGCATTTATTCATGTTTTATCTTAACACTTTTATTGAATCTTAAAATAAGTTCTTTTAAAGTTAGGAAAAAATCATAAAGGATCAACCTAATACAATTTTTAAATCTATTAAAATAGTCTTTGGGGTCTCTGAGAGCAAACAGAACAAGAGTGTTAAGCTTTGAATTTCTTACATCCACTGGGAAAAATAGAGGACGAAAACAAAGACAGGATAGAGAGAATAAATGAGTGCATGTGTTATTTATGTGAGCTGCTTGGAAATGCTGCTTATCCGCTTGCGATACTATAAAGGGGAATGTGGGTTCCAGAACACACTGAATAAGATTTGTTGGGGGGAGAGACACATGGAAGGGTTTTAATGCTAAATTGAGTTAGATAGGCAGCGGCCTGTCGGAGAATGTGTGCAGGATGATGAATTATATATGAAGTTAATCTCAGCATGTCTTGCAACCCTTGATGGCTGCCTGGGGGGAAAAAATAAGCAAAGTGTGGCGGCAGTGGACAAGCCTGACACATTTTCAGCCTCTCTGCTTCACACACTGTATCCGCAGCGCTGGCAGGCCAGGCAACGGTGTCTAATGAACAGGGGCAGGGATGGATGGCCGACCTGAACGCGCTGTGGGAGATGGCGAGGCTGTGATATGCATCTGTGATGAACATGTGAGGTGGGTTTGTGTAAAGGAGAGGAGTTTTGATCATGTGTGGTCTAGATCTGTCCTGACATGCTATACACTTAAAAAAAAAAAAGAAAAAAAAAAAGAAAAGCTTCCCACCCACAATGAAGTTCTATTACTTTTACAGTCTGGATAAGGATTTGTAAAAAAAGGAAAAAAAGCCTACTATAAAGTAATTTACAAAAAAAACTATTTAGATTAGATGCTGGACATCATCAAAATGCCTATATAATTTCTTTATAAATATAATTTTTCATGGTTTTGCTCACCAAGGCAGCATTTATTTGATCAAAAATACAGTCAAAACTATAATACTGTGAAATATGTTTTACATATTTTTATTTTTAATTTTAATATATTTAAAACAATTATTAAACTTTTGATACATTCTTGTGTTAATGAATAAGTATTAATTTCTGTAAAAAACAAATCTTACTTAATGCAAACATTTGAGCGGTAGTGTACTTATGTTTTTTATTTGATATTTTTACTTGTATTGATAACTTAGACGCAAGATGATTAAGCGTTAATAAAACTAGAGATAATACAACTTTCCCAAGAAATTATATATTTTTAAAACTCCTTTGCAGTCTCATATAAAAAGTGCATTAAAGAAAGAACTAGAAACACAAGCTTTCTGACCCGTGCAAAGTCACTGCACTCTTGACAGTATTTATAACGTAATGTCAAGGAGCTCTACCATATATTAACGACATCTAACTCTTTAATCAATGCCAGATACACACACACATGCATACAGACCTCTGATTTACAGCGGTAAAACCCAAACGAGAGTGAAGGGCATCATCATGTGCACTGTGTGATATAGGCTACCAGTCAGGCCGAAGCGGTTTAACCGTGACACATGGAGCCACGACAACACCATTCAAGTGTGTGCGTGTGAATTTATGACATTCCGTGATGACTGAACGCACCTTCTTCCCTTGTCGTCAGTCAGCCAGTTTTATGAGTGATATCAGCAGACTGGCAGTGTCACAGTAAATTGGCGGGTCAGGGCTCACAGAGCTGATGGCTGTTGAAGCCGAGAGCTGAGTATCCCGTGCTCTCGGGCCACAACAAAGAGAATCACATAAAAGTGCGTGAGGTGTGTGGTGTTGTTCAGGTGGAAAGTAGTAACTCAGCATGTGCTGTCACTGTTAACCCAGAAGTAGTAGGGCAGCCATAAATCCACTTTGTTATAAACGAATAAATTAATGTGAAGAAGATGTGACATTTTCATTGGGGGAGGCTTCATAGGAGTGAACTGCGGTTAGGCCTATGTCTCTTTTACTGGGCAGAAGGTTCTGGACCACAAACAGGAAGTTATGAGGTTTGGCTTTTTACAGAGACACTTTAGACAAACACACACACACAATTTATATATATATATATATATATATATATATATATATATATATATATATATATATATATATATATATATATATATATATATATATATATATATATATATATATATATATATATATATATATATATATATACACACACACATACATACATATACACTGATGAGCATCAAAACATTACAATGTGTCATGAATAATGCGAATAATGGGGGGGATGTTATTGGTCTTTTTATTTTAAGGAATTACATAATTAAAGGATTAAATTGGATTTAAGGAAATAAAGAAAAAGAAATAAGAACGTACTTAAGTAAATTAATTTAAAATATTCGCAATAATATTTTATTTTAAAATATGCATAGGCTACAGTCACATGTCTAATGTGCAAAAAAATGCAAAACGTTTCTTGTCTCTTCACATTCAAATATGAATTACAGAATCAGGTAAATTGTATGTTCAATTCAAAATGTCCCCCCACACACACACACACACACACACACACACACACACACACAAAGAAAAGTTTGCATCACTAGTGGATATTACTGTCGGTCGCTGAACATATCGTAAAACTAATGTCAGATATTAAATGTTTGACTACTTACATCTTACCACGCACTCTTTCACTGCTAAAACGACACAAGGCCCGCTTTCTTTGATTTGATTGGCAATCTCGATCATTTTGACATTGGTGAGCACTGTTACACTGCTGAGGCAGAGCAGCCTAAAAATATAACTTTTAAAACTTCTTGTCATCCTTAAAACAAACATATAGGCCTATCAAATATTAGAGGGGGGTGGGCCATTTGGCAATTTCTAATTATTGGTGGGGACTATAAAACTTGCATTTTTGTACCAAGAAAACAGTAAAATTCAGACATGAATTTTGAGACTTGTTGAGACATTCGCTAAAGGCGAAGCTTGATTTTCCAGGTATGTCCCTCTTTGGGTAATGTATTTTCAAGATGGAGGCACAACATGGCTGCCACCATTCGAGCGACTCGCTAAATGGCAGATTCTACGCTTACGAGAATACTTGATTAGTTGGTAGAAGTAATTACACATTAATGAGCACATATCATTTTGAAAGAACAAAGTGTTTTTTGCTAAGAATCAACTTAAAAAATTACACAGTGTAGCTTTAAGCACATATCTGTGGTCTCTGTCATAGTCAACATGGTCAACAACAGCAGCTCTTAACACTGTAGAAAACTCTGTGGAGGTGACCCTCATGTCTGCCTCTTACTGTGCACTGACTGCAGGCTGTGTCAATCAGTCTTAAAGACATAAAAAGGAAGTTCAGTGCTTTTTCATCTTTTACATATTCTTTTTGTCTGTTTGTGAGTGGCAGCGCATGTGAAAGATTCAGTCGCGTAGGACAGGTTGAGTACCATCAGAGGAAAGCTACACAAAAATACTTAGAGGGCATATGCAAGAGAAGTGCTACTTGATCTACTAGCTAATGCAAGCCTGAAATATTTCATGTTTATTCCATATGACATCAAGGCACTGGGGACTAATCATGTATTCTAGAAGTGATACTAAACATGGACAGTATATTAATACAAAACAAAAAGTATAAACTATACAGTTAACCACAGCTGACACTCAAATGAAACAAAGTTAAAGTCCGCGTGAAACGGAAGTTGCAAACAACTTTTCTCCAGTGTTGTGACGTATTTCCCAGACAGTGAAAAAGAATATTGAACAGAGGGCAGGGTTTTACTCTAGCGCTCCTCCTCTCCATCTCTCGCTCATAGCAAGCAGACCAACGGTTTGAGGGGAGTGGTTAAGCGTTTCCCAACCCAAGCCGTCAAACCTACATCAGCCATTCCAGACCGGAAGTAACTTTTCAGACTTTGATTAAAGATTACGATGGCAGACAAATTTTTTCTGTGTATTAACTTGCATGGATTAATTGTTCACCACAAGACTAGTAATATGCGCAAACAAAGTAAATAGGGTAAATTTTGGATTTCAGTTGGACTTTAAAGGAATATTATGGGTCTAATATACAAGTTAAGCTCAATCGACAGCATTTGTAGAATAAAAAGAATTATACCACAAAAATGTATTTCCCCAAATCTGTTACAGTGAGACACTTACAGTACGTTGCAAGTGAATAGGATCAATCCATAAATGTTAAAATACTCTGTTTCTATAGTGTAGACTAACAATATATTGCATGTTAAGATTTCAGTGTGAAAAAATCACTTGTGAACCTTTTCTGTGCAAGTCATATAAAATTGTACGACTTTGTCGCCATGTCAAAGCAGAACCATAAAGCCTAAAATGAATGTAAAAATGATTTAAACAATTTTATAACACAAATAATACAAAGGTTTTAACAGAAGAATTAATGTAAATGCTTATATAAAATTATAAAATTCACATTTCTGTTTTTAACTCCACAAAAAATTGGCCCCATTCCCTTACATTGGTAAGTGTTCACTGTATCCTCTTTTTTTTATTAAATTTTTTTTAAAGAAAATTATGGAAGAGCTGATTTTTTATATAGATTTTTTTGTGTTAATCAACAACAAATAATCAAAACAAATGCTGTCAAGGGAACTAAAATTGTACCAAACCCAGGCCTTGTCCACACTAATACGTTTCCGTTTGAAAACGCATCTTTTTCTTTCCGTTTCGGCCCTCTGTCCACACTGAGAAGGCGTTTTTAGCAACAGAAACGAAGCTTTTTGAAAACACTCTCCAAAGTGGATGCATTTGAAAACGCATGTATTTAAAACCAATTAGGCTATGTAAGTTTAGTCATGTGACGCATATTGAACATATTCATGTTTATACCGGTATAGTGCCTGTTATGTGCTGTTCACTTTCACACAGTTGCTAAAATATGTTACTTTGCACACTCTTCATATCACAGTCCTGCAAAGATGACAGAAAATTCACTCGCATTTGCTGTCCTGCGGCAAAACATGAGAGCAGTTGCATTCTAGAGAATAAAATGATCCTGCCAGGAGAATTGCGTGATAACTTGATTGTCTTGGAAACTTTATTAGGGTTTACGCATGCGCTGTAATGTGAGTGTAGCGTTTTCCGACGTTCCAGTGTGGATGAGAAACTTTAGGAAAACGCTTGAAAACGCTAATGTGGACAGAGAGCGTTTTGAAATGAGAACTCCTTTTTCAAATCTATCCGGATTAATGTAGACGTAGCCCAAGAATATTCCTTTAAATGGCAAAGAACACATCAATATCAGAGGTTCCACTACAAACAGCTTCCATACATTCAAACGCTGATGATTCAGCAGGATAATCTAATAATGATTTATATCTATTTTGAATCCACCAGTCCAAGAGTCAGTTTTTGATGGCATGGCTCTATTTGTGAATAATGTGGTCTGGCCAAAACAAGCACCTTGCATAACACCAAACGCCAGAGATTAACTAGAGCTGTCGATGTCGACGCAACAACAACAGCGTCGCTCATGAGTACACGTTCTCCTCCCGTGTTTCACAGGAGCCCAACAGTGGAGCGAAGCACATTCATCTGGATGCTATAAGTCCTTTGTATCCCAGGCTCTTAATGACTCCGGGAGGAGTGCGGTGAGTAATGAGCAACTGGGTGTTTGATGAACAGCAGGGTAATTCTGTAAGCCGCCGCGTCGA
Source organism: Scardinius erythrophthalmus (assembly GCF_964197995.2). Taxonomy (NCBI): domain Eukaryota; kingdom Metazoa; phylum Chordata; class Actinopteri; order Cypriniformes; family Leuciscidae; genus Scardinius; species Scardinius erythrophthalmus. The sequence goes on from NC_138231.1 coordinate 39,664,948, forward strand.
GGCCCAGAGGAATTGAGAGCGGGCCACAGCTGAGGCTGTCGGCAGCCGCTGACAGGCCCTGAGGTTGATTAAAGTTGACCTTGATCGTGAAGTGAGGAAGAGGGAGAGAGAAAGAAAGGGAGAGAAGCGCCGCGTGTGGCTGTAACCCCAGCTGGCCGTCCAGCAATCACCAGAATACAGCGGCTGTTGCGCGAGGAGTAATTGCAGTGGAAAAGACTAAAGGAAATCAATGTAGACTGATCGATAGCAATTTGATTTTTTTTTATTGCTAATTTCTTTTGACGAAGGAGGGGGGTGCGAGATTGATCAAGTGCATCCGTACTGTATCGGCAGACTTTGTTATTCATTGAGAGGAAATGCCCAGCTGACTGACTGATGAATCAGCTGAGATCATTAAGTTTGAATAAATGCTTGTGATGAACACAAAATGAGCTTGACAGTTAACCTTGATGTGGATTCTTCTGGAGTAAATACACAAAGTTGGGGAAAAGGCATTATAGTGTCCTGTGAGGAGAAATAGAGTACTTTTGAGGGCCGAAACTGACCGACTAGGTCTAAAATCCCTAAATGTATTGCTAAATTTTTATACAGAAGTTGCTTCAAATCAGTGTCTCAAGACTTATTTCTACAAAACTTATATTTAATTCAAAACAATACAGATTTGAACAGAGAAACATGGAAATGATGATTCACTGAATCAATGAGGCAGTTCGCTGTTGATATTCTACTGCTTTTATTGAAGTTATAAACATACCTAGTGCTTATGTCCGGAGCAACTTCGCTGTTGTCTATTATGGTGATATGTGCAATCTGTGAAGTGGCAGAAATCCATTGGCTCAATTTTCCCTTCCTGACTCCTGAGTGAGAGGCAAACAAAGACCAACGATTACACATCATCCTGAGTCTCAATTTCCATAGAAAAGTCCTTCTAGGTTGAACTTACATAAAGATTAGGAGCTATTTTTCTTTCTTTCTTTTACATATAACAAATCAGAATTCATGTACACTACCATAGAAAGTTTGGGGTTGGTAAGATTTTTTTTATGTTTTTGAAAGAAGTCTCTTATGCTCACCAAGGCTGCATTTATTGATCAAAAATACAGGAAAAACAGTAATACTGCAAAATTTCAATTTCTATTTAAAATAACCGTCTTCTGTTTTAATATACAGGGTGGGCCATTTATATGGATACACCGTAATAACATGGGAATGGTTAGTGATATTAAAGTCCTGTTTGTGGCACATTAGTATATGTGAGGGGGCAAACTCCTCAAGATGGGTGGTGACCATGACATATACTAATGTGCCACAAACAGGACTTTAATATCACCAACCATTCCCATGTTATTACGGTGTATCCATATAAATGGCCCACCCTGTATTTTATTCCTGTGATGACAAAGCTGAATTTTCAGCATCATTACTCCAGGCTTCAGCACAAATCATTCTAATATGCTGTTTTTATCAATGTTGACAAAAGTTGTGCTGCTTAATATTTTTGTAGAAACATGTACTTTTCAAGATTCTTTGATGAATATAAAGTTCAAAAGGACAATTTATTTGAAATCAAAATATTTTGTAACAATATAAATGTCTTTATATATTTTGATCAATTTAATGTGCCCCTTGCTGAATAAAAGTATTAATTTCAAAAAAAAAAAAAAAAAAAAAGCGGTACTGAACGGTTGTGTAGATCTCAATGGTTTTCAATTATTTTTGTGTTAATTTGGCTAACTTCTGCAAAGTGATAGATGAATTTGTGTCAGAATACTGTAGAGTCTGATTGTTGAGTACCCAGGGTCATGCCGCTGCTCTGAGGCTGTTATAGGGGGATATAGACCGAGTTCCTCTCATTTTCTGTCATGGTATTTTCTGTCACACCGCTCCTATCGGTACTTCAGACGCTGCCTGTTAAAAGATAAAATCATCTTACACTGCCCTTAATAATCACAAGTAAACAATCAAGCCTGGAATACATCTTTATCTCTGTGCTTTCTTATATCAGTTAGATACCGTGTTATTTTCTTTGCACTGAAGATTTGAAAGAGGCACCTAATCGACAAGCAGATGCACCTCAAACGGTCCTCTCCGTGGTCTTATCCGGCGATCTCTGGCGGTGGACACACTGCCCTCTGAAGAAAGGCCATTAATCAGTGTTACTTCACCTCGCTGACACTCTCTCACTCACTCATTCAGTCACTTACAGCCCGCTCTGTGCCCTCTTCTGCCTTTCCTCAACAATGAACGGACTCAATGAGCCTGTCAATCACTTTTAAAGCCCAGCCCCCCAAAAGAGTGTTACCTGGAAAGGTTTCCACAACCACCGAATTGACTTCTTTAAACCTTTTAGCTCAAAAACGGCTTTCATTTCCTGCACCTAAATTGTGCTTGTGGGTAAACTTTGAGAAAAAGGGGCTAATTTCCTTAACAGCGGGTGTTTGAAATGCGATTTGGCCTAAGATCGGGGGGGTGGGGGGTGGTGGAGATGTTTGACCTCTGCTGCCACGCTGGCTCTGGCTGCAGTCCCAGTGAAGTGGCGCTGACACTGATGCTGCTGACGGGTGGCTGAATATGCGAGTGAGTTTAATAGGAATCTTAAGACCAGCAACACACCGTGTCAATCACAAGCTGGTATGAGGTGTATTTGGAGCTCTGACATGGGAGTTAATTCTGCAAATATCCAAGGTTACATTCAGAGCATTCATCACCAAAGGTCATCGTTTTAATACACATATTGGAATCCGGACAGTCGTAAAAATGCACAACTACATCTTTATAGCATCCCTCAATGGATCCATCTTGCAAACTGTCTTCTTAGTATACCAAAAAATGTAAATGCTCAAACATCCATCAGAAAAAGCACTGATTTGCATTGGCGTTGGAAATTGCAGTGCAGTCTGAGTAGCGGAGGATTTTTTTTTTTTTTTAAGATTCACTGTATGACCCAAACAATCGTCTGTCTGATCTGGTTATGATGAGATGAATGATTTATGGTGGTCTCCACACCCCACATAAAATAAAAGAGAGCGAGAAATACTAAAAGCGAGACTGAGAAAGACTCTGGCAAGGTTGAGAGGACTCCCTGTAAGTGCTGAATTAATTTATGACTCTATCTGAGCTTGAGCAGAGCTAAAATATTCGCTTCGCAGCACTGACTTTCTTGCCTTCTGTCTGAGACGGCGTCTGCGAGCCTGTGAATTAGCATCGCTGCTTAAAGGTGTTCGCACACACACACACACGCGCTCGGCCCGTTAGCAGGTATCTACCCCCCTATGAGTGGAGACAGGGAGTTTTGGATACTTCTTTCTGCTGCTTGGCTGCTCTCATCTCAGACTTGGCATTGAACTCTGGGTCTGAGTCTGGGCGATTTGAAGACTACATCAAATAGAATTTAGGATTTAAAGACTCTACATGTTAGCACACAAGTGAAACCATAATTTTGTTTGACAAATGGGTAAGGGATAATGTACAGACAGCAGGAAATCATCTCAAAATAAATATCTGAAGGGTTTTATTTTGTGAAAGTGACCAGATGAATCCCTGGAATTAATCTAATTATTCTGTTATCTTAAGCTTCCACTAAGAAAGACCTTAGAAGACAAGAAGAAACAAAAACACTGGAACAAATAAATATTAATTTATATACTAATAATCTGCATTTCAACCAAACATATGTAGATATTCTCTTATCTGTTTTGTTTTTTTTAACCTGTTCTTCTGAGGGGACGTTTTTTTCGCTTTAATTGGGGACTCCTAAACTTCCAATCATCTATCAAATGTTTTATGCTCACCATATACAGTATATTACATTTAATATTTTTAGTCCTTGATTGCCAATTTTATTACAGTTGATTTTCACTGTAAAATTCTGTAAGTTTAATTTTATAATTTACAGAATTTCACTTGGGCCAATTGAAATTTTTTGATGTGACCAGTCACTTGATAATTTTGAGTTGTGGAGGTTAGATTTTTTTTTTTTTTTTTTTACAGTGTAGTAACTGCTCTGAGTTGTGAGATGGCGCTAATGAGCTATTCTAACATGTTGATATGTTGAGACTGTGGAATAACACAGTTTTATAAAGTATAACTGTATATAGTACCATATTTTGACATGTCCAATGGTAAAATATACAATTTAGCATCATTATAAGCTCAATGCTTCAACTGACCAATCAAAATGAAGTAGCTAATATGGAGCAATGTGTAATAAACCATTCAAAAGTTTAGGGTCAGTACGATTATTTTGGAAAGGAAGCATTAAACTGATAAAAAGTGACATTAAACATTATTTCAAATGAATTCTATTCATATCAAAGAATCCTGAAAGAAGCATCATGGTTTCCACAAAAATATTAAGCAGCAGAACTATTTTCAACATTGATAAGAAATGTTTCTTGAGCACCAAATCAGAATATCATACTAAAACTGTAGCAAACTACTGTATTTACTGTACTGTACTTTTTGATCATACTTTTATATGCACAGTATATCATAATTATACAGCAGTCATTAAAATACCTTGACAATGATTTACTGGTTTAAAATGGTTTTAGCAAAGATACATTTATGGATATTAAATTGATCAGAGCTGAGTAAATGCAATTAACTGCAAGCAGTCTCTAATTCCCAGCTCTCTCTCTCAATTTATTCCTTTTTTCTACCTTTCTTAACAAACAGCACTTTAAGTTGTTCAGGCACTGATAAGCTAAGCCGTTCCCCAGCGACTCGCCGTGGCATTGAATGAGTCTGGTTCCAATACATCCCCTGCCCAGCCAATCAATCACTGGCAAGCACTGCAAACTAATCATTTATTGATGCCACGGCACAGCCATGAATTTCTAATAGCATTCGTCTTATTTAACAGTCCAGATCAAACAGAGAAAATCCAAACATGCTGGAAGGGAAGGGTTAGGAAAAAAAAAAAAGAGTTAATTCCTGAGCATATCCTTCTTTTTGGCAGCCAACAGACAGATATTGATGGAGAGGGCTGCCGAATAAGAGAGGAGGGCAAGGTGGAGGCAGAAAGGGAGTTTGTGTGTGCGTGTTTGTGTGTATGTATTAGGGAGCTGGTATTACAAATTTGAATTTCATGGAGCGTTTCATATCAGATCAGGGCATCTAGGTGAAATGTTTCTCTACCTCAGGGTGATGAGAAGTAGATTTATAGATTTGCTTCTTTCTTTTTTTTACCACTTCATCAATGTGCACTGACTGTGTGAGAGCTTCAGGGTTTGGGTTAAAACAATCCCATCACTGCATGAGAGAAAAGAGCACAGTTTGTTAAAGGAACTGTTCAATCAAAAAAATAAAAAGTTCATTTGGAGTGTCCTACATTTACAGCCTGTTGGGGCCAGTGGATTACACACCGTGCCACAGAGAGACACAAACAGTGACAGACAGAAGAGAGGTCATGCAAAGATAGCAGATGCACACAAGTCTCGCATTACCCCGCAGGGTCAGAGGAGGTTTGTTGGGCCTCTCTCGCCCCCTCCTGGTGAGCACTGGATTAAACGTACCATCTGAGAACAGTCAAATAGCTCTGCTGAGGAATTATACATGGGCACAAGTTATAAAGAGCGACATAATAATGTTATGTACAGCGCTCGGTGGTTCAATTAGTTTTAAAATGCATTTACAACATATAACAGTAATTTGAAATCTATTTGAACATGAAAATATCTAAAATCCACAATATGTATTCAGAGCTCAGACACATTACTTCTCTTAAATCATTTCCCATTTTCTCTCAAATGCATTACATCCCATAAGAAAAATCACAAATGTTTCTCTTAGACAGCAATGGGATTAAATTGAGAGCAAATGGAACGAGAAAAAGAATCTCATATTCATGTTTCCGACAAGATCTCAACGATTTATCATAATGTGCTCCGATTGCACAGACACAAAGCAATGTTATTTTAGTATCAGTATCATATGTTATTTCTAAGGATATACTATTATAAGTTTTTAATAATATTTTTAATTAGTTATTATTTTTATATTTCCCGTTTTCATTTTCATTTGAACGCTTTAGTCATTTTGTTGTGCGTTTTGTCATTTGTGGTGTTTTTTTATATATAGCCTATGTCGAGGTTTTTTTTTTTTGTACAACAAAATGAGAAATAGCAAGTGGCTGAAATAAAACGTTTTTCATATTTTATTTTATTTCAGTTGACATGTATTTCAATTAATGAAATTATCTTAGTGCTTTAGTTTTAGTTAACTATAATAACCCTAATACAAAGTCTCCACTTTGTCTCTACTCCACTAAAAAAGCTTCCAATTCAACTCCAGTTCAATTCAATTTTTTTATATATTTTTTATTAATATTTTATCAATATTTCTTATCAGATTCTTCCAACACTTAATTATCAAAGCTATGCCATATTCATACCATGTCTCATTTGAGACTTTTTTTCTCTCTCTCTTTAAACATTTTAGGAGGAAAAATTGGAGACTACGTTGTTAAATGAAACAATTGAGAACTTTCAGAGACAAGGCTTAGATTAAACCAGGGGTAGGCCTTAGTTAAATTAATACATTTAAGTAGCATATATGAACATGCCTTAGAAAAAAAAAACATTAGTGTTTACTTGAGACAAAACAATGACACTGACATAGTTTAAGATATGTCAGTGCAAGTTGCTTTCAGTTAAAAAAGCTCAAACATGCATTTTAGTCTGGGACTATCTTAAAGGATAATTCCGGTATTTGGCACTTTGAGTCTCTTTTCTGGTTTTGTTTTGGATGAACTAGAGTGGTGGACACAGAAATGTTGACGATGGGTCCTGTCCTGGTCCTGTCTCGACTTTTTGACTCGTTTAGAATCACCTTTGACCGCTTCAGAGTGGCTGGCTACGGGCATGCACGAACATGTCCTTAAAACAACCCTTAACATTCGTTTTCAAAACTGTGCAACTCACCGAGTGTTAGTGGTGTTCGTTGATGATTAAAAACAAGTAGCGTAGCGAAATACAGTTTCTGTCGTGTTTTATTTGGCATTTTGTAAAATCCCATTGATTTCTGTTGGAGGACTCATTGCTCGTTGATATTACTGCGCTTCAGACTCAAATATCGAGATATCGAGCGGAAGTTTATACGCGGTTGTGAGGTATCTGAAAAAATAGATCCACTATAGCAAATAACACGGATTGAAATCATACATTGCGCCGATATATTTGTTTTTAATCATCAACGAACACCACTAACCACTCGGTGAGTTGCACAGTTTTGAAAACGAACGTTAAGGGTTGTTTTAAGGACATGTTCGTGCATGCCCGTAGCCAGCCACTGTGAAGCGGTCAAAGGCGATTCTAAACGAGTCAAAAAGTCGAGACAGGACCCATCGTCAAAATTTCTGTCCACCACTCTAGACCACTCCTCCACTTCTGTTCATCCAAAACAAACTAGAAAATAGACTCAAAGTGCTAAATACCGGAATTATCCTTTAAGCCTTGTTTGGGAAACCAGGAACAAGTCTCCTGAACTATGAAACCTGTTTTAAATTAATTGAGAAAAGCACGAAAAACTCATCTGGATGGCAACATTTAAGCACAAACAAATATTTATTTTTTTCAACAATATTCAGCGTGGAAAAACCAAGCTGAAATATTTCATACTAATAAAGACACATCAGATATTTCACATTGACCTTTTCTCAAAGCAAAGTGCTGAGTGTGCAGTTCAGCCTCCTCTGTCATTTAAGCTCAGCCCAACAAACACTTATCTTCCCCCGCAGCAAAGAGCCCCGAGAGTGTGTGAGTGAGTGTGTTCATGTGTCTGCATGAGTGAGCATAATATACTGTAATTAATCACAATGCAGCCTGTTTGACTCCAGAGAAATGAGAGATGTCTGGTGCTGTCTACGTCTCCACATGCTCAGGCTGTTCAAGGACATCCAGAACTATATGCATAATCATATTTGTTTTGTTTTTATTTAGCTTATTTTGGGTTTTGTCATTCCCATGCTGCAATCTTAATATGCATTTAGTTTGTTTTGTAAAAAATAGTGGCATCTTTTCTCACTCTGATTCAATGAATGTGTCCAGCACATTGGACCTCATTCATAAAACACAAGCAGAATGTGAACAGCGTGTAAAATCATTCTTATGCATTCAATTTAATGCATTGGAATGGTTGCATGAACAATGACATTTCTTCTGCATGAATGAGGTCCACTGACTATATTTTATTTGGCTGGGGCACAGAAGGCCTGACCTGATTGCACTTGACTCCTGCAGAATCCTTATCAACTATGCCGACACAATTTGTCCTGCTATGGGCCGCTGCCTTAATCTGTGGAGAAATATGACAAAATGATTGGGGGGGGGAAAACAGCTCAATGGAAAATCTCTGCATCTGCAGAAGCTATCTGTGCAATTGTACAGAGTAAATGCCAGAAAGTTTGAAACATGTCGTTGAATGTCAAAATCCCACCTTGTTTTTTTAACCAACTGTTCCGAGGGATAAGCACATAGTGGAAGAAACGTCAAAGGAATATGTCAACAACTTTTCATGTGAATAGAGATAAGCTTCAATTCGTTTCTTGACTCAAAACATATTTTTTTTAAATCAAAGACCAGTTGCTGCATTTTCCTGTATAGGAAAAATGTCAAAAAAATATTTTAAAAAATACTGCCCATCAAAGGAGGACACATCAGGCATGATGATTTAAAAAATAAAATCGAATTATACACTTTTATTCCTTTTATAATATAGCACTTTTGCTGAAAGCAGTGAAAAGATCCATTAAAAATCATTATAGAAAATACTAAAATAATATTAATTATTTGTAGTAGTATTACTACGATTATTTAGTCATTTTAGATTCATTATTTTAAGTATAACAATAATTATGATCATATCCCAGAGCTGTTTCTGAGGTATGCAAGCAGAACTTTTCAAATGTTTACAAAAATGTTAGTTGTTAAAATATTATACTTTGTATTAGATCATTCCCAGAACATTTCCAATCCTACTGTACAGTCTGTGTGGTGGAGTAATTATGTGTCTATGGACATACAAATCATGTTGGTTAACTTGAGACTGTCTTACTGTCAGCATTTGCTCACACCTTTGTTTTGTTTGCTTTAAAAATTAAAACAGATCTGGGCAAACATTCACATGACAGAATAAGTATTTTCAAAACTATTTTTATATCTGAAATGTCAGATTTGGAAAAATACGAAGCAAACTAAATTAGTCAAGTCACATTTTATATTGACAATAAAATTCAATTATTTACTGTACCACTATTAGGGAAATGTATAGTATAGTATTTGTATATAGTACTATATACTTGTATATAGTATTGTAATTACCACAATTACATTGTTAATATTTTGTATCACAGCTAATGTCATGGGCTTCATTCTTCCGTAACCGTGTGTTGAAAATGCATGATGGCATCACAGTTTGGAGATTTGTTGAGGGTGAGTCACGTTGTTGGACACCGGTCGACCCCAGAGCCTGAGTCTGCTGACCCCTCCGTCAGGAGCTATGACCAGACGCACATGAGTCACAGGCCCACAATGCACCACAGACTCCCCAGAAAACAAGTGCCTGTGATGTGCCTTCAGCTAGATGAGGAAGATTGCGATCACATTTACAGAGAACAAAAAGGAATAAAGTTGAAGATGAAGGCAAATGAATTTGGGGCAATTCCTACTTTTTGAGGAGGAAGGAGAATTCTCCACTTGGGGCTTTTGTCAGAGCGCCACTGGTTAAGAATTAAATAGTTCTCCTCATCTGGGGTCAAACTGCAGGCCTCGATCTTGCAGGAGTCTGGAAAATTCCCTAAGACAAAAGTTGTTTTTTAAACAGCCAATATAAAAAAAGAAAAAGCACATTTCAAGCTTTGAGTTAAAAAGTTGTAAAAGTTTGGGGACGGTAAGATTTTTTAATGTTTTTAAAATAAAGACTCTTATGCTAACCAAAACAGTAATAATATGAAATATTATTTTGTATTTTAATATATTTTAAATGTATTTATTCGTGTGATGGCAAAGCTGGATTTTCAGCATCATTACTCTAGTCTTCAGTATCACATGATCTTTCAGAAATCATTCTAATATGTTGATTTGGTGATCAAGAAACATTTCTATTATCAATGTTGAAAACAGTTGTGCTGCTTAATATTTTTGTGGAAACCGTGATACATTTCCTTCAGGAGTTATTTTATGAATAGAAAGTACAAAAGTCATTTAAGATGGAAAACGCAAGACAGAAAATGCAATAAAATTTGAAAATTTGAATCAACCTACTTAAAAAATAATATTATTGAATACTACTAGTACCTTTAAAATGGTTGGTGTCTAGCTCAATTTTGCTTATGATGCCAGGATGTCCTAGTCTGAGAATAGCCCACTCACAGCCTGGTACCTGCAATATGCCTTTCTCGTCCACCTGGAAAGCAAAATATGGGACCTGTGTGGGGTATAACTGATATCTATGATGTTTCCTAAAATGACTAGACTGCTTTTACCCTTAAAATTTTGGGCCGATCCAGGCGTCTGGCTGTCTCCCACCCGTCACCCATGTTGTCAGCTCTCCCTAGGGCTACGGAGAAGCACACATTCAGACAATCACAAGGTACTGATCTAGATCTCAAAATCTCTAACAAAATCTCCAAACAATCATTAAATAGACCTTAACTTATTTATTGGGAAGTGATGTTTAGTATTCATAAAAATGAAGTATGGATTGTTTTTTATGATACGCCTGATTGAAAGCAGAGATTGTTGTCTGTAAAAGCGGTCTGCATTTTAGATGTTTCTCTTTGCTCAACTGAAAAAAAAAAAAAAAAAACATAATGAATCCGTGTATCATTCGTTCAATCGTTTTTTGATTTAATATTGAAAGTAGAAAAATGAGAAAACAGTTCCTTTTTCGATTTTTCATTTTTTCCAAAAAACGAAAAACAAGAATTCAGCTTGATTTTTCGTTTTTCGTTCTGAGGTAGCAAAATTAATAAACAGCTGGAAAATTCGATTTCTACACGTGGGCGGGAATGAAACGCCCCTTTCCTCTGATTTGTCAGCCGAAGATCAAACTGTCCCGTCATCAGTTCTTCCTCAGTTCTGCACTGCAGAATAAGAGTCCTCCATTGTGTGGATTCTTAACGCGTTTATTGCAACTACATTTAATCTTTTTTTCATCAAACAACCAGACTAACGAATGGTTCGACACAACCCGTACTGGGAAATAAACTAGACAGGGCTTTCTTCTGTGTAGATATAAATTCACCTAACTTTATGCTTTGCATCAGCTCGGTATGCAGGGTAAATGACGGCTGTTAGCCTAACATGGTCGCCCTCGATCGCCCAGTAATTTTTTTTAAATAATAAATGTAGATATAGATAATCAATATAATTAGTTGTAAATTAAATATTTTAACACTTATAGAAAAAGAAAAGAATAATGCATTGACTATATATAGCCTAAGCCTAGGCTATATTAACATAAACGCATGAACTGTCATTCAGACTGACTATCTAACAACCGGAGAACAGAGAACAACAGAGATATTAAAATACATACTCTTCTGAGTTTTATAATGTAGGCCTTATTGTGTTTTATTAAAATTTATTAATTTATATCTCAAAGATGTGCGCTTGTGCGCAGTGCACTGGGTCATGTTGAGAGGGAAACAAACGCATTTTATTATTAGCCTATTCAGAAAAAGACCGGTAAATAAAATTCAACATTAACATTATAAACACTATTAATAACATATAGGCTATTTCTATGCGTATTTTACTTCCCCTTACCATTACTTCCCCTTTGTCTATGTCAAATCCTTAAATGAATGGTATTCAGAAAACAACAAGAATAAAAAATAAGTAGCCACGTATAATAAAAATATAACCTAATAGCTTATAATAATAGCCTATTGTGTCCTTTATTATAAACAACATTTAGCCTATTTTAAACGCCAAGCCTAAACAAATTAAGGCTATTTGAATCGAAACTGAAACTGTACCGACGTTGGTTTCGCGCATCTCGGTCCCAAGTTTCCATATTTGCAATGCAAAATTTGGATGCTAACTGTAAAGAAGGCTTTAAACTTCAGTCGAGTCCCAATATAGGCCTACACGTATAGGCTAAATCATCATCTTCACAGCATGGGAAATGAGTTTGGAATAACTGCTGTGCGGCACAGCCTTTATATTGTACAACAACAGACGAATTAAATTAAGCAGAATAACTTTTTATATATTTGGTTGACTGTGTTTTATTTTAATAATGAACAGGCTGCGATGTCAAGTTAGAAATGCCAGAAGTGAACTGATAATAGCCTATGTTGTGAGAGCGAGCGATGCGTCGGCGCCATCACTTGGATTTGGATTCTCAGCAGGGGAAATAACTTCGTTATTCGTTACTCTGTCATTCGACACAGTAAAAATTTATATTTTTATTTGTGTACATTCAAAATGACTACAAAATGTCATGCCTTTGAAAAATAAAGAAAACAACATGATTTCTACTTTAGTGCGTCTCAGTCTCCTTGAACATCTTTCTGGCGCACACCAAAAATGAACCAAAATAGAGTGAATAGCCTTCGGACGCGCCTACTTTTCAAAGTCAACATTTAGATTATTTGAAGTAAAATGTATTATATAGTCACTTAGGAATAAAACTCAGCGTGGTTCATGATAAAAAAAGTACAGTTCGGAAAATATGAAAATAGCAAACCCCTGGCACTTGAGAACTCTGGTCTACAAAGAAGAAAGCCCCGTCTAGTCTATTCCCCAGTACGGGTTGTGTCGAGCCATTCATTAGTCTCGTTGATGGAAAACATGAAAAAGTTGCAATAAACGCGTTAAGAATCCACACAATGGAGGACTCTTATTCTGCAGTGCAAAACTGAGGAAGAACTGATGACGGGACAGTTTGATCTTCGGCTGACAAATCAGAGGAAAGGGGCGTTTCATTCCCGCCCACGTGTAGAAATCGAATTTTCCAGCTGTTTATTAATTTTGCTACCTCAGAACGAAAAACGAAAAATCAAGCTTAATTCTTGTTTTTCGTTTTTTGGAAAAAATGAAAAATCGAAAAAGGAACTGTTTTCTCATTTTTCTACTTTCAATATTAAATCAAAAAACGATTGAACGAATGATACACGGATTATATAATGCCTCTTTAAAATGTTTCTCAACTTGTCCAAAGAATCACTCACCAATCATATTGCGTGGGTGACCGTAGTGGGCATCGCTGTAGCCTACGCATACGCCACCATTAACCAGGGCAACAAGATCCACGGGGTCTTGGCCAGGCACAGTGGGCCAGTCCTTCATCCCAATGCCATAAACTTTCAGCCTTGCAATGCCGCCATCTGCAAACATCAAACAAAAAAAATTAAAGCTGAAATGTTTTTTTGAGTGGGTTGATATTCCAGAAAAGTGTAAACACTGTAGCAACCGTAGCTGGTTCATAGCTTATTACATTTATACTTTTTTAAAAACCCTGTGGGAAAAATACTTACGGAACCAAGGCTACTGAAAAAAGGTTGCACTTTAAAGTATGGTTTAGTTCAGGACTAACAATTTGACCGCAATGGCAGGCAGGGTGAATGCTAATATATTTATTTGGTGACTCTATTACAAACTTCAGCTTTAATTCAGAGCTACAATTCTTTCCACAATTCGTTGAAAGAATCTTTTCCTGTAGGCACCTTGGGCAAGAAATCATCCGCTAAGATAAATGAGTAAATAAAACACCACATAAAAAAATCTGGAAAAAACATACTCTCCAGTTTTAAGGTGGTATATAAATAAAACGTTAATATTTTATTATCATTTTACAAGTCTTCATTTGTATTCGTTTTACAAAATGAATGGCTCTCTAAGATTTTGCTCTGTTGTAGCATCTCTCCCCAGGCAATTTTTTTTATTATTATGAATGAACACATTCTCTGTTTTGTCATTTTTTTTAAATTGCATCGAATGATTTATGTTGCGGATTCGGAACATGTATTACCTGGATATATGTTGAGGCGGATATGGGTAACTCTGTGTGGATAGGTGACACTCAGGTAGTTGTGGCATGATTCAGAGTAACCCGGCTTCATCTCTGTCATCGGGACAATCTCCTTCCAGCGGTCTGAGTTCAGCTGTTCAACAAAAATTCAGACTGAGTGCTGTTCCCTCAGAAACACAGACTGTAGATTTTATGCATGATCTAGCACACTAGACGATATTTTACACCTTTGCCACAGCTTCAAACTGGCTTGGGGAAGCTGCCATGCCTGTACGATCTCCTTCAAGAGTGAACAATGGAATCCGATCTGATTTAGAAGTGGCATATTAGATATAATCAAGGTAACCTTAAACTTTATCCTTTAACGTATACTTACAGGCCACGACCATACAGTAGATACCTACCAAGACATGCCACTTGAATGGAGGCGTATGGGGCATAGTTCCCCGTGAAGAACGATGTGTCCACATCAAAGCCATGAATAACTCCTGGAACTCCTAACTGTACAATGCACCAGTCGTGACCTTTAACACAAGATGAGAGACGCATGCATCTTTCATGAGATCACCAAATCTGTTGTAAGTACAGACAGAGCACTCTTTGAGATTGGAAAACATGCCCTGAAAGCCTGATCAGATGAGGAAGCATCTCAGTGTTGCAGTACATCTTTCTCACAAGTTCATTTTACAGATCTTCAGAGAGACTGGATGGATGATAGAAGGATGTAGCCCGCAGCTATTCTGCTCTAACTCACACAGGTTCAACGGAACTCGCTCATTAAAGAGAAATGAGGAACACACAGAGCCCTGTTTCAGTTTTTTACAGTGAACTTTGATTTGAGAAAATGGACTAATACCTGGTATTCTTTTCCTCCGGGTTTCCCAGCCATCCATCCATTTCCCATATTCAGTAAATGCTGAGGCTATGAATTCTGCAGGGTCTCGCTTCAGGTCATTTTAGAACAAAGTTTTTAATATCAGATAATTCTAGAAAAGTTTGAATGCATGAATATTACCAGAGTACAAGCAAAAT
Organism: Scardinius erythrophthalmus; assembly: GCF_964197995.2. Classification (NCBI taxonomy): domain Eukaryota; kingdom Metazoa; phylum Chordata; class Actinopteri; order Cypriniformes; family Leuciscidae; genus Scardinius; species Scardinius erythrophthalmus. Next base: position 39,679,957 of record NC_138231.1, read on the forward strand.
GACTTTACCTTCAATAGATTTCTGGCAGGGGCAAACCACTCATCTGTGGCAAAAATCACCTTAATGACAACGTTAGTACTTTATTAGCAAATGCACTGTAACAAAGAACATCCGCATATTTAAAATTTCATAAAGTGATATGGCATTGTTTATTATATTTAAAATGCACTGTTTTCACCTTTCCTCCAGCTGTTTCACATGCGAGGTTGTTGAACTGCAGGAAATGTGGCTGACTGCTGGCCGCCTTCTGTACAGGTCGATCTGCCATGTTTATGCCAATTAGATTTGAGCTAATTCTTTTTAGTTTCAAATGTAATTCGTTTAATATTACAAGGACCTAAGAAGAGGCCGGTACAGAAGCGCTAACTCGCTGCGATATAATAGGCTGACTGATAATATTTAACTATACCCTCTGCAAAACAAACTCTATAACAGAGCGAAGTCCATCGTTTTTGATCAACACGTTGAACATTATGAACGTACAGAATGGATTCTTAAATACAATCGCGGGGGTCATCTGTAGTAACTCGAGTCAACATAAATGTGCAGTTTATATGTTGAATTTCTGGCTTAGGCTACTAATACTTTGAACTTTCCCAACCATGTCAGTAATGTGGTCTATGTGAAAAAACAGCGCCCTCTGTTGCACAATAACTAGTTTCTTTTCTTTTGAATTTATTACACTTATTTTATAAATCTGAATATCTGTTTTAACAACCTACATGTGGTGGGATCTTTGTTTACTATCACGTGACATGGCTTGATTATGCACATTTTTTATGGTCTCGAACAGACTGGAACACGGCGACCACAAGGAGGGACATTACAAGCTTGTATCCGGGAACAGTTGTAATACATAACTTTTAATCACAGTACTTTAAAATCATTTAATTTAGGATCTTTTCAAATAATGTGAAACAAATAACCTAGTTTCCTTATAGTATAGCTACGATCCCACTGAAAAATGAACCCAGGTTAGCCTACATTGACATGACCATTTTATAAAATAGGATAGTCTTGTTCACCTGTTACATTGGAAAAACAATAGACTCTTTCAATCTGAACAAATGCTTTTTTTTTCATTCCAATACTAGTACAGGGCATTAACCAGCATGCTATCGGTGAATAACTCCTGACAAAATGGTCACCACCAATAACCACTGATGGACTGGTTTAGATGCATATCTGTTGGGAGCCAGGATTAGGCCAGGCATTTGGGCACTATGTTACTGATAATTGTGACCTCCAGAAAAACAGGCTCAAAACGTGACAATCTGATGAACATTTATAATGTGCAGACAAGAGTGAAGTCATAGCAATCCTTACCACTTCAGAACACTGTCTTCTTCGGCCACAATGCTTTCATGAACTAACATCTTGCTCATAAGACCACATATAAAAAACACAGAAGTCACTAAATGACTTGGTAAAAGAATTGAAAAAAGACAGGGGACATGACAGTAAACAAATTTATTTTGTCATCTGCACTTTACAGTTGGAACTCCGGGAATTCAAATATCACATCCTTGCCTGTGAGCTTCTTATAGACACCAGAGAAGGTCTCAACCTGAAACAAGAACCACAAATCAGTTTTAAATTAATATTCAGTGTAAAGACTAAAAGAAATTGTGACAGTCACTTATAAATTGAAATGTAGAGAGCTGAAAATAAAGCTAATGCATACTAATTGATGTTTTTTTTTTTTTTTTTTCAAAAGGTTAACATCTCCAGTTAAAGTCAAGGGTCAAAACAATCAGAGAACGATTACACCACACAAATCAAATTAGGACTGCCTGATAATTCATCACAAATCCCAAAATAGAACCTCAACTTTAACAATTAATAGTGTACACTGCATGGTTTACCTCCCCAGTAACGGCCCAAAGGGCTCTGGGAAGATGTAGGAATATACAGGACGCCGTCCACACCAGCCAGAGGCCGGGGACAAGCTTGCTATTCAACGTCGTGGAACGGGACTGTACGTCACGGCACCGAAGTGCTGCGCTCCCTTGCGCCACACGGACAGAGCCACATGAGAGCCATCTCACAGGATGTCCACGTTGGGTCACTGCATTAAAGAATAGTACTCACTTTGTGTTCAACGTTGTTTTGCTGTGCCTTGTCGAGGTGGACCTTGATGAGCCTGCTGCTGTCCAGTTTCACGCGAATCCTTTTGCCAACAATTTCGCTGGGGAAGACCAGGTCCTCAAGGATAGCATCATGCACATTAGTCAGAGTTCGGCTAAAGGAGAAGACAGATTAAGTGGACAAGTTTAGTGTTCATCCACTAAACATTAGGTTCATGTCACCTAAAAACATGAAACATCCTAAATATAACAGATTTGGATGTACACTGCATGGTTTACCTCCCCAGTAACGGCCCAAAGGGCTCTGGGAAGATGTAGGAATATACAGGACGCCGTCCACACCAGCCAGAAGCCGGGGACAAGCTTGCTATCCAACGTCGTGGAACGGGACTGTACGTCATGGCACCGAAGTGCTGCGCTCCCTTACGCCACACGGACAGAGCCACATGAGAGCCATCTCACAGGATGTCCACGTCGGTTTACGATACGCTAACAGGCCAATCAGCACAACTCTGATATGGTAGGCAAATTCACACTGAGAAAGCAAGCACTACTAACCCTGACTCCGCAAACACAGCTTCCAAAATGCAACAAGACGACATTTACCTCCTGGGACGCTTCTGCTTGTTTTTTGTGCGGCTTTTCCTTGTGGGTTTAGGCAGGATTCTTCTCTGGAAAAAAAGATCAATCAAGATTAAAACCATTAATTTGGTTGTCAACGTGCTAATTCTTAAGCAACATCACATTATTGTGGCTCTAAACGGCATGTACACTGCATGGTTTACCTCCCCAGTAACGGCCCAAAAGGCTCTGGGAAGATGTAGGAATATACAGGACGCCGTCCACACCAGCCAGAGGCCGGGGACAAGCTTGCTATCCAACGTCGTGGAACGGGACTGTACGTCATGGCACCGAAGTGCTGCGCTCCCTTACGCCACACGGACAGAGCCACATGAGAGCCATCTCACAGGATGTCCACGTTGGTAAATCAAAATCACACTTAGGCTAAGATTCGTTAAAGTCAAAGTTTAAGGACCCCATGAAATGACTTGGCAAGTGCTATCTGGTCCAGTGCCAACACTGTGCAATTGAAAAAGGATGTTTGGCAGGATGTAAAAGGGCTTGTTACCCTTTTAAAAATATCGATTAGGTCAGTACAAGGTGAAGATGAGCATTTTAAATCTAAAGAGCAATTGATTCGGACAAATTAATTTTAATAGAACACACCTGCATAATTTATTAGAATGAACATTTTTTACTTTAGAGAGCACTGGATTGGACATTTAAAATGTTTAGTTGTCCAGGTAAACTTCACAGGTATGCACAATTTTTAAATTTTAAGAGCATTTGAAAGTTACATCTCAATGTGTAGAATCACACTAGCATAAACAACAGCCTCAAACAAACAGACATGGACTAAAAGCCACAAGTTTAATTTGGATTTAATGAGGTCATTAAAATCCCACCCCAAATGACAATTATAAAATATTGCACTAAACACTAAAGGACAGTTTTAGCAGCAACTGAATGTACAACATCAATAAATAGGGGCAGCACACCTAACACATTTGACATTAAAAATCAGATGCTTAAAAAGGACAAGTCTTACCTGTGCGATGAAGACCACATGCTTGCCGCTGAATTTCTTTTCCAGCTCACGCACGAGCCTCACCTGGATCTTCTGGAAGGACTTCAGCTGGGGCACCGGCACAAAAATGATGATGGCTTTCCTGCTACCACCAACCTCAATTTCCTGTAAGAAAGAGAGAGAATGAACAAGTGTGAACAAGCACACAATGCATAAATCTATGAAAGACTGAACCAAGTATTCACCAAGTTTTACTTTTTTTACAATGGAGGGCATATGCACTGCATGGTTTACCTCCCCAGTAACGGCCCAAAGGGCTCTGGGAAGATGTAGGAATATACAGGACGCCGTCCACACCAGCCAGAGGCCGGGGACAAGCTTGCTCTCCAACGTCGTGGAACGGGACTGTACGTCATGGCACCGAAGTGCTGCGCTCCCTTACGCCACACGGACAGAGCCACATGAGAGCCATCTCACAGGATGTCCACGTTGGTTGTGTCAATTATCAGTTCAGCTATTTATTGTACTAATGCTGTAGCTGAACTACTGCAATGGTAATCATCCAAAATGAATGAACCCAAGTGTTTACCTTAGCAGCAGTGATGTGGAGCTCCCTCAGCTGAGCCTTCAAATCAGAGTTCATCTCCAGCTCGAGAAGAGCCTGCATGAGACAGACTGAAGTTTATCATAAGAACAGTAGAAGAGAGGATACAGATGCATGCATATCACATTTATAAAAAAAAATATCATGAGTTGCTCAATTATACCTGGGAAATGCCAGACTCAAACTCATCTGGCTTTTCGCCATTCGGCTTCACTATTTTCGCACTGGTACTGAACATGGCCTGTGTCTGAAACACAGAAACAGACTTGTAAGCATAAAAACAACATAGTATAGTAAGATTAGTTCACTTAAGATTGTCATTTACTAACCCTCACTTAATTCCAAACCTGAACTTTCACTATTATACACAAAATAAGATTTTAGGCAGAATGCTGCAAACTGACCGCCTCAATCTACTTACATTTTATAAAAAATGACTGTACAGAATCTGAGGCTGTCAGGTCATAACATTACGCACATCTCCTTTTGTGGTCCACAGATGCAAGTCAAGGGTTTGGAAAAACATGAAGGGGAGTAAATGAACAAAATTATTGAGTGAACTACTTCAAAGATGACATACAAACTGATGCGTCTGTACATGTAAGCAAGGTGACATGCTATTCAGAAGACACCGTAATTTAATAAATTAACCCAAATGTCTCGGCATTTCATCGATTTATTAATCTCAAATTTAAAATTCTAACTACGGCTGCTCTATGTAATTCACCAACTAACGTTAGGCGGCTACCGTTAAGAAAACAATTTCTACTAACTACAAGTGTGTTCTTAGCATGCCGATAGCATTGATTAGCTAGCACAGAATCACTACATTTACATTACAAGTTTAATTCTATCACAAATATAAGTCTTCGAGATATAGTACTTTACTTAATAGAGGCATTTTCGGGGATATTATACCAGCACATGGGCCGCAATAATACTGTAGTACAGCCACGTCTGCTAGCACATCTTAAATTTATAAATTCCTCTTTCTAAAATAGCCATCCATTTACTTATATACTCGCATCTAACGCATCTCAGTGAAAACATCATATAAAGCTCATGCATGGAGGTAAATACAACTTATTTTCTACATTTTAACTTGATATCCCTTTAGCTGGGCACATTCAGTAGACTCACCTCTTTCAACGACGGCCTGGGAAGAGACCGAATTCTCGCGAGAGGCCGGTAAAAGCGCGTTGGTGTGTTGCATGATGGGAAATGTAATCATCACACTCGACTGCAGAGGGCACCCGTTCTTCTACTTTATTATGTTGTGTAAAGGAACAGTTGCAATATTTTGTTAATTTTATTAACTGAAGAACATCATTATATAATATTATAAATAAATAGTTTCAGGGATTCTGGCTAGTTTTTTTTTTTTAACTGATTTGCTATCTATGAGGAAGTTTAAAAACACAGGTCCAATCATGTTTTACAGTTTTCCTCTCAAATGGAGTTCCATTGTGATAAAAAATACATATATATATATATATATATATATATATATATATATATATATATATATATATATATAAATTTTTTTTTTTTTTTAAGTACGACTTAATTTCCTTTTTTGTAATCATTTAACAACCTACATGAAATACTACAAAGATCCGCTGTTCATAAGCCATTTTTTACAGTCTGTTCATAAGAGTCATTCATTCGTACTGTGTTTACGATTCACTAAAAAGAACCGGTTCATACGAGTCATTCGTTTGAGCTACGCTGTTGCGCCGTATGTTTGTGGTTCAAATAAAAAAAGAATCGGCTCATTAGAGTCATATGTTTTGAAATCGGGCTGTACTGGTCGCGCTGCATGGTTTCGACTCACTAAAATGAAATATCTCTCTGAACGAGTAGCATCTACATAATATTGCTCTGAACGCCCACTTTTAATAAGACTTTTATTATTATTATTATTATTATATTATATTACATTATTATTTTTTATCTCAGTGTTGTCTCCTTCCTTCTTGCAACATGTCCACCACACTCCACTTCAGTTGGTGGCGGTAATGCACTATGAACTGGATTGGGGGGGAATTATAATGTAAGAAGAACAAGCTGTGAATCAGAAAAGCGTTTGGTCAGCCAACTCTTAACGTGGGTTCACATTCTGTGGAGGGTTTGCTAACGAAAGTCAAAACCGTTGGATCCATAAGCATTTTGTGAAAGTCTTTGTCAGGTTATTTTTATGGTGATTGTCATTTCAAATGCCACGACTAAAGGATATTGTAATGTTAACTCTGCTCTGAGCAGAGACTATGTTGAGATTGCCTGGGTTTTTCAATGTTGTACGCAGGACTCTCTGTAACGCCGCAGAAGATATGGGCAAGAAAGGAGCATTTTTCTACGCTGTGAGGAAAGGATTTAAACCAGGAGTATACCAAACATGGTGAACAGGCAGCTATATGACTGTTTTCTGTACTTGTGAGCGCTTATTGCACTGCATTGCATGACCACGCATTATTTCTCTCCTAAAGGGAGGAATGTAAACATCAGGTGGATAAGTTTCCCTATGCAAGTTATAAGAAGTTTGCCTCTGAAAAGGATGCTTGGGCCTTTGTGAGGAGCCAATCTGCTGCACCATCTTTTGGGAAACCAATTGGTAATATCAAAGATGTTATACACCCCTTATAAAGATCTGCCATAATGATGCATCATCAATATTTCAGGTGTACAAGGGAAAGTATACTGGAGGGAGATGTGCCTCTATTTGTGTCATGTGATATGACCATTCGAGAGAGCCATATTATACAGCATGCTGAAACACTTTATATATATATATATATATATATATATATATATATATATATATATATAAGTGTTTCAGCATGCTGTATAATATGGCTCTCTCGAATGGTATATATATATATATATATATATATATATATATATATATATATATATTCTTAATAGCAAGTCATTTTATTTTTATGTGCTGGTTATATTTATCCAGATCTAAAAATTTATATCAAACATGTTGGTTTACAGATTGTCAATTCACCATGTAAATTATTTTACTATAAATTAGCCATATCAATTTAACCATAAATGTAAGACAATACCTTTGTTTTTTATATATATCTTTCATTCATATATTCCAAATATTAAATGTTTTTTTCATTGCTAGTATATGGAAAGATTAGAAATATGTATTTGTAAAAAGTTTTTTTTTTTCTCATATGTTCAAGTTTTTTATTTGAAATGTAAATCCTCCCCAAATACCCCATTATAAGAGACAGTTTACCTCTAATATGTGCCATGTTGTATCACTGGATATTGCTTTGTTGATAGCAGATGTCCTGAGATATAATTAATTATTTAATTAAATACATTTATTTTTGCCTATATGACAACTTATGTAAAGTTGTGGCACAGCTTACCCCACTCATTTTTGTCTTATCTCTTATAGCTGGCTTTTTTGCCTTCACTAGTTTATTAAATGGCATAACTAATGAAATGTTCCATGGGGTCTCTTAATAAATATGAGGCCATAAAATCTGCTAATGATAAAGATGATCACAATATACATCGCAGTAATTTACCCGCAAACTACTACACAGATAAATGCTTATCTATGTATTGATAGGCTGCTAAACTATACTATAAAGCAAGTGATTGCCATTATTTTATGTTTGCATTTAAGGATGTGACTATGAGGTCCTGCCTCCTAGAAACGTGCCTGATTCCTCAATGGCTGTACCCCTTGGAAGTAAAAGAACCCATGAGGACTCTGAAGATGAAGGACCTTCCTGTCCGAAACGAGTGAAACTCATTGAGGTCCCACTGTCAAAGACAGCTGCAGCCAGTAGTGATGGATTTACATATATGGGTAACTATTGTGTGTACTATAGTCTTGTTGGAGATAATGGAAATTTTAAATTGAAATCAAAACAGAATTAGTAGACCAATATTAACGTTGTAAGTTTTACCATAGTTAAACGAAATGGGCTGCTTTTTGCTGGGTTTTTTTTCCAGGTGATTCTGTAGTGGTGTACACGGATGGATGTTGCTCCGCCAATGGAAAACGAGGAGCGCGTGCAGGAATTGGTGTATATTGGGGTCGTGATCATCCACGGTAAGTCATCTGTGATTAATGGCATTCTGGAAAAACAAACAGTGCAACTTCAGACAGCAAAGCTTTCATATCCAGTGTTCAACAAATAATTACAGTTCAACATTTTTACTTGCCTCACTGCAAAATATATATTTTTAGTTTTATAAATGTAAATACACACACACACATACAGTGAGGAAAATAAGTATTTGGACACCCTGCTATTTTGCAAGTTCTCCCACTTGGAAATCATGGAGGGGTCTGAAATTGTCATCGTAGGTGCATGTCCACTGTGAGAGACATAATCTAAAAAAAAAATCCAGAAATCACAATATATGATTTTTTAACTATTTATTTGTATGATACAGCTGCAAATAAGTATTTGAACACCTGTCTATCAGCTAGAATTCTGACCCTCAAAGACCTGTTAGTCTGCCTTTAAAATGTCCACCTCCACTCCATTTATTATCCTATATTAGATGCACCTGTTTGAGGTCGTTAGCTGCATAAAGACACCTGTCCACCCCATACAATCAGTAAGAATCCAACTACTAACATGGCCAAGACCAAAGAGCTGTCCAAAGACACTAGAGACAAAATTGTACACCTCCACAAGGCTGGAAAGGGCTACGGGGAAATTGCCAAGCAGCTTGGTGAAAAAAGGTCCACTGTTGGAGCAATCATTAGAAAATGGAAGAAGCTAAACATGACTTTCAATCTCCCTCGGACTGGGGCTCCATGCAAGATCTCACCTCGTGGGGTCTCAATGATCCTAAGAAAGGTGAGAAATCAGCCCAGAACTACACGGGAGGAGCTGGTCAATGACCTGAAAAGAGCTGGGACCACCGTTTCCAAGGTTACTGTTGGTAATACACTAAGACGTCATGGTTTGAAATCATGCATGGCACGGAAGGTTCCCCTGCTTAAACCAGCACATGTCAAGGCCCGTCTTAAGTTTGCCAATGACCATTTGGATGATCCAGAGGAGTCATGGGAGAAAGTCATGTGGTCAGATGAGACCAAAATAGAACTTTTTGGTCATAATTTGACTAAACGTGTTTGGAGGAAGAAGAATGATGAGTACCATCCCAAGAATACCATCCCTACTGTGAAGCATGGGGGTGGTAGCATCATGCTTTGGGGGTGTTTTTCTGCACATGGGACAGGGCGACTGCACTGTATTAAGGAGAGGATGACCGGGGCCATGTATTGCGAGATTTTGGGGAACAACTTCCTTCCCTCAGTTAGAGCATTGAAGATGGGTCGAGGCTGGGTCTTCCAACATGACAATGACCCGAAGCACACAGCCAGGATAACCAAGGAGTGGCTCTGTAAGAAGCATATCAAGGTTCTGGCGTGGCCTAGCCAGTCTCCAGACCTAAACCCAATAGAGAATCTTTGGAGGGAGCTCAAACTCCGTGTTTCTCAGCGACAGCCCAGAAACCTGACTGATCTAGAGAAGATCTGTGTGGAGGAGTGGGCCAAAATCCCTCCTGCAGTGTGTGCAAACCTGGTGAAAAACTACAGGAAACGTTTGACCTCTGTAATTGCAAACAAAGGCTACTGTACCAAATATTAACATTGATTTTCTCAGGTGTTCAAATACTTATTTGCAGCTGTATCATACAAATAAATAGTTAAAAATCATACATTGTGATATTGGATTTTTTTTTTTTTTAGATTATGTCTCTCACAGTGGACATGCACCTACGATGACAATTTCAGACCCCTCCATGATTTCTAAGTGGGAGAACTTGCAAAATAGCAGGGTGTTCAAATACTTATTTTCCTCACTATATATATATATATATATATATATATATATATATAATTTTTTTTTTTTTTATTGTTTGAACTTTTAATTCTTTTCTCAGTAATGTGGCTGAGAGGCTTTCAGGGAGGCAGACCAACCAAAGAGCAGAATTACAGGTAAAAATTGTGAGGTGCTCACAAACAGAGTTCGTTCTTATACCCAGTTATCAATAACTGTATCATTAAACATTCAATCACAGGCTGCATGCAAGGCACTCGAGCAGGCCAGAGAAATGAATTTTAAAAAGATTGTGCTATACACGGACAGCAAGTTCACCATTAATGGTATGCACTCCCTGCTTTTCTGTTCAAAAACTTGGTAAAATGTCTGGTCATGAAACAGTGTCGTACTGTGTTTGTTATGTTAAATGATTTTTTTACTTTCCAAAGGCATCACAAGTTGGGTAAAGACCTGGAAGTCTAATGGCTGGAGACTTAAAAGTGGTGGGGTCATAATCAACAAGGAAGACTTCCAAAAGCTGGATAAACTAAATGCAGAACTTGAGGTCGTATGGGTATGTTTTATCTGAACAATATGGTATCTGCTATTCTGTGTGTATAACTTGTGTGTTTCAAGCATGATGTCCCAACCTTACTGTATAAACAATCTTTTAGCATGTAAATGTGCAGCTGTAGACTTTCTCAGTCCATCAATTTTGATAAACACGCAATGAGAGATGTCTTGCATCTCTTTGAATAATTTTTGCTAAAGCTGATATCTCAGGTGATTAAAGGGTTAGTTCACCCAAAAATTCGTTCATTAATCACTCACCCTCATGTCATTCCAAACCCATAAGAGCTTTGTTTATCTTCAAGATATTTTTGATGAAATCCAATACGATTTTTTCTCTTACGTGCCAGTCTCTGACGCTGTTAGATAAACAGTGTCAGATAAAAGAAAAAAATAATAAAATCGGTTACAGAGTCCAACTCCAACAACATGAAATCAATATATGTCATAAATCAAATTTTCATCTATTGAAGACTATGCCATAACTTTAATTGAGAAGTTGAGAGATACCTTCAGGCTGTTTGCTATTTGTTTTAATAAGGAACAATTGTGTTTGTAGCATATCACATATTTCTGTGGTACAAACATTTTTAGGAATGTGTCTTCACATCACAGCACTAAACATCAGAACCCTTCTGCTCGCTTTCCAGTGTTGTCATCGGTGCTTGGCATTATACAATGAGCAATAAAACAAATGCATGGCATAGCCAGTAAAATGTCTCTCTCTCTCAGTGAATATCTCTCTTATTCCTCATTTCTAGATGCATGTACCAGGTCATGCTGGGTACACAGGCAATGAGGAGGCAGACAGACTGTCCAGGATAGGAGCAGCAAAGCCCCCATGTTAGCACACTGTTGTCACATTCATTTTATAATGATGCATTATGTTTTAGGTGCCTAGGCTGTGGCTCTAGTTTGTTTATCCTTGATGGCTAATGCACTTTTTCTTATTTTGATCTTGTTTTGCTAGTGTTGTGATGTTGCAAACAACACTTGAAACTAGTTTTCTTATTTTCTGAAGAGTGATGCCTATCTAAAATGTTTGTTTTTGATTGTTCTGCCAATTAAATTGTCATGTTCCTGAGATTGATTCCTGGCACTTATTTTTCCATCTCAGAAACTCTTTTTGCCCATAAGCATTTAGGACATTTTTTGGGTGCATTACAAGTGACAAAGAATATTTGTAGTGAGCGTGCCGCTGTTAGTTTCCAACATGACTAATATTGTGCCATGGTAATGTATTATTGATCCTGAACATGTCATCTTGCTCTTTTCACAAATGCGTTTTCAGTTAAAAAATGGTCATTGCTTCAAAATGCACTAATGCTGAAATGCCTCACACTAACAGCAGGTGTCACTGCAGTTCATGCTGATGGACTAGATCTTATCTTTACAAAAAACAAGCTTTGCTCTTAGTTATTAGTGAGTCTTTCCTTTCTTCACTTGGGTTATTTGAAGTACGTGATGGTTATCCTAATTAAATTGTTTTTAATATTTTTCCTGATACCTGGGGATAGCTTCATCTCATCCATCAAATTTTTACACAAGAAGGATTTCTAAACTTTTCAGGAATATTTTACCCAAAAATGTAATTGTTTACTTATCCCCATGTTCCAAATCAGTCTATACAATGTAAGACATGCTTATGGGCCTCAAAGTTTATCAATCAATAAAAAAAAATAAAAAAACTTGTGTTCTGCAGGGATGGAAAAGGTATGGAATGACATTAGGGTGAGTATATGATGACAGAATTTTCATTTTTGAGTGAACTATTCTTTAACAATAAACCTAGCCTGTTGTCCATGTTCCAGAAATTCTCTCTTAGCGTTGTCATTTTTTCTCAAGCTTTATAACTGTCCTGTCCGATTCTCTGCTTTAAGCCTGCGTCTAGACAGAAGCCTTGAGTGTTGTCTTAAATACAGATAAGCTGCACAGCAGGCTGAGAAAGAGTGGAGGCATCTTCTCTTTTATGAAATAAACAGAGGTGAGAATCTCAACACGAGGGCCTCAGTGCGGTCCGTCCTGACCTTCACTTGCAGGGCTCGGCTCCTCTGAATTCCCACTGAGATCCAAGACCTTCAGAGCGGGATGTACGGACAACAGTTATAGGTCGGGAGACTCAGACTGTCCTTGCCTGGTGAAAACAAGGAGGATTTAGTGCTCATAACCTTTCACAGCTTTAGGTTTCATGAGCCTACCTTGTACAGCAGATTGTCAGATATCTAATGAAAGTCTTATCTTGGGGATCTGAAGCTGAAAACTGTCCTCAAGCCTAATGGAGAACGTAGATAAGCTCGTTTTGTAATATTTATGGAAGTTGGTTGTTCCAACTGCTAACGTTTAGATCTCATCTGAAGGCTGTTTGATAATCAGACACCGTGATAATTTGTTGGAGATTAAGGGAAGGAGGAGGCACACACACCAACAATAAAAAACACACCCCATCATTACAGCACATCTGGTCTCTGCTCTCTTCAAAAACCATGTCACAGCTGACTCAGGCCCTCAAATCTGGAAGGAAGTGTAGGGGAATTTCCACTAATGAATCCAACAATCACACGATGAGGGCTCTTTGTGCAGGGACTTCAATGGAAACCACATTCGGAGCAGACACAGCGAGTCACAATCAAAGCCGTTACCACGGGAGCAAAGCTGCAGCTTGTAACCGAACAGACATCTGTTTCCATGACAGCTGTCTGGAACGGCATCAGCCTAACTAACTGCTGCCTCAGAACTAGTCTGACTGTTTGATATCTCTTGCGATAAAGACAGAGAAGATTCTGTCAGAATCCCTCGCAGCTTCTTGTTGTGATGCGCTAATGCGAAGAGAGAAGTTTGCATTTGTGTTTATTTTGTTGTTCTTTGAAGCTGCCGGAATCAGAGGCTGCAAAATAGTGGAAAGGAGAAGAAACACCCAAGAGAAGTAAACATATGGAGCGAACCACCCCGGTGAGCTCGACGGAAGCCTCTTCACAGCGGCTGAGCTTCTGCGAAGGGTAGCTGCGATAAAGACAAACAACTTAAATGCAAGTTAAGCTGAAACGACAACATTTGTGGCGTTATGTTGATTACTACAACATTCATTTCGGCTCTTCTTTTCTTTAAAAAACAAAAAACTTCTGAGTTGAGAACAATTGAGGCACTTGCAATGGAAGTGAAGGTCAATCTGTCCCTTACTAAAAATTAACCATGGTTTAACTACAAATAAAACCAAAAAACAAAGGTTTTGCTACACTAAGTGTTGTTAAGTACGTTAACCATAGTTTAACCGTGGTATTTGTAGTAAAACTGGGTTTACAAATGGTAATCAATCCGCCCAAAAAAAACTTGGCTACTACACCATGGTTAATTTTCCCAAGCGGTAAACATTAAAATACTTAAGTCTCCAGACGTGTGCACCATGCAACAGATGCATTGTAACACTTTTTTAGTATGGAAAATTGTGAAATTCACATATGCATTTATTATCTATGTATCTTAATGATCTTAAGCCCCTTTCACACAGAGATTCCGGAAAATACACGGATAAAGTGACCCGGGATTTGACCCGGGTTCATTTGATTTTGGTTCATTCACACTGCCAGTGATTTGCCGGAATCAGAGAGCGCGTTCACACACAACCCGTGTATGTCCCGGAAAGACACGTGACATCGATGTGACTTGTAATGTCTCAGCAGCGTCTTCAGTTTGCTTATGAGCTGCGATTTCTCTCTCGAGAAACCACGCTTGTGCATTTATTTCTCTGATTCGATCATAAAATTGCGCATTTCGTACCGTTTCACAGCTGGCGAACGATCCCGGCTTCAGCGTCATCACTACGACACGGCATTATTACGGCTTTTGTTCACACAGCGCGCGTTCCGGGACTGAACACGGCAATGTTACTAGGTCCCCAACCCGGCATCGATCCCGGCATTAAACCCGGGTCGTGTTTGCGTTCACACAGAAGGCGTTCCGGCAATTTGCCGGCAATTTCCCGGGTTCAATGCGCTGTGTGAAAGGGGCTTTACTGTGAACAATTCGTCCACGCATAGACTGTTTTGGTTTGTTTTTATCAGTGTAATTTTATATCAGAATGTCTCAATCTGATCTTCCAGTCTGCTTAAGAGAAACTCTACATCTTTTTTCTTTTTAAATATAACTTAAATATTTTGCTTGTGCTATCTTTCTTTAAAATGGAGATGACTTGGTTTGATCATTTTATTGAAATAATATTCAAAAGCTTGAATTCAGATCTGCCTCTATTCAATACAAATGGGTTGAACCAAGTCCTGTCCTGCGTTTTTTTTTTTTAATTATTATTATTCTATGATCCGTTTCACTCAGGTGTAGGTCTACTTCACAATATGGAAGATTTGATCTGTCGCTACTTCCATTACATTGTGACTTTAAATATTTAAAAAATTGGTCCGATTTGCTTCTAACTTCCTCACTCTAACCAACATTTTTGCTTTGAAAATGAGGGTCGAGTCAAAATAATTTTTTGTGGCATCAATATTTTGCATTGATGTGTTGTCGACTGAGCTTAACTCTTACCGAACCCAAAACATTCATTTTTAATAAGCCAGTGTTTCCTGTTCTGCATGGTTCAGATGCCCGTCTGGTGGTCTGCTGTTTGCAAGGGCAAGGCCTTCCCGCAGAGAGTGGCTTGACAAGGTGAGCTCCAGCACTGCGGCACTCTGCAGCTTTCGTTCTCTCTCGCTTCACCCTCCCTATCTCTCAGACAGTACACCTGCTTAGGAGCTCTCCCAAACCCTCACTACTCTGAGATACCACCTTAACCACTGCATGGTCTTATATGCACATCAGAACGCAAAGTCCTTGACCCAAATAGTGCAGATGGCCATGCTCCGAACTGCCACTTAAAATCAGTGAGCTCAGGAGAGTCTGCTGTGACGCCTGGCCTTCAGGCTGCCTCAGACTGTGTGCGTATGAGTCTGACTCATCAAGCTACCAGAGAACTCAATTTAATCCCACAGCAGGAGAATCATTCTCTTAAAGCTGAAAGTTCCCCACCACGTGCTCGCTCATGTACCTCCTCACACGTAACGAAAGCGAACCAGTCTTGCTGGATTTTTAATGATACATTTGTCAAGCAGCAACCGAGCAATATTTTCAGCAACTGTAATGGAGAAAAACAAAAGGAACATCTGTGTCTCTGTCACCCTTACTTGCACAAAAAGTTGTTAGATCGTTAAGAAAATCTTTTCTTGCTTTTTTGCCTTTTCTTTCTTTCTTTCTTTCTTTCTTTCTTTCTTTCTTTCTTTCTTTCTTTCTTTCTTTCTTTCTTTCTTTCTTTCTTTCTTTGTTTTTCTGTGTCACAAATGTCTGAATGTCATTGTGCTACACATCACAAGAAAATCCCAAATCAAGTGGCATCTGTAAAAATATTATGTTGGAATTTTCTCAAATTTAAGTTCACTTAAAAAATCTTTTTGTGCAGTTTGACCTGGTCATTTTAGTGGATATGTTAAGTCAATATTATGCAGGTTTAGTTCTCACAATTACAACCAACCAAATAAGTGTCCAAATATATATGTGTATATATATAACCAACCAAATAAGTGTCCAAATTTTATATATATATATATATATATATATATATATATATATATATATATATATATATATATATTTGGACACTTATTTGGTTGGTTGTAATTGTGAGATATATAACATATATATATATATATATATATATATATATATATATATATATATATATATATATATATATATATAAACAAAATATCAAAACAAGTTGCATTAATCATAAAGAAAGATAATAGGCAACAACAAAAAATATATAATATTAATATTAATTAATTTATTATATTTATTATTATTATATGTGTTGTTATTTTATATCTTTCTTTATGATTAATGCAACTTGTTTTGATATTTTGTTATGTATTGCAATAATATTCTCTACATACTAGAGTCTCTACATACTTTTTAGGGCTGTATAAACTTTATATATGGTATATTTTGTAATCGTGCAGAAAGGAATGTATGTAATTTGTTTGGAAATGTTTATTAAAAATCATTTTTGATGGACTTTTACATACATTTTCAGAGCAATCCACCTCACTTGGTGGTGTAGTTACTAGATAACTATCTGAGTCCTCACCTTGACAGAGCTGCCAGTCAGATTTGGCGTGATTTCAGCTGCCCTTGACCATGAGACGAGATACCACAGAGAGGAAAAGACAGAGAGTTAGAGAGAGAATGGTAGCGGGGGTGACAAGGTGAAGAGCAAATGATGCCATTAAAGGCAACAGCTGCTTGCTGAAGCAGGGGCTGGACTGGTCAACCCTGCCACCCATAATGATAACAAGGTCAGTGGGGTCACACTGCTCAGCATCCTACCACCCCGCTCCCCCATCCATCAGATTTCCTACCTCTAATTATGCAGCCGCCTTCTAACCAAGCATGAGATATTATTACACTTAGACGAGACCCCCCTCTCCTTAGATGCATAATGAATTATAGTGAGTCGTCTGTGAAGGGAGGCAGGTTGTGACGACAGCCAAACGCAGCATCACTGAGATGGTGCAGCATTATAGCATCTCTTTTTCAAGCTCAGAAATGCACCAGCATGGGCTCGTGAAGATATCTCATCCTCAGAGTTGTTTAGTCCTAAAACCCAAAATAGAAAAAGCTTTTTTTTAACCAAGAGAATTTCGCATGGGTTTTTAGGGACCTAAGGAATACCGATTCAGAAAGCATGTAAAACATAGGGCCTGTCCAAATACCCACTCTTGCAATCTTTGCACTTGACCACTTGTCTACTTCCATTACGCATTTCCGGAATTTGGCCAAATTGTTCAAGTGTGCGTGAAGACCGCTAATGTTTTCATTTTCACTTCATTTTCAAACGTTTTACAAACTACATATAATCGCTGCAGTCTCTGCACCTATAAAATGTGCAACACTAAGTTTTACAAACAAATTATATGCAACATCTAATTAATTAAGCTTACAGTGGAAAGTTTTCCTAGACGTGATGTGAAATCTGGGCATGTAAGTTCCTGAACGTGATGGGGTTCCAGATTGATGGGATACACTTTAGCCTCAAAGGCCGCTCCGAAGCGGTATTAGAGATAGTGTGGATTCAGTGTGGATGCACTTTTCAGACCTGGGACAGTCTTGCAAACTTCTTGTTGCGTGCACCAGCTCTCAAGTGGCCAAGACCGCAAGAGTAGGTATTTGGACAGGCCCATTACTTCCATGTAGTAGTCTTAGCAAGTAAGCAGCTTACTTTTAAAAGCATGTGACAGTTTCTAAATTCATGTTTGAGTACTGACTGTGCATAATTCAAGTCTTTTGAAAGGATGGCTCCCCCAAAAAACACCATTTGCTCACAAGTCATTCCAAACCTGTATGACTTTCTTTCTTCTGCAGAAGATTTTAAAAAATGTCTCAATGTTTTTTAACCCATAAAGTGATGATTTGGACCCCATTGACTTTCATTGTATGGGGAAAACAGTTCAAACATTCTTCAAAATATCTTCTTCTAAAAGCCCTTTTGAAATTACCAATTGGAAAACCAAGGAGAATTAGCCTATTGACATGAGAATTGACACGATGACAAAATATGTCAATTAGATAATCTGTCTGAAACGGAAGCCTTTGCTATTTGTTTAGATGTAGAACACAAACAGCCTAGGAAGAACAGCATATATTTTTTTAACCCACTTGTTAGGAGTGGGACATGTGAATTTGCATGAGGAACACTGTGTTGTATTAAACACTGAGTCGCGCTCATGTTTCTCCAGTGGCACCTGAGGGGCTTTAGAAAATAAAATCATAATTGCCACAATCAGCTCATGAACCTGGGTTACCTCCATGCCCACAGCTCTGCCTGTGCACTGGTAGAGTCCCATGTTTAATCTTAATGAGCGTGAGATGCAGGCAGACACACAGTGGGGCGCAGGGCCCTGCTGAGCGCCAGAAAAGAGAGGGAGATAGCGAACAGCGATATACAGCAGAGGAAGCGTGCAAAAACATGAAAAAAGATGAGAGCATAAGATTTTTAATGTTTGAGGGCTCAGAATACATAGTTCTGGGATGTGAAATCAGGAAAGAGCTCTGCTGGACACGAAGCATCAACTGACAAAAATCCCACAGATATTTAAATACTCCGGGGAAATACTTCGTAGTTAATTACTTTGTTTTGTTTTTCTTTAATATTACCTAGCATCTGATATATTCCACAATATTTGTAGGCCTGTCTAATTATGTCAATTATGGTTTTAGCTGTGAGATCACTATATGACCAAAAGTATATGTTTGTTTAGCTGTTAACCTTCTAAATTACAGGTTTGTTTTTACTGATCATTCTTACCGATACACAATACAATGACTTTCTAGAGAATTATGTGCTTTCAGATGTGTTGCCTGTTGCCCATTTCTACCTCTGAGTAAAACAATTATTGTGAAATGATTTATAATAATTGTGACTTTGTATTACAATTTCAACTTTTTCCTCATAATTGCAAATTAATTTTTTGTTATTTGAAAATATCTTACAACTTTATTTCTTGTAGTTGTGACATTATATCATATATACCTCACAATGTAGCTTTATATCTGACAGTTGCAACTATATTTCTCACATATGCAACCTTTTCTCATTATTGTGACTATTTCTCATAAGTGTGATTTCATATATCACAATGTGACTACGAAATGGATGTAGATGGTAGAGAGCTGTATATGCTAACATAAGAACCAACCAGACATTTATTTAAAATGTATTTTAGCAGAACATGATATCTGGCGCATTAACAGCTACTTTTGTATTTAATAAATTTATTTCAATTCAGATATTTGAATAAATGTATAAAATGCTGAGCTTATATATACAAGATGGTTAGAAAATATACCCATTGTAAAAATTTAAATTGACCAATAATCAGTTCCAGGATAAATATTGTCCCTTAATAACATGTTAATTTGTGATATTGCAGTATAGTGATGATATAAACTAGATAAAAGAGGTGAGTAGCACAGCTGTATGGAGCATTTAGGTGGCTAATAGGGGATCTCTGGAAATTTGGGATCACAACAAGATCAGTGATGTCTGTTAAAAGTTTAAAATGTGTGGCTTGCCTGATTTGAGTCGCTATAGAAAAACAACAGGCAATCTGGATACAGCTGAGAACAGCACGATATGGGTTTAAAATGAGATGAGGAAGAGTGCTCTTGTGTACCCAAGCTGAGGGAGCCTTTCTGCACCATCGCCATGTTTTTCCCTTTCCTCACTCTCACTACAAAAGACAAGAGGACAACAATTGTTTTTAGTTGCTCTCTGAGGTATTGCTTAAATTGAAAAAAATCAACAGACCCAAACGTTGAAACTTGTTGACTCCTTTAAAGAGAGAGGACCTACAAAATTGGATCTATTTGCTCTGAAGTCAGGTTTTTTTTTTTTTTTTTTTTTTGGCTAGTTAACATGGTCCTGTTAGCTTCTGCTGTTGTCATGCTATCTTGTCCCTTTGTAGAATCCTATCACCTTTCCTCAAGCAAAATGATTCCACTGGCTAAAACTAAACTTTTTTTTATGGCTACATTTTTGTAATATATGGCCATATATGTACTTATATTTTAAATAGCATGACATATATCTATACATATATTTGACTTATCTGAGAACACAATATATGCCTGCAACATATATGAACATTTATGTGTCCAAACATGTGAAGAAAATATTTGAGTTCATCCATATATGATACCATATTTCTGCATATATTACAGTATTGGTTTCTCGCATATATGGACAACATTAAGTATAAATATGTGACATGCATATTTGTTTTCCACATATTTAATAAATATATGTAAACATACATGCATGTGACACTGATGCATTTTTAAAGCTGTGGCATATGGTTATGGTTATTTGTGGATGTATTTGTCAAAAATGACAAAGAAAACACTGCATTATTGTATTAAAAATACTATATTTAAGCGAATAATATATAGTGAAAGTATGTACTATGGAAATAAGTACATATATGCATGCATACATATATGCGTCTTACATATATTTCACATTTATGTGCATATACGGGAAAATATATGGCACTTACATGAAAACGGCCATTTTTGCTATATTTTGAAATATATGTTTCATATATGTCTATGTGTTTTACATATATGAATTTTGCATATATTCTCATATAGGCAGCAGACATGGGCACTGACATTATATATGTAATTTACATATATTGTCCCATATTACATTTCTGTACGCACTGCTTGATTGGTAGTGAGTTTAATTTATAATGTAATGTAAAGCTTTAATGTATATTTATACTTATTCATGAAAATGTTAGTTTTAAAACATCTTTTAAAATGCATAGAGTCTCACATTACATTACTAAAGCTAAAAATACTCAAATATCTCCCTTTGTTTTCAGTTAGCTTACTAGCTTAGCATTGTGCTAACTGGTTATAAAATCTCTTAATTAGCTACAACAAGATAATGATAATGGGATACGTTTTTGATCAAGCATTGTGGAAGGAAGATATGATTTTGCTAGATGTCCACTGACAGCCATTGAATTTAATTGAATTGCCATTTTTTGACTAAATAACTTAACTAAATAAGTGCAAATAGCATTTATTGCTAATTTTTCATTATTATACAGTTCAACTGTATACCATGTTTTACTAATGCTCACAGTGTTGTTATGATTAGTCACATGACATTTATGTCTGAGGTGATTGGTTAAAAAAAATATTGATTTGTCATAGCTTTCTCCATGGCTGTATGTGTATCTGAAAATGCCTCTATACCCACATTCACTATTCGCTGCATTACTCCAATAATATTCCACTCAATGATTGAATGAAAACAAATGACTGAATTCGGACACTGAGTGCATCGGAAGTGCTGCGGACATCTTCTTGCGAGACACGGGGAATAAATTCAGACCAACATTAACAGTGCATGTGTATTCTTTAGCGGTAAGCCATACATCGGTTGTACACTCGTTATTGAGGTGCATTATGGAACTGAATGAGTGCACTCGATAATGTCCGCTATGGTTTCAAACACCATTACAAATGTCTGTCACCTTAAATAATGCACTATATAAGCATATGGGGCAATTTCAGACGCAGCCCAGATACTCTAGAAGTGTGCATTACTTCCCTACTGATATAATAGCATGAAATACTCAACAGCGCCCCCTATCTACCCTCTGACTTCTCACAACAAGCTCTCGGTCTGATTTATCCATCTTCACACTCTCTTTCAGTCTCTCTTTCTTCCTAATCTTCCAGCCAGTTATGCATAAACGACAGACAGTAATCTTCTGACAGACAGAACCGAACTATATGAAGGCGGTGCTGTAGATAATACAGGCAAGTTATGAGAAATCAGATGCTGGCTATAGTGTGAGTCTCTGCAGCTCATCAGCAGACAGCAGGGCCTGCCTTCAACTTAATTAGCTTCCCCTGAGATCCTCGTCTGACGGCATCAACCTGAATGAACACGAGCATGTCCGTGTGTGTGTGTGTGCAAGCGACAGAAAGAGGGAGAGAGAGAGCGACAGAGTGTGCAGACCATGTCCGGTCAAGTGAACAGAGAGAGGGGCACCATTATCAGCCCATCAGATGTGAAGGAATGTCTCCCCGCTGTGGGGCTGGGTCTCAGAGTGGTCCTGACATGCAACAATAGATGGATGGAGGGAGGAAAGCAAGAGAGGGAGGTTGATCTTGGCCCACATCTAGCTGTGCAGCGGGGAAGATGCAAAGAGAGGGAAGGAATATTGTCTCTGTTTCTTCTATGAGATGAGTCAGAGGGTTTGTTGTGCCTCATTTTCTGTCTCGCTGGAGCATGGCCTTCTGCAGCACAACTGCACCAAACATGTGGGCAAACAAGCAGGCAGTATAGCACACCATTATTTTCTTTTTTAGATATGCACTCCCATTTTTCCATAACTCTTAAAGGAACACTCCACCGTTTTTTTAAATAGGGCTTATTCACTTTCTTTCCTACATTTAGATAGGTGGACAAATGCATTTTTGTCTCAGTGCATGCATTGTTTTAGTTTGACAGGGTTGGCGCTAGCTTAGCTTAGCATAATGAATGGAATCCTTTGTTGCCAGCTAGCATGTCCTGAGTAAAAGTGATATAAAAAATAAAAAAACCCACCTAATTACTTCTTGTGGCCTGCGTATTCACAACAAGTACAAATAGCGATGCTGATTAACACTAGGCGATTTCCTAGGCAGATATTGACTTACATATTAAGGAATATATTAGGGGGAAGCACAGGCGAAGCACTGCTACTTGGGCGTGATATCTCTGCGCCCAAGTAGCAGTGCTTCGCCTGTGCTTCCCCCTAATATAGTCCCATATAAGTCAATATCTGCATAGGAAATCGCCTAGTGTTAATCTGCATCGCTATTTGTACTTGTTGTGAATACGCAGGCCACAAGAAGTAATTAGGTGGGTTTTTTTATTTTTTATATCACTTTTACTCAGGACATGCTAGCTGGCAACAAAGGATTCCATTCATTATGCTAAGCTAAGCTAGCGCCGACCCTGTCAAACTAAAACAATGCATGCACTGAGACAAAAATGCATTTGCCCACCTATCTAAATGTAGGAAAGAAAGTGAATAAGCCCTATTTCAAAAAACGGTGGAGTGTTCCTTTAAGTGAAAAAGAGATGACTGTGATCTGCTAAATAGAACATACTCATTGATTCTTGTCGGCCATAGGTGTATTTGAAGCATATTAATGGTTATATATGATCAAACACACCATTGGTTGCTTAATTCATATATAGCCTATACACACACATACACACAATGTATAAATTACAAGTTAGAATGCACTAATTAGCCGATTGTAACCATAGTAACAGTACACTGCTTGAGTGCTTTCCATTGTAAGTATTGGAATGTTAGTGCTGTCGTAATTTATCACATTATTATGCATTTACAGAATACAAATATCAATGCTATGGGTGCCAAAAGACAAAATTCCTCAAAAAAGCAAAGCAACATCAGTCTCATATTGTTTTCACTCTAAACATTGTTTCTGCTGCATAACAGAGCTGCGGCTCTATGAGCATTGTGTTGTCCTGCACTCTCTGCCTGAATGAATGCTCCACCCCTGCTGGTCTACCAGTGCCCACGGTGTCTGATGTGCCCGCTGTGCCCGCTGTGCCTGCTGTGACCCCATGGATAACTTTGCAGTGACCGCAACCACTGCTGATTGATCATCAGAGAGAAAGAACGAGAGAGTGAGGGAGGGGCACTCCACCCATATATAATGTTAAGCTGCCAAGTTGAGCAGATGGCACAACTCAGTGCATGAGTATGCGTCAATTCTCTCTCTCTCTCTCTCTCTCTCTCTCTCTCTCTCTCTCTCTCTCTCTATCAGCAAAGATTATAAAGGGCATTATGGGGTAAAGCAGTACCCTTGTTTACTACATGTTGTAATTTTGCATGCTTTCAAACTCTAAGAACATTCACCTCTATTAGCTAAAATGCTATAGTGTATGTACAGTATATATATATATATATATATATATATCAGTGGTGTATTGTATCATAACGAAGTAATAATACTTTGTTACAGTACTTGAGTATTTTTTGGGAGAATCTGTAGGGGAGCGCGGGGCACAACGTAACGCGGGGCTAGTTGTAACACATTTGTTTTACATACTTCCACACATGCTAGCATGACGAAACTTGGTGTATTTACTAGTTTCCATATCAACACTATATAGAGAAAAAAATGCGCCAAAATTAAAAAAAAAATTTGGAAGATATCCATAGACATTTATTAAACCATAGCAAAAGTAAATTTCTTAAGTTAATTTTTCATCTCTATTTGTTGTGTTTATTTAAAATTAGACAAATCTGATATTATTTTAATCTCCAATATGTTATTTAACAGTTGAGATAGGCTAGTTCTTTAATGCTTCGCTAACTAGCAGAAGACACTAGCTGGGTTTAAATCCCAGTTGTGCAGGCGGGGCATGTCACACTGCGTTACAATGTGCCCCGATTAGAAATATGCTATTATATCCTATATTTTTATCAATTCTATGGAGAAAACATGAGAAAAAGGTGAATAAAGACTGAGAGTCAATGTTCAGAAATTAATAAAAAAAAAAATTAAATATGTTGTATAGTTTCCTGTGTTCGTAGTCAAAACTCAAAAATTAGTTTAGATTTAATTATTAAAAAATGCCATTATTTTATATGAAAAAGTTAATAATTGTATTTAATTTAGAAAATATTTGAGTTTGTCTTGTATATTTTTTTATTAGATCAGATAACATTTTAAGCTGTCATATGGTCATCATGTTACAATGTGCCCCTCACATGTTACAATGTACCCCACCTATGGGGCATGTTGTCACATTTCACTTCCATTCTTTCGGGGTATATACAGAAAAGTATATACTGTATTAATAAAACAAAACCACATAATTGTACTAGACATGTGGGAAATTAATGTGGGAAAAAATAAATACTCTGAACCATAAGTAGATTTTCACAAACTGAGAAAGTCAAAAAGCCGCTCTCCCCTACTTTACTTGAGTTTTTATATTTCTCTTAACTTTTACTAGTTTACTCCACTACATTTCCAAAATAAAATGTATACTTTTACTCCTATACATTTCCCCAAAGCATATTCGTTACTTACTACAAAAAGCTCGGAAGAACACGGACTGCAAGCAAGCATGTCTCGCAGAACCTCGGGTGCGTCCGTTGTCCGTTGGGTGACGTCACTGCGCTGTCAGCATACAGTACAAGAGCGGCCTCTAGAGGCGAAATAAAAACGATCACTTCATGGTGTTTGTTTTGACACGGGACATGAGACTGCACTGCACAGAGCAGGACACTTCAAAAACGGTATTTAAAACACAGACAACCAAACGGTATGCTTTATACAGTCTACACTACAGTACATGTTTTTTTCATATCATTATAAAGTAGGCTAATTAGTTTATTGACTAGATACAGCATTAGCGGAGAACAGCCATCGAGGCTGAGATGATGCTAACAGCCTTCCTCAAACTGTTAAAACAATGACAAAGATACACGGCTGACCCAAAAGTTTAATGTCACGATTGTTACCATTTGCATTAGTTTATATCCATTTGTTCGCTTTTATGCATTCAATATGCAGCAAAGTTGCATATTTAAAGCTAATGACTGTATCCTCATGCAGCCGACAGAAACATTACAAGTCAGAAATGCATTTGCTTTCAGTTCTTTTTTTATCGACACTGTAACACATGTTTTGATTAGATCATCAAGTGTTCTAAAATAGAAGCAAATATTGTGTATGTGTCTAATTTCAATGCTATGGCCTTTGTGTAGATATTTGAAGATGCCCATCTTTAAGCATGACTGTTAAATAAATGGTAGCACTTTACAATAAGAGTCCATTTGTAACATTAACTAAGGTATTAACAAGTATTGTTAATTTCAACATTTACTAATACATTTTCACATTTTAAAGTTGTCTTACATTTGATAATGCACTATGAATTAGCATGAATGATCAAGGTATAATTAATATATTAATATTTTTTAAACTAACAATAAACATTTTGCTATTTTTTTTAATTCAAAGAAAACAAAATGGAAGAAACAGAGTTAAAACTGAACCCAATCTTGCTGCTCAAACTGTGTATAGAACTATTTTTAATAATATTGTTTTGCTTCTTTTGTATTTTGCATTTATATGTACTTTTACTTTCAATTTTTAAGTAAAAAAAAATCATACTTAAGTACAATAAATATTTTTAGACTGAAGTAATGGCTGCTGTAAATTCAATTTTGCCATCACTAGAAAAAATTACATTTTAAAATATATTTTAAAAACAGTTATTTTAAATTGTAATAGTATTTTACAATATTAATGTTTTTAATATAGTTAGATCAAATAAATGCAGCATTGGTAAAACTTGGAGATTGGACTTTTAGCCAAATTTGTATAATTTTTTTTTTTTTTATTTTTTTTTTTTTTAAGTTCACAAAAATAATCTATATCTACTTAATCATTTATAATAATTTGTAGTAGTTTGGACTTCAGAAAAGCTTCTATTGTGTTCCACAGGCATACAAGTTTGACACAACGTGAAGGTAGGCCTAAGTAATGACATTGTTTTCAGTTTTGGGCAAACTAAGTTATTAAATCTAATGTTGCAAAAATATATTAAGTTTGTGGAGGTAGAGTTCACTTTTTTTTCACTTTTTAACACGTTGTGTTTATTTTTGATAAAAACAAAACAAAAAAACATTTCAAATGTATAATTTTTAGCATGTTATTTAAGCATTTTGTCCAGCATTGTGACTTAAAGCTACAATATTTAATTTTTTTCGCCACTAGTAGGGATCGCTAACCTCTTACAAATATCAAAGGCGTAGATTGATGACAGTGATAAGCGGAATCATGGAACTTGCCGTCATGCAGATGGATCTAATAATCTTTATGGATGAGTGAAAACATTCATGTTCTTTTACATGACTGTGGTATGAAGCAGAGCGAGATTGCTAATGAGTGACAGATATCAGCGCCACACGCGAGTCCCGCGGATATTAGGGATGTGCACGAATATTCGAATTTTCGAATATTCGATCTGTAATTATTAATCGAATAATAAAATACTATTCAAATTTTACTACGTTGCTTTGCTGGCCATTAATGCATTGAGTCCATAATAAATCCCAAACACTAACTCACAGTTATAATTAAATGCACTGGGTGGCGCTGTGGAGCGTGTTTAACATGTTGATTGTATCAACTTCGCCTCACGAAGTTTGGAATTATTAGATGAAAATGATATTACAAAATGGAATTACTTTTAATCAAATTAATGAATGAAACTGAGTTATCATAATATCACCACCACAATCGCGCTGCTTGAGCTTATGGTTTTGTTCTTTATATTTTTTTGTTTACACATATTGTTTAATGTTTTCAACTAAAAGAAAACTTTACCATATATAGTAAGCTTGTTCAGAAATGGTGACAAAAACTTAAACTTAAAAGAACAGTCTTTCTCGTTAAACGTCATGTAAATAAACAATTTTTAAATAGAATTTTTTTAATCGAATAATTTGATTTTTATGTATGAATATTCGAATACAATATTTTTGAAAAATGCCCATCCCGCCGGGTAGAAATAAGGACATTTCATTCTACCGAACTACCCGCAAGTGCTGAATTACTACTCACACAGGTCAGTTTATTTGACGAATTAAACCTGTGTAACATTACACTATTATACTAAACAGCATTTGAGTGTGTCGAAAGTTATAACGTTATTTAGGGCTGAAACGATTCATCGAGTTACTCGATTAACTCGATTACAAAAATTCCTCGAGGCAAAAACTCTGCCTCGTTAAATTCCTATGACGCGCACTATACGCGCAGGGATCTGATTGTTTCACACGGACGGACCATTGTTCAATGTCATAGTTCAATGTTCAGGAAGCACACCATAGCGCGTGATACATTTTGAATTTAGTTGGCGCGATGGCGGAGACCGAGAGTAAAGATGTTCATAAACGGCAGAAAATGTCTAAAGTTTGCTGTTTCACCAAGCGTCGCTGAAACAAGGTAACGTAGCCTAAGCCTATACATTGACGTTCGCTAATTTTAATCCCATACTGTATTTGTAGCGATGTCGTGATGCGGTTTGACTAGATATGAGGTTTAGCTTTTGTTTTTAAGTAGTAAACATTGTTTTGGTTGTTTAAAAACACACAATTTTTTTAACCGATTACTCGATTAATCGATCGATTAAGTGCTAGATTAATCGATTACAAAAAGAATCGATAGCTGCAGCCCTAACGTTATTCTATGTGTTAGTTTGTTGGCTATATGAGACTAGCAGTAAGCTAGATCAAAATTAGAATAACATACTGATCATATTCTAACATTTCATCATGTATTACGTCATTGACAGGCGACAAGTGACAAGGGACGGTCACTATTTAAAATTGTGAATTTCTCTGAATTTACAAATTCTTGGAAACATTTAGGATAACGTAAGTACATAATTGAAAGAAATATATAAAATTATGCAAGTGGTTTTTGGATATTTTGATACAAAATTCTTAAAATTGTACCTTTAAGTGAAGATCAGATCAAGTTCTTGCATAATTTTATACAGAAATGCATGCCAAGGTTCACATACTTTTACCTGCAACTGCATATACAGCTATTTGCAGACATTGACTAAATTATCATCTCTATGTAGCCTTAACAACCATATTCCTTTGCTGATTAGATTTACGCGCTGATCGCTGCCAGAAACAGTCAGGCTTGTGTAAGCATCTGTGCCCACTTCTGGCCCTGGCATGGCGAAAAGCGGCTGGCACGAACCGAGCTGGTGTTGATACAGTAGTAGAAGGTGTGCGCCGCAGGTTCACTCAGGCTGAAGAGGAGCAGAGCAGTATGGGTAGCATGAGGTCATTCAACCGCTGCCCATTCATCAGCCTGCGCCACCAAGCCCCATAGCTCCTCTGTCACCTTGACAACACAGCCCACAGCAACCTGCCCTGCATGAAACCTAGCTATTGATTTCTTTCGCTCGTTCTCGCTCTGTGTTCAGCCGTTCGTTATTTCTCTCCCTCATTCTCTTTCCTCTCCTCACCGCAATGTCCCTTTTTGTGTTTCCAGCTCTGTATACTACCACCAACATAAGCGAGCATTCTCTTTGTTGATTTGGGATCAGTTTCAATTAAGAACCAGAGGAGAGATTCAGGATCGGAAAAGCTCGTTCTCTTAGTTTGGCTTCAGGTCTGAAGTCAGTCTGACACGAAAGGCAGGAGAGCACTAAGAAGTGCCATTACCAACTGAGGGCACTGCGGCATTTCAGATGGAAAGTCACTAAGGGAGAAAGAGTGGGAGGCCAAGTACTTGAAAGATTTCCTACTAATGGGATGGGATACATGGGATCACATGCAGCAGTGCACACGTACCTAGTCTCGTGTGGACTAAACAGCTAAAAATCTGGTCCATATTGCAGCATATTGTGGCCAATCTTAAATAGATAGGCTACTACTACAATAATAGACAAACAAACAAACAAAAATGCCTTTGAATTAGTGTGTGGTTGTACAGAAAACACTGGAAAAATTTAGAAAATGTGAATAGACAAAAGTAGTAATTGATTTCCATAGACATTATTCAGAATAAAGAAATAAAATATACAGTTCATGGATGTCGAATGCTACTTAGAGCTTCAAAAATCATCTTTTTTGTCTCTAAACCTGTAAATGTTTGCTAACGACTTTGTAAAAATCCCTGTTCCTTTACTCAATGGAACTTAATGGAAGTTTCAGACTGAAGAAGTGCTTTACAGATATTTGTGCAATCAGTTTTTGTTAGCGATGTAAAATATTGGATTTTTGCAGATATTTTTCAACTCATTTTTGACAAGTCTCTCCTGTGCAGGAATTATAAATTAATTCTTTTTCATTTCACTTATATTGATGCCGATGATTACTCACCCAGATGTTTACTCAATATTTCTATCGTCATAATTATTATTTTTTGGCTCATCTCCAGTTTTGGTGGTGAAATCAAACCTTTACACTTCCGTTCAAAAGTTTGTGGTTTGGAATATTTTTGAAAAGTATTTGAAAAATGTCTCTTATGCATGCCTTTATTTGATTAAAATAAAAGTTATATATTGTCGAATTAATTATTATTTCAATTTAAATGACTGTTTTCAATTTTGATATATTTTAAAATGTCATTTATTGCAGTGATGGCAAAGCTGAATTTCAGCAACCAGTCTTCAGTCACATGATCCTTCAGAAAATAGTCAATGATGAAAACAGTTGTGCTGCTTAATATTTTGGTGCAAATCATGACACATTTTTTTTCTTCCGGATACTTTGACGAATAGAATTTGAAATAGAAATCCTTTGTAACATTATCAATGTCTTCTCTGTCACTTCTGAACAATTTAAGGCATCCTTGCTGATTAAAAGTATTAATTTATTTAAAAAATACTGACCCCAAATTTTGTACGGTAGTGTATATCAGTAATTTCTTTGACTGCATTAACATTGTGTGCAATATGCATCAGATGGTCAGCGAACGCACTGTCGACTGTTCGCCATTTACTTTCATTCTAGATTTAAAACTCAAGAATCCTTTTATCCTAAAAGCAATGAATTTGCATTGCAAACGAACAACTGTAGCTTTCACATTTCACTCTCTGCTCTTTTCTAAGCTTAGCCCTGCTGATGTATTGAGATGCGCTGAGCTGAAGGTTACGTTTGGTCACATGACCACCGGCTTTGTGGGCGTACAAATCAATATGTGACTTGTCGGCAGCAGGCGCGCCCTTGCCGTAGTGCGTTGAGCTCAGAGTGTTAAAGGTTAATGTACATTTGCTTTTGTCACAGTGGCATTGATTTACATCTGTGTAACATGTGAGAAACACACCACTGTTGGTGAAATGCAACAGCACACCCTTGTCCAGGTCTGGGAACAGAGAGAAGGGAGACTGTTAAAGGGAAGAGTGTAAAGCTGTGCCCTTGCTTAATGACCTTTTCCTCTTTCGTTAGTATTGAGCGCCCATCTCCTCTTCGCCTGAACAGCAGCCGTCTGGGCTGCCCACTGCTCCAGTGTCATCCAGCCTGGCTCATGGATCTTTATTAAATGTTAATCAACCTCCTACAGCCTCACACTACAAGATTTTTACTCTCACTCCCTCTCTCTTCTGTGGGCTTGCTCTCCTTCACCCAGCTCTCATCCTTTTGCGTCAGTTTGAGAGCATTGGAATTAATTTTGTTCATTGTAAAGATGCCAGATTGATTATTTTTGTCTTTTTCATCTGTAACTGCACAGTTGACCTGCTAACTCTGCATGCACTGAAAGAACCAACTCAAACTGGCAAAAGTTTCCATGCTGGTTTTTTCCATGCAGCTTTTCTGGTTTTGATCGAGCTGTTGGAGTCAAGCGGTTAGGGATTGACTTGTTAGTATGGCAGTACCGTTCTGTTTGTGTTAGAGCTTGGCATAACTAGAACTTCATTATATAACTCTCCATGGCTGATACAAATTTTTTTCTTAACCATGAATTTTCTACAATTAAGACTTTTAAAATTTCACTAATTTAGATACTATTTGAACCCTGGTTCTTCAAACAAACAAACAAAATTTTAGGTTTCTATTTTTTAAAGTCATCTAGGCCCTGTTATAAGCTTTCTGAGGCTTGGTTTAGAAACACTGGTTTAGACTATTGGCTGTTTATTGGTTAATAACATGAAATATTGGCTTATCAGTATTGTGTAAAACTTTAGAACAATGGCCTGTCATTAATAGGTAACTACTGTATGCAGGAAGTAATGCAGGACAAAAGAGTAGTACTAATTAACACTTGAGCTACTATTAACTAATATGGAAACAAGATTAACTAATCAGTAAGTAATATTAAATTTAGGAATTCCTTTTAAGGTAATAAGTAATTACTGAATGAGATCAGATTAGCCTCATTAAGAACTATTAACTATGACAAATTATAAAGAATTGGCAGATATTCCTAGAAAAACAACAAACAAATTTATTTGTTTTTTATGCTGCAAATAAGACTAAAATATCGCAACCTGCACCTGCTCACTTTAATAACCACTGATCTATATAGATCAGTGTTAATAACTTCATAAACTTTATTATAAGTGTACATGGCAACACTGCTAGAGCGTGATCTGTTAAGCGGTCTTTTCAAGAATAAGCAAAACATGATGACTCCTTTGACTGTGCTTTAGTTAATATTGCTGAACATAAGTCTTTTGTCGCTATAATATTTCTTTGATCAGTATAGTGGATACCAAACACACAAGATGCCAGAACGTTGCTATGGTTACCAGAGTGTCAATCATCGCAGTTTCGAGAGTGACTTGTGTTCCGTACACACATGGAACTATAATTTATAGGACTCACTCCTGAAACTTTACAGTCTGCACGTGGCCAAAAAGTCAAAAAAAGAAAATTGGCCGAAAAATGCGACTAAACCATTATACTACAGCTAAATACAAATCGACCTTGTCACTAGGTGGTGACAGTGAAGCTGAAAAAAGCAACGAAACTTGGAGTTTTGTGTAGTTTTTGTATTCGTTGCAGACAGATACGTTTGCAAACATCTTCATTAACTCCCATTTAATGCAGTGTACTTTATTCTTGATTTTATATTAATTTTACTTCCTGCTGGCTGAGCTACTGAAGCAGCCTGGCACAGACGCCAGCACACCAGCATCCAAACACGACATATGCTGCCGATCATTACTTTGGTCTTTTCGTCAGTGAAGTATGAAGGTTTTAGGTCTTTCTTGAGCTCTCTTACCAGCCAGTTGGCATAAATACCATTTACGTCACTCTCATTCACAGCTTTTGTTGCCGCAACTCTCTGCTCTACGGCTCCTCTCGCAGTAACTTCAATTCCTGGTGTATTCTGAACCAGCTCCAAGCGCGATTGTTTCATTCTCGTTCAGATGACCGCCCGAGTTATTTCAGTGCGTGCGTGCCGTACACCCACTCACCCATCAGCACTATTCTACTTTAACACCTCCACTAATGATTTCTCTCATGTACCAGTAATGGTGTTGATTACACTGACTAATTCCTATAGAAGATCTTGATTATTTCACAAGTGATTATCCTAATTTTGACACACAGTTGTAATTGACATGCATTGCAGTGGATAGTTGCAAAGCAGATATTCAAATCTATTAAGAGTTGTTTTTCTTAGGAAGATTTTTTTTTACCCTGCTTTGAAATGTATTAAATGGCAGTTGTGTTATCTTAAAGATGTGTGTGTGTGTGTGTGTGTGTGTGTGTGTGTGTGTGTGTGTGTGTGTGTGTGTGTGTGTGTGTGTGTGTGTGTGTGTGTGTGTCTAAATGATACAGAGAGAAATAAAGGGCGAGAGAGAAAGATCAGGGATGGTGTCGCTGCAGGGCTCCTGGGATTGATTGATGGCAGCCGTATTTATGCCATCAGGTTCCCTGTGTGGAGCCAAAATGGCTGCCTGTTCCCACCGTGAGTACAGGCGCCCCCCGCTGCCGCAGCAAGCTAAAAAGCACGCTGACTTAGAACCATAATGAAAGAGAAATATGAGCAAAACTCACATTTTAAACCCCGAGAAGCAGGGGGAATTTGTCGTAATTTCACGCAGGTTTGTAGGTGCCATCAGGAAATGTAGGTATAATGAAAGCTTTTTAAGGTCATTATTACTAATATTATTACTGTTATTAGCGTTATATCGCTATACTGTATAATCGCTAAATTTTGTGCAGCCTTACAATTTAATTTTGTAATAATATCATCATAAAATGATTATTATTGTTGCTAAATAAAAAATATTAAACAAAATTACTAAAAAACGTTTAATATTTGTAAAATAAAAATAAAAAGACTACTACTACTACAATGACTACTGCTTCTAATAATAATAATATCTAATATTACAATAACAATACTAATATTCATTTGCTGTCTAAATTGATACATTTTTAAGCATTAAACATTAAGCTTTCACACCAGAGAGGCCTTAAAGCTTCTCTTTTGTTGCTGATTTATAAGTGCTTCTCATTACAAGTTTGGTAAGATGATTGAAGCATGTTGCGTTACTAAGTGCTCTTTATAAGTGACCCAAACTCACAGTAGATGTAGAGAAGAGTTCATATGAAGCAGCATTGTTGTAAACCGAGTCGCTCCGAGACATTGAAAACACCAGATCAAGAACCGCTGGCATGTAACAAAAAAAAACACCCAGTGCCACGCTTCACTGAGAAACACGCAGCACATATATTTATTTAATTAAATTGCTGCCTTTGCGATTCGATTATCATCGCGATTTCCGTTTTATTTCCGATTAATCGTGCAGCTCTAGTGTAAATCTATTTTGGTACATACAGGGCTCCTGGGTTCCATCGCATGCACTGCTGCATCAGAAACCAGACCTGAGCGTGACTATATCAGGGAAACGGAGAGGTATCTCCACTCCGGTGGAACGGAGCTTGATTTGAGCTTTAAAAGTCGCAGCCTTCTCCAAACTGAAGTATATACAAACTGAAAGTGCAGCAGTCTTGGCGAGAGCTTCCTGTCATCAGTATTCCTCCTGTGGGGCTTCCTAGCCGCAGTTCCATGGTTATGCTGCAGTTAAGCACTCTCTCGCACTGTCTGTCGCTTTCTCTTTCTCTCTCTCTGTGACTGTCGGTTTGGGGGGTGGGAGAGAAGGAAGTGACCTACATAGCACTGTTCCCTCGCCTCGGCTGTCTTTTGCATTTCAAGGGATAATGAATAATTTACAGCTCCTCTCCCTCCTGTGAAAACGTGACAGCCTTCAATACAATTAACGAATTTAACAAGCCCCGGTGACAATCAGTGCACTGCCACTCAAAGGACCCGGATAGAGGCTTGGATCCAAGAGCCCGAGGCACATCATTGGAAAAGAGAGAGAGAGAGAGAGAGAATAACAGTGCCACAGGTGAGACTTTATTGGGAGCAGCTCACAGGAAGCTCAATGGGGCTGTGCAGCACACAAACATCAGAAAGGTTTTTACTATTCAACACAACGCCAGCTAGAGAGGAGTAAACACTTTATAGCGCAGCTACTGGAGAATTACAGTCTGCTTTAGCGAGCCTTGTTTGTTTCTGCTCGTGTTTGTGCATTCGCATGACTCCGGCCTTGAGGAACATTATCAGGTTCCTCGGTAAGGGATATAAATTTTAACTGCGCTTTCCGGTTGGAGTTCAACTGAAGTCAAGGATCTGTGCCAGTGTCACCACAGCCCACTGCCTCGCTGGATTCCAATTATACTGCAGTGGTTGGAGTTTCTGGAGTGGTTTCACAGTTTCTGATTCGGAAACAAACACGCACACACACTCGTGTCATGCGCCGCGCACACACTGAATCGCTGGGGGAGTGTGTAATAGTTTTATCAGGGTGAGCACAGGCACACAAGTTCACTCCAGCCTGCAGCTATGGCTGGGCTCCATGGGAGAAAGTCAATTACGGCAGGATGAGCCAGCCCGGGGTGAACATATGGGAGAGAGATAACGCAGGCAAGATGGCCGCTACACACTCCCAGCAGCCCCCGGTGCCCAAGTGTCACGTGCCTCCTCCATATTTACCTCACACCGCAGCACCAAACAAAGACCATCTGGAGACTGTTGAACAGAAATACAAATTCGTAGAAAAAAACACTTTTTATTTATCCGTTTGGTTTAAAGGTGCATTGTGTCATATTTAGGAGGATCAGACAGAAATGCAATATAATATACATAACTATGTTTTCAGTGGTGTATAAAAACCTTACATACTGAACCGTTGTGTTTTTATTACCTTAGAATGAGCCATTTCTATCTACATGGTCCCCTTACATTGAAATGTTTCTACGGTAGCCCTAAACGGACAAACTACTGCAGAGTGCGTTTCGTCACTATTCGTGTAAAGAAGCTAGCGAATAAAACACTGACACAATGATGAACAAGTAACAATAATATTCACAATAACATATTGTTTTACTGAATAATAAAGTAAACATCATCTCTTAATTTATCTTTGTAAAGAAACGTCATTGCTTAACTGGCTACTCTCTGCTCTCTCAGACGATGAAATCTTTTCCTGTCGGCCACCGTAACTTTTGTTGGTTGCAATTCGTAACCTCACCACTAGATGCCGCTAAAAATCACACACTGCAGCATTAATGTAACAAAAATTAAAGTTGGACCTTAAAAGATGAAGGGAGGATACATTTGATCCTTTTTTCCCCCCATTGAGCTCATCACCAGTAGCCTATATTATTTTTTGAATGCTAGTGTAAAAAAATCATCAACCAGCACAGCCTTTCTGATGTAGCGAAGCTAGTAGCTAGTTACTAACATAGACATCAAATGATTATGATCATTGGAATGTAGCCAGTTAAGCTAACTGATAGCTACATCATTCCCATTCAATTATTTTGACCATTCTGATGTAGTTAGTTAAAGGAATAGTTCATTCAAAAACATTTTTTTGGATCATTTACTCATTTCATTCCAAACATCAGTAGCTCTCGTTCTTCTGTGGAACACAAAATATGTTTTTGGAAACATAAGGAAACATAAGGGAAAAAAATTGATTTTGGGGTGAACTGTCCCTTTTAACTAGTAAATAATTGCCACATCACTCTCATAAAATGATTCTGATCATTTTGATGTAGTTAGTTAAAGGGATGGTTCACCAAAATCTTTAAATTATGTCATCATTTACTCATCATCATGTTCATGTTCGAAACCTGAATAACTTTCTTTCTTCTGTGGAACACACACACACACACACACACACACACACACACACACACACACACACACACACACACACACACACACACACACACACACACACACACACACACAAATGTTTATTACATATACGGAAGTTGTATTTTTGGGTTAATTATCCTTTTAAACTTGTAACTAGTTGCTACATTATTGCCAGACAATTGCTAAAATCAGAACCGTATACTAATCTTACTACTTTTACAATATCTTTCTATGACAGAATTAGCAGGAGTAGTACATTTACATTTACATTTAGTCATTTAGCAGACGCTTTTATCCAAAGCGACTTACAAATTAGGACTAAATTAAGCGAGTCATCATGAAGAGGCAAAAACAACGCAAGAAGTGCTCAAAATACGAAGTTCAGGCATTATTCAGAGTAGCATAAGCCCGATAAGTGAGGTTTTAAAGGGAAAGGGAAGTTTTTTGTTTAGTTTTTTATGAGGTTAAGTTCTCACGGAAGAGATGGGTTTTCAGCTGTCTTTTGAATGTTGTCAGGGATTCTGCATTCCGGATGAGGGTGGGAAGAGCGTTCCACCAGCAGGGAACTGTGAATGAGAATGTTCTGGAAAGTGATTTTGTGGCTTTCTGTGATGGAACCACGAGACGTCGCTCGTTGACCGATCGTAGGCGTCTGGTAGGGATGTAGGCTCGTAGAAGCGAGTGAAAGTAGGAGAGAGCTGAGCCTGTGATAGATCTGTAAGCAAGCGTCATCTGTAGTATGCTAGTATGCGATTCCGAATTCACGACAGGATTAGTAAAGCTAGTTAGCCTGGGTTTCCCCATACTGCCTTGCTCGCAGCGCGATTTTATTCACGCTGCTAGGCAGTCTGGACACCATGGACCAGATTTTCCCCTGAAAAAGGGAACCAATCACAGAACGGGGAGGGAGCAGCAAAACGATGACGACACTGAAGCAGTTTGTTTATATCTGTGGATCCAACATGGCATCAGACTCGACGTTAGCTTCTACCCTCATGTTTATCTTGCACAAACGGTAATATTCGCTAAACGCCATCGTGTACAAATAAATCTTTGACCCATCGTCTTTTTCCTCGTTGAATTTCTGTCACTCTACATACGTCATCTGGTATAATTGAAGCGATTGGCTTTGAGCTATACAGGCGCATTTGATAGACATTCATAGCGCCCAATAAACGGCTCTGGGCATTCGTAAACCACGCCTCAAATACGAGAAAATTAAAGTCTCAAATGAGACTTGGTCTGACGTTAACCAGGCTAAAAGCTAGTAGCTAGCCACATCAATGATTCAGATCTTTCTGATGTAGTTATTAAAGTGCTGATTCACCCAAAAATGAAACCCTAACCCTATCCTAACAGTCTACAAATACTCTGAGATTGTAGTACAATTACTTATAGTTAGTAGAATGTCTATCGAATGGACTATCGAAATAGTGTAACCCAAAATATTTTTTGAAAAAAAATTGGATGAACTATCCTTTTAAAGTTGCTAGTTGCTACATCATTCCCAAAAGATGATTTTGATCATTCTAATTTAAGTTAAGCTAGTAGCTAGTTGCTAGATGCATCATTCTCATACAATGATTGCAATCATTCTGATAGCTGGTATATAGTTGCTAACTGGTCTAGCTAGTTATCCTGCATAAACCTGCTTGAGCTAGCAAGGACATTTATGCTGATCTAAGTTGTGATCTAAAAATGTCTTGGTATCCTGAGGCCTAAATGTTTGGATGCTCAGCTGACAGTCTTATAATAATTACGACTTCAGTAGCTTTAGCACTTATCGGCTTAGAAACCATTTGCTGCATTGTGTAACCGAGGAGAAGGTCTTTGTTCTTCTTTGCTTTCTTGTTTGTTTGTGGGTGATAGACGTGAGTTGCGATTCACTGCACGTCTCATCATAGCCAGCTCTCAAACAATTATGAGGAGAGAGGATGAGAAGAGTTATATTCTCTCTCTCTCTCTCTCTCTCTGTTTGTCTCTCATACACACATGGATGCAAACCCGTTCAAGTCCACACACTTATCCCTGTTAAACGGACACCGAGAGCTGCCCGTTGGCACAGTGAACAAAGTGGCGGGGGGGGGCTTAACCAAAATTCCCTCTTCTGCAAAACCATAAGTTCTTCAGTGCTTTGGATTAGCCTTCTTCCATTTCATACTGTGCCTGATGTAGATTGCTCCTACAACAGAAAACCGGGAGAGAGAGAGCGAGGGAAGCGGAGAAAAGAAAAGCAGCATGTCAGAGCGTGAGTCTGTCAAAAAGCAATCAGCAGCGTGAGTGCCTCGCCTCCTGCAGACCGCTGATTATGGCATTAGGCTGAGCCCAATTCTTCCCCTTGTGAGGCAAATCATTCCGCCTGCAATAAAGAACTCTGAGACAAAGGAGAAGTTAATTAAGATTAATTAACTTTTTTAATGACGCTTGTACACTAGAATTTGTGCGTGTGGCCAAAGGCGTTTTCAAGAATACTGCCATACCTTCATATTGTTCTCTCTTTCCCTCCCTTCCTCTCTCTGTGCTTACCTTTGTTTTATTCCAGTTATCACCCCTTGGTTTTATTCGGCAGTAAAAAGACTCTCAATGCCGCATTACTAGTTAAAAATCTACATTACTATAAATCTGGTTAGCCTTGTTCTACTTTGTCTGCTTCACAGTGTTGGAATGTTCCTCCACAGGCTTTAATGTGCTTGTCTTCAGAGCCTGCTCAGTGCTTTTAATGAAGCCCACAGCACTGGAAGAGCAGTAAAGGCAAATGAGACCCTCCAGCTAATTCCCCATTTCTTGTGCTTTCTTTCCTCATGGTCAACTGATGGTGGTTTTTGTACACTCTCTGGAATACAGCAGGCTCAGAGAGAACATTTTCATGTAAAAAGTACACCAGACAACTGCGTTCACATAAGTCACTTTGCAAGTAGATATCAACTTATCCCACTAACCCTAACCTTATATCCTAACAGTCTACTAATACTCTAATGAGAGTTAGTCGACATGTAGTCGCAAAGTTAGAATGCCTGAAGTGGACTATTGAAATAGTGTAAGTGTAACCCAACATAGTTAAAAAAAAAAAAAAAAATTGGGTGAACTATCCTTTTAAACTAGTAGCTAGTTGCTATATCACTCCCAAAGGATGATTCTGATCATTGCAATTTAACTTAAAGCTACACTGTGTAGGATTTTCTCCCATCTAGCGGTGAAATTGTTTATGACTACCAACTGAATATTACTTTCTAGCCCCTCCCACTCCGAGGGCGTTTTAACTCCTACGGTGGGCGTATTATTTCAAATCTGCTGGCAGTCGCGAGTAATCTCCCCTCGCATTCGTCACGGTGCCACTAAGTGTCAAAACGCGAAAGGCGAAGCTTGAATTTCCAGGTATGTCCCTCTTTGGCTAATGTATTTTCAAGATGGAGGCACAACATGGCTGCCGCCATTCGAGCGACTCGCTCGTATGTATTCTAAATGGCAGATTCAACGCTTACGAGAATACGTGATTAGTTGGTAGAAGTCATTACACATTAATGAGCACATATCATTTTGAAAGAACAACGTTTTTTTTGCTT
Organism: Scardinius erythrophthalmus; assembly: GCF_964197995.2. Taxonomy (NCBI): domain Eukaryota; kingdom Metazoa; phylum Chordata; class Actinopteri; order Cypriniformes; family Leuciscidae; genus Scardinius; species Scardinius erythrophthalmus. Next base: position 39,720,501 of record NC_138231.1, read on the forward strand.
AGAATCAACTTAAAAAACAGTGATATTGCGTATTTATGAATGAACGGCTCGTTTTAAAATCTTCCCGGTCTACTGACATTTGTTAAGACATCTGCTTTAAACATTACAATCCTCATGATAACTTTCGTTAACTTTACATTAAGTAAATCCACTTCAAAAGCTAATTACTACTGGACAGCAATGCCATAGAAATATACAGAGCGACCGCAAAAACGGAAGTTCAAAGACAATATTCTAAAGATGGCGGCGCCCTCGTTTCTCTGGCGCATAAGGTCTATAGCTATTATTAATCATATAGTTGCTAACTGGTCTAGCTTGTTATCTAGCATAAACCTGCTTGAACTAGCAAGGACAATTATACTGATCTAAGTTGTTATTGTTTTAGCAGGGAATTGTTCGATGTCTTGATATCCAGGGTATCCTGAGGCCTAAATGTTTGGATGCTCAGCTGACAATCTTATTATAGTCTATTTATGAACTACTTTGCAGTGCATGTGCACACACTGCAAAAAAACATGGGCTTAGTCTAAAATATATTAGTAAATTTATCAAGACATCTTTTTTTAAATTAGTGCTTTTATTCAGTAAGGGGCGCAAAAACTTTTACATTTTAAATGTTCTTAAAAAAAAAACAGTTCAAATGATTTTCATTAAAACTTTGTATTCATCAAAAAATCCTGGAAAAAAATACTGTTTTACAGTAAATACACAACTGTTTTGTGTTTTCCACTTTGATAATAATAATAATTTCTTAAGCACCAAATTTTAGAATGATTTCTAATGGGATCATGTAACACTCAGCTTTGCCATCATAAAAAAGTAGTTACAATTTAAAATATACCAAAATAGAAAACAGTTTTACAATTTTGCATTGCAATAATATTTCACAAAACGTGTATGTGTATATATATATACTGTATGTATTTGTGTGTGTGTGTGTGTGTGTGTGTGTGTGTGTGTGCATTGAAATGTATCATCTATCTATCTTTCTTTTCATAGATTCAAATTTTGAAGTAGAAAGACTAAAATAGTATTTTCTTTTAAAACATACTCCAATAATCTTTGTTTCATTTTCATTTTTTTCTAGTGTACATGAAAACAGATCTAGCTGAGCTTAGTGATGTTGTTTGTGTTTTGTTTATTTCCATTTACACATTAGGAACCCTTCTAACAGTTTTCCAGTGTTTACATGCCACCGCGCTCATACCAGTTCTCAGCCCAACTGACTGTCCGAGATCTGAAAAGTCTGCAAAGGGAAAATGACTTAATGGCTTGCCATCTTTCGATTGTGTAGTTCTACAACATTTTGCACAATGATTTAGCTTGCACTGTTTTTGATCATTTTACTCTTACAATCCTATTTCAATGAGTAAAAGAGAGGAGGAAGGAGATAATATGAGGGAAAATGGTGTGTGTGTGTGTGTGCTATGTGTTTGTGTTCATGCCTGTAGGGGGCTGGGACAGCCGCTGCACCCCAGTGTGCCTGCTGCTGCTTTACATTCTGCCGGTGTAGGCTGAGTCTCTCACAGCAGCAGTAGCAGCCAGCCAGCCATGCACATCCCTCATTCAGCCTGGCTTCTCATTTATCAGCTCACTCAACCAGCAATCTCTCTCTCTCTCTCTCTCTCCCAAATATCCTCTCTTTCTTTTCCCATTGTTCTAAACCTCCACATCCATCGTAGTGTGTGTGCCTGTGTGTGTTCATGCCTGTATAAATATTCAAGCCTCTTTCACTCGGTTGATTCCTATTTCACAGAAAGGAATTCTAACATTACTGCCCCCTTGAGGACAGACAAAGCAATTACTCAATATGTTTCTTTTATTAAACATTCTTCCATTCTTCCTCAGCAGAGCGCAGTGTTATCCAACGCGAGCTCTGCTTTGCTGCAGGCGGCTCCGTCCCAAACCTCAGCCCTATCTTGAGCGAACATCACACACAGCCGAGATGAAAAAGAGGGAAATCGATCCAGGGGAGAGTGCGCCGTGTAGAGAGCCTGCTTTGCTTTGATCGAAGGTTGACTGACAAGACCTTCAGCCCTGTGATCTCCGGTATTATGAAGGGCCGGAGACGTGGTGGCACAACAACGTGTGTTTGTTGTATTCTGTGTGTTGTTGGTTTTGTGTATTTTTTTCCATTTGATTCTTTAAAAAATATTTACTGCGAAACCTAGCAAGCCGCCTACGGAGCCGGCATTTTAAAACTTCATCGGCGGTCTCCCGACACGAAGTCTTTTCATAAGGTCATCGTAATTATGCCAAAGATATTCTTGCTTCTGCTGAACACACACACAAAAAAAAGATATTTTGAAGAATGTTGGTAACAAAGCGGTTTTGGTTCCCAACGACTAGACAAAATACAATGGAAGCCTATGGGAACCAAAACTGTTTGGTTACCAGCATTCTTCAAAATATCTTCTTTTGTGTTGTTGTGAACTGCTGATTCTCCCCGTTCAGAGTGCTGTTTGTGTCGCTACATACGGTAGTAGACAATGAGGCAACTAGCTAGGTTTTGGAACAAGGCTATTTATATAGCCTACATAACAAAATTGTACACAAACACACAACTGGCACAGCCAGGTGGGTCAGGACAAGCCTGTACTCTCTCCTCTTTCCTTTCCATTTCAGACGAGTGCAGAGGGGGTGTGAGACAGAGGGCTCTGTCTGTATTTAAAGCCTGCTGGGAAAGGCCATACTCTCATCTCCCACACAGTAGAATACATATGCACCAAAATCCTCTTCACTTTAAAACAACCTTCCCCTTCAGCCTCCTCCGGTACTACCGACTAGGGAGGGAGGGGAGTTTTACGGTCGTCTGATGAAGCGTGTCCTCTTGTCTACCTTTGCTGGGGATGGTGACCTCAGCTGAGGCTTTGAGAGATGCCTTGGCCCAGAGCATTGTGGATACTCTAAGAGTGAGTGACACACACAGCACTGGAGACGTGCTTTGCTGAACCATGTGATCCATGTCACTGCCATGATGGGAAATATACAAATATAAATCCACTGACATTACCTTGCACTGATGTTTACATACAAGAGTTTTCAGCTGAAAAGCTGCATTACCACCGAAAGAGTGACCATAATGCGTTTTGGTTCAGAAGATTCATGTCTGTCTTAGCTTAAAGGGGTACTTCGTTGACAAAATGGGCTTTTAATAAAACTTTTTCAATAAACCTTCATCACCCATAATGCACTGGGCATGTTCCCGTTCAAGACCACCCCCACCAGTCTGCTATGGATGCTTTTACCAGAGTCAAAAACCGCCTCGCTTTAGGTAGGAAATACTTCTCGGCAAACTTTTAGTCAAAAAGGTGTCGACTTGTATTGTTCCCGGGTGCAAGAATTCAAAGAGAACGTTTAACGGGAATGAGTTACTGTCGGTTTCCAGTGAAGGATCCACCACGTTGTAGGCAGTGGTTAAAGGCTGCAAAGAATTGGAGCAAACGCCGCAACAGAAAATATGAAAAACCTCTGTTTTTAGTCAACATTTCAAACTGGATGACCACAAACACAGCGTTTTAGGCGAGACGGGCCCAACCCCCCGAGGCAAAAAGCTGTCGCAGACATGTAATAAACCTGTTGCCATAGCTTTCAGTTTTTACCATATGCATTTTAAAGAGTATACATAGTAGCCTACAATAAAACTTTTAGTGATAAACCTATTCTTACAATAACTGTTCTGTCTTCTGTCCATCCAAACATCTGTAGACAGGGATACAAAATCGCGGAAGTTTAATCTGTAGTTTTCACAAAAAAGTGGCAGACATTTGCTGAGAAATAAATGTGAATTTCTCTGTCCAGGTAACACGGAGAACGAGTAAACGTTCATTTACATTGAAAGAAGTCTCTTATGCTCACCGAGGATTTGATCAAAAATTCAGTGTAACTGTAATATTGTGACATATTACTATTTAAAATAACTGTTTTCAAACTTAATAATATATTTTAAAATGTAATTATATTCCTGTGATGGCAAAGCTCTCAGTCTTCAGTGTCACATGATCCTGCAGAAATATTCACTGTAATATGCTGATTTGGCACTCAAGAAACATTCTGATTATTATCAATGTTGAAAACATTTTTAATATTTTTGTGGAAACCCTTTATATGTTTTATGTTTTATTTTTTTATTAATAGATAGAAATTTTAACTTTTCAACACAAATATTTGTCTGTTTCCAAACAGGTTTCCCAAACACTCCAAATGCCTTTCGCCCTGGCCCTGTCTTCCAGTGCACAGAAAAAAACAGGTAGTCCAAATGGCTTACTTCTAGTTGTCTATGCATGTTACAGTGTATAATATAAGAAGAAATAATATTTCTAACATAAAAAAACACCTTTAAATTAAATTTATATTTTGAAACTCTGCTTTCAGTCTGCTTACATTATCTTATGATCATACACTTCATCATATACACCAGGTAAACATACAGAACCCTTTAGCACTGATGATGTGGGTCATTTTGAGCACATTAGTCTTGCAGCCAGGCGCCTCTAAACACCATGGGCAAGAATCTCACACAGAGAACAGACTGAGTCAGTGGCATTACTGCAATTATCCAATTAGCCACCATATGTATTAGTCAGTGTGCACCTACACCTCTTGAGTACATATGGCTGTTGAATGAGACTCCATGGTGCTGCTTAAACCTTCTTCACACATTGCAGACAGACACAGGGTGGGGCTCGAGAGCTTAGGGTTAAATTAAATATATTCTCCAAGCTTTATGCAAAACGCTTTCCTTTTTTTAAATCTTGCTAAACAGCTTGAATGTACAACTATCACAAGTGATAAAAGAGTGGCTTTCTTTCTCCATGTTTTCTTTTTTTTTTTTTTTTTTTGAGGATCATATTTTGTTATATCAGGCTTTTATGGCTCATATATAGTGTAGGAGAATATGGAGCTCACACCCGAGGAGGAAAAATATATTTGATATTTGAATTTTAACACAATTTTTCTGAAAATTATGAATGGATATTTAAGTAAACCTAAGTTGCTTCAATCCAGTAAGTGTTTATCTTGAAATATCACTAACTATATAAAAGTTACTCTTGCGCTGAGTTTATAAAAATCATTAAAGATTTCACAGTGTACCATGACCTGAAGTCCTTTACTTGCTAAAAAAGTATGAACTATCAATCAGAGAGCAGAAGGCTTGTAGAAGATTGTGTACAACAGGTTTTTCAAGACAGTTTTGATCATGTTGATAATTTAGAGGCTTTAGTGTTATGCGTATCAAACATGATATTAGGCTTAATGGGGTTAACAACATCCTAACAGCAGATTCCATTGAGATCAATAGCCTCCCATGCCATTTGTAAGGAGGGCGAAGTTGCTGCCTTTTTGTAGAAAATTCCAAAAATATCACTTATAAGGTTCCAAGATGGCTAGGATTAATATGTGCCTCACTCAATCATCTTCATCCGAAAGAACGGACATGTTTCACCAACAAAGTGAACAGCAAGGCTTGTCCTACTGCTAAAAATTTATACTAGTCTGGTCTTTTCAGCGGGGAACTTAAAGAGGGACTCATGTTAGCAGAGGTGACGAGGAGGTGCTGTGTAAAGCAGCATTTGTGTGGATGCTTGCGAGCCGTCTGCACCCCCTCCCCTCCTCTCCTGCACTGCAGACTGTTAAAGACTAGGGGTGGGGGGGGGGGGGGGGTTCGATTCTTAGATGCATCGCGATGCGGACGATTCTGATTCGATTCAAAATTTAAAAAAATCTATTTTCCAAAAATAAATAAATAAATTCTTTCTAATAACGTAATATTGACGGAACTTTGAAGTGCAATCACAAAAAGTTACATTTTGACTGTGCTCTCTGCAGATGTTCATTTACTTTTTTTGTATACGCTGTTTTTGATTGTGGTATACAGCAACAATTTCAAGTCATACATCTTAGACTCTTTATTATTTATTTGTGTATAAGAGCAGCTTTGTATGTTACTAATTTTTCAGAATATGCATAAGTCCACAAGCATTATTTTTGCATGAGAGCTGCTGGTACATAATTCTATATTTTTTGTATGAAAGCTGTTTGTGATTTTGCTACAACAAAATGTTTATTTATTTTTTGTCTGAAGGATTATATTGCTCATTGCACATAGCAGGAGGATGTTGGTTAGAAGTCTGTTATTTTATGTTAGAGATTCAGAATATGCTGACGTTTGTATTCATTTACCACAAGTATGCTGCTAGTACAGGCACACATTTCTTTTCCAGTTGGTTCTTTGCAATGTTGGGACATATGCTGGCAAATGTAACCTTACAGTTGACTTGCCAAATCACTTCAATTTGTTTTATTAATAAAATATATTGGAAGTAAATTCTTTATAGGTCATTATAAATACTTTGCTTTAAAAGTACCAATTAGTCACACACAAAAAAACGATGCATCGATAATCGTTCTAGCATCGCATCGCAGCCCTCTGAATCATAATCGAATCGAATCGTGAGGTGCCTAGAGATTCCTAGCCCTATTAAAGACCCGGGCTTTCTTCTCATATCTGAACCCTGCTCTAACGCCCTTTCTTTCTCTCCCTGCCTCATTCTCTCTTTCTCGCTCTATCCAGCTTTGCTTTTAACTCCACGCTGGTGGAGACTGTTTGTTGACACTGAGGCATATCGACAGAGATGTGTGAATGACAAACCGTGCTGTGGGTTTCTCTGCTTTCCTCCTCCTCTTGCTCTCTTTTTCTCCCTCTTTCTCACACTCATTTCACTCTCTTTCTCTCACGCCTCTTATCCTCCTCATCTCTCTCTCTCTCTCTCTCTCTCTCTCTCTCTCTCTCTCTCTCTCTCTCTCTCTCTCTCTCTCTCTCTCTCTCTCTCTCTCTCTCTCTCTCTCTCTCTCTCTCTTCTCTTTCTCTTTCTCCATCTCTGCGAGATACATTATTCAAGCCAGGCAGTTAAAGTAGGTCACACCGCCATAGCCTTCAAACATGCCTGGATCGGGGAGGTAGCAGAGGCATGTGCACACACAAATATACACACACAACACGTTCTCTCACACACACAGAGGTGGTGTCTTTTCCAACTCCCTTGTTCTGAATCTTCACCAAATCACTGATTGATGTGTGGAGTTCAATCGCACAAAAACAGGGCAATAGTGCAGGAATGAGTGGGGGTGTGAGTGTTTGTGCATGTGGAATCACCGTTCGCTGCATATAGAGGAAGTTTATTGGACTACAGAGAGGTTGCGGAAACACTGATAGATAGATAGATAGATAGATAGATAGATAGATAGATAGATAGATAGATAGATAGATAGATAGATAGATAGATAGATAGATAGATAGATAGATAGATAGATAGATAGATAGATAGATAGATAGATAGATAGATAGATGAAAATGAAATCATCCATCCATCCATCCGTATTTACATCAGTCACTGTGCATACAAATGTATACATATGCACAGAACTGTATGTGTTTATATAAATACATACAGTATATTTATATATAATCTATATGTGTGTGGGTGTGCATATCTTCTGTATTCTCTGCACACAAATAAAGAACAACACCGAAAACTTTACATACTTCCACAAAGAAGACAACAATTTGTTCCGTCTAACATTCACTTCCTGTTTCCAAGGCTTCATATGCTTTCTCCAATACCATTCACAGTAGGACCGAGCCAACACAAGCTATAATCATAAGAAAAACGCAATATGGTGGATGAAACAGACATAGGAAGACACTCACACACACATCCAAACACGCACACATACAATGGAATGCTAAGACCAGCACCTGTCACTGTCACATGGCATCCAAACCCAAAGCTGATGATGGCAGTTGGGTGAATGGATCTGAACCACCCTGCCTCAGCCAACCCCTCACACCTCTGACACACTCTACCCTTTCTCTCCACCTCCCTGCAGCAAATGAGTGTGAGAAACGCTCCCTCCTCTCTCCTCCATCATCATCTCTCCAGCAGGCCATCTGTCAGCGCTAATGAATGCACACTCATTTGCATGGCTGATGAGCGCTCCTCGTTTGGCGCAGCCTGAACGGAAGGTCGCGTTCTGTCGCTTCTGCAACAGCAAATTTTGGCAGCGAAAAAAGAGAGGGAGAGAGAAAGCGAGGCAAAGACCTACAGAGAGATTAATGATGGAGAAGACGAGAGGAAAGAGAAAGAATCGTGACTGAAAACGGATCTACATCTTTGAAATATATCATTTTTTAACATGCCTCTGCTAATATATAAGTGTTGCTTTCCATACTTCATATATGTGTTCTTATGCGTGTGACACTGCGAGTAGGCCCATGTGAATGTGTGTGTCTGTGTGTGAGTGTGTCACAGCCCTACGAGGCGTCTGTGGAAATAAATCAGCTCCTATGAGGCTTCCCAGCCTATCACAATGCATTTGTCTCTTTCACTAGGGAAGACATGTCTGCACCCCTCCGCTCCTCTCCCTCGCTGCCTCAGCTCTTTCCCTTAGCGTGTGTGTGTGTGTGTGTGTGTACATGTCTCCTCTCCTCCCAGCCTCCCCTGCCTTTCTCCTTTAATTACCGCTCTTTCCTCCCTCCACCCACCCCTTCCCCCCCCCCACACCCCCAAATCCCTTGCTCTCCATGGCAGAGGCTGCTCTCGTTCCCCCTGCCTCTTTCCGCCTGTCTCCTCACTTCCCACCACAAAGCCTGTTTCTGCTGGTCCTAGAGCAGTGTTTTTCATTTTCTCGGGTTTAGGATTAAGAATTTGATTTCTGATCCCACACCATCTCTTGCAGAACGTCGAGATCTGTTGGATCGGTGGGTCCAGACAGGCTCCTCCGAGCACTGCGGCTACGAGAGCCTCGTTATTGGTGTGATTTGAACGTGCGCGTGTGTGTGTGCGAGTTTGTGTGTACGCTCACGACTGCGTTCGGAGTCTATCGATCGGTCTGTTTTTCCAGGCAGACAAGGCGTAGGCCATTCTAAGAAACCCACTATGGCACGTGCACATTGAACGACGCGTGTCGCATGTTCCTCGCTTTAGAGAAAGCCGGCGTCATGCATTCATAGTCACAATGGTTAGCCTTGCTTGTGAATACTGAATGCGAGAGACATGGGTTCTGGGATATCAGCCAAGTACATATGCATTTCGTCTAATGGGAGTCTGCTCTCGTGTGCGTAATTGCCACAGGGTTGCGTCCCCACAAGAGCAATGCCCATGAGGAACAGCACCCTTAACGCCTGTCCCCAGCACCGGCATTTTAGACACTCTCCCCTTCCATTAATTAGCTTCTCCATTTTCTGTTGGCCACTCTGACATTTTCCTGCTGCTAATTCACTGATTAAACCTATTAACGTGATTAGGGAGGCATTTCCAAGACAGCTGCCATTATATGTGTCACGCCGTTGAGAGGCAACTAGGCTGCCTTGTTTTTCTGGGGTTTACTTGCATGGGTAGAGAAAAGACTGGACTGATTTGATTCAGGACCAAGAGCTGTCCAGTATGTTTGTTATTTCAGCACCGGGAGCTGTCCAGTGTTCCCCCTTGTTTCAGCACCAAGAGCTGTCTGTTTGTGTTTCAGCACTTGGGGATCTCCAGATTATGCAAAAAAAAAAAGAGAGACTTAACAATGGTAGCCGTCCTAAAATGCTTTTCAAATCGTGTCAGATGGGTTCAACATTTCGAAAAGCACTGGAATTTTTTATGCTCATCCTTTTGCATCTTGGTTTTTGATTAAAAATAGAACCTAACCAAATCAGTTGAGATTTTATTGGAGGAGTTTGTAAATGAAGCCATTGTCAGCAGGGATTTAACGCAGACGTGGCCGTTGTATACCACGGTGTTTGCTTAATTTTCAATGAGGCACATTTTACTGGCACATAATTCATATTCTATATCAAATACAGACTCCCACACAACTGCACACGCTAGCGCACTCATATGGCTTTGTAGACTCTGTAGTCTGTGGGGAGAGAGTGACTAGAAACAGACTGTCTACAGCTGAATTAATATGGGAGAGACTGATTAAGGTTATACATTTCCAGCCTGCCCTTTGTTCTCTGGCTTCGGGCAGACTGGGTTTGTTTATTTCGCAATGCAATTCCTATTTCTTTTTAGCTTTTTAGCCTGGCAGCCTTTGCGTCTCCAAAGCCGAGGGTCTGTGCTGTCTGTCTGTCGGTCAGATGAGGTGGGTAAGTCTGGCTCTGCATGCTCCACACTCGCTGCTGCTGCAGTGTCGCGTCGCTTCTGGAGACTGGCTCACACGCTTCTCTCTCTACCACCTCACACATTCTGCTCACAGCTCCCTCCCTACGCTCCAACTCTCTCTCACTCCCCTCCTCCCTGTCTGTCTGTGTCTCTTCCTCCCTCCCTTCCTCTCTCTCTCTCTCTCTCTCCCGCTCTTTCTACTGCCTCTCCAGAGCGGCTGCAGTTCCCTGCTCCTCCACTCTCTCTCCCTCTATCTCTCTAAGTGCTGGCGGAATACCGAGCTCAGACAAAGAAAGCTCAGGAGAACAGACGAGAGAAGTGAAAGAGTGTGCTTTGAGGGACAGAAAAAGCATTTTAAAGAGAAACAGAGAAAGACGGGTGCAGACTTTCAGACCTACGGTTTGTGAGGAGACAGAGGGAGGGAGAGAGAAAGACAGTGTCGCCATTTCAGTAGGTTTCACTTTGTTTACTTCTTGTTCTACTTGTTTAGCCATGCTGGCATGTCGTGGCCTCATAATCTATGTTCGTTTATGAACAAGGAGCGTGCATGTTTGTCTGTGTGCGTGTGTTTTTAAGAGAGGAAGACGTTCTAATGCGTTCATGAAGACATCACTTTTGCATTCCAACACACAGAGCTGCAGAGTAGCTGTCTGACAAAGTAAGCTCCGCTACCTCTTTGCCTTTCAAACTGCAATGCTATGGCTATCTGACCGACTAATGGTTGTTCCCAACTACACATACGCATGACACTCAATAATTAGCGACCAAAAAATTGATTTTTTTTTACCTTAGTCTGACAGTTGAATCTTATGTAATACTTTTAAGCAAATCGTGATTTTGAACACTCATCTTTTTGGGCTAACTGTGCATGTTTCAGGGCAAAATGAAACGTCTGTCTTAACCATCTTCACCTCGGGAGAACGACTGTGACTCTGAAAGTTGAGCGATTTGAAGTTGAATGTGAGTTGCGGCAGGGCTTTGCTGGATGGGGCTGTTGTTGATTTACCTGTGGAACAAAGAGCAGAGAAGAGTTGCTTGTACAACTGGGGCTCATTAAACAGACACTGATAATGCAGCCATAGGTGTGAGTATATTGCACAGAGGTGTTATATAATGTCAACCAGTGGCACGGCACAGGCCGATGTGATTTAGTATGCACTGGACCTCCATCATGGACATTGTTTCCTTTATTATCTAATAATAACTATTATTACATTATAAATAATTCAATCATTTATAATGATAAACTTTATTATTATTATTACTATTGTTGATGTCACAGCTGTTATCTGTATAAACAAATTATAATAATTTATAATTAACTATATTACAGTCATTATTATGAATAGTATAATTATTTAAAAGTATTATGGTAATTTATAATGATTCACTTTTATTATTATTTAAATATGATAATTACATTAAAGTAATGTTTATAAAATAAAGTTATGTAATCTTAAAATCAATTAACAAAAATAATAATAATCATTAAAGCATAATTTATATTAATAATAATCATTCTTCTTGTTAGTTGGTTGTAAGATTTCTTAATGATTAATGGCATGTTTGCATAGATTATCGGATGTGCAAATCTCACACACAATGATTGAAGCCAGTGCCTATCTGCATCAGTGATGGAGTATAACTCTAGAGAAGGATTTTGTGCATTATTCATACAACCATCTGAGCACATGTTTATGCAATGATGGGTGATATTGTTGACTGGGGGTGTTTTGACGGTTGCCCTTTTCAGCTGATCTGAGAACAGTCAAATCTAGTCAAATAATAGCTAAGGAGAAGTTCAGGTGGGAGGTTCTGGACCTGGATCAGCAGTGTGACATCTCAGCAGGAGTTCAAGAGAGAGCTGTCACACTTATGAATACTGTATGTGATCTCGCACGATTCCAGCATATGATCTCATTACTCTTATAGGTACCTAACGATGCTTGTTAGTTAAGTTAATCTTACCATAGCAACATTCTTAGAAACGCAGATATGACGGTGACAGTGTCGTTACACTTGCAAAATGACTAATATGCTGCGTTTCTGCTTCTTTTTTCACTTCTTTGTATTCTTGTTTTTCCTTTAGCTCCTGGTTTGGTTTGGGGAACTAACTGGCTAACTACAAGAGATGACATTGCAATGCTTCAGTAGAGAAATTACCATTTAAAATGGCCTTACTTGTATGCTTTCCTGTCAGAAAAGTGCCGCATTTAGGATCAGAACCTGAGCCGGCTGAGGGTAAGCTTGGGTTTGAGGTGGAGAAAGAGTCCTCAGGAGAAGATGTGATTTGTCTGGCTAGAATCTCCATGACCCCAGAGGGTTTCCTTTCCTCAGTGAGACATTTATACGCCGAGGAAGAGAAAGGCAGTGAGAAAAAGAGAGGGAGAGGGGAAACAGAGGGAAACCTTGCCCATTTCACTATCTTACAGGTTTAATGAGTCGCCAACCAACCCCCACCACCCCTTATCACCCATACACACACACACACACACACATACACAAACACTAACCACTCTGTCTGACGTGTGGCATTGGCTCAGACAAAAATAGCATCGTTGGTGAAGGCAGCTTGGGAAAGAACAAAATTGGATGGATTTCATTTATGTGTATATTATATATACATGCACATTATCCTGACCTCATTTAGTATGTTTAGTATGTTTTGCTCATTTGTCTGAGCCTTTTTTCTGAGTTTTTTTTTTTATTTTTTATTGTGATACAGTAGCGCATGGACTCTTTTTAGTTACATTCATTGGAATGTCACAGATGTCTATTCGGGAATCACATTCTAGTCATAATAATGCCATCGCAATGCTAACAATTCATTTGAGTGCATTTATATGTACAAAAATCAGCTTGTTATAAAACCAGAAAACATGACATTTTTTTGGATGTTAAAATATAAACAGACATGAGAACATTAAGCTGAAGTTCAGAATGAAATTGAGGTAAAATGCAAAAATGTGCTTCGGTTTTCAGATTATTTAGCATAATTGGCTATATTGGCTCATTGTTATGCTGCAGTTATAGGGCGATAACATAATGCTATAGCATTATGACAGTGCTAGTCAGCGCTTATGCTGTCAAAGTGAGTGAGATTGTCTTATTCCAGCCTACCTATCAAACTCCCGTCCAATTCCCCCTGTTTCCAGCAGATGTTACTTCAAGCTGGAGTGAGACTCTGGGCTTCTTGGTACTAGCATGGTGCTAAGAAAGCCATATAATAATATATTCATGGTTTAGTGTTGAAGTTGAAAGCTGTCACTCAATCTACTGTGTGTGCGGTACCAAAAAGTTTACAGGAAGTTTTAGTAGCTCTGGTGGTATTAATGGTGGAGTTTTGCTGAATCATGTGGTGCTACAGGAATGTTGTCAGGCTGACAGACAGGCTTTTATTGGCTGATGAGCATGGACACACACATACACACCCAGCGGGCCATTCAGTGCTCACACCATGCTCATTAAGACTGAAGAACCACAATATCTCAATTGCTTTTTTTTTTTTTACAGTTTATGAATATTTATATGGGAATTTTTGGCTGAATCAATGAATTTGGTGCTAGCGAGTTACATGACTAAGGTATTCACTCTGCAGTAGTTTGTGATGATGATGTTCGTACATCAAACACAATTCTTAAGGATATTTTACAACAAAAATACATGAAAATGTGAAAGAATTTAAATAAATATAATTACAATTATAATATTTTTTAATAAATAAATAAAATCAAATATAAAAATACAATATTTTAGAAAAAAAAATCCTTTACATATTTATTCAAAGTAAATATTAGATTCTCTTAAATTTGCTTTCACTCTGAATGATTTAGCATCACCAAATATCCTTGACAGACTGTAGTGGTGAATGGTAAAGTATCACTATATTGAATGCTTGAAAATGAATTGAAAAACATCTTTTATTCTGAGAAGAGAAATCCAATCTTACATTTTTTTTTTACTTTCCCACTAGTAAATTATCTCTGTGAACAATGCAAAGTAGAATTCGGTAACGAAAAAAGACCAAGCTCTGAATCAACAGTTGCATTATGAATAAAGGTGGCTTTTTATTTATATATGGGTCATGGTGTAGAGGTTATTTGGTTCTCCGGAAAGCCAAGAATCTAAGATTTTATCACATACAAACATGTTATTGTATATGAAGGCTATAACACTCTTTTAGATTATTCTATTGCCTTTTTCATGGGAAGCCCTGATCTATATTAGATGCTACTGTGACCTAGTTGAGTAGAGGGAGGGAGAGAGGGAGGTAGAGGGAGGGAAAAGAAAGAAAGAAAGAAAGAAAGAAAGAAAGAAAGAAAGAAAGAAAGAAAGAAAGAAAGAAAGAAAGAAAGAAAGAAAGAAAGAAAGAAAGACGGAATGAGAGATTTGTGTGAGGGTGAATAGAACATTCAGGATCAGCAGGCATGCAGTGTAAACAAACCCAGTCTTTACCTTTTACCCCTTGTAAACATCTGCAGCCCAACAGTGTTTCAGGCTAAATTAGGACCATGCCAGTTTTAAATAACAATATAGCTTCAAAATTTAATTTCTTTAATGGATAATTGTTCTGTTCAAGGGAAACTTGGACAATGAGGAATATTAGGAAATATCTAATCAGTATCAAGGATTCTAAAGGCTTATAGGCTTATAAATCTTTTTTAAGGTGGAAAATACTTCCTATAACTGTTATCGTCTAATTATGGTATACCTAAATTCTTAAGTCATGATGCTAGAAGCAGCCAAATTACTGTACTTAAATGGCAACATGGACAAGTTGAATGACATGGGAAGGATAACACTTTATTTTGATAGTCCAATTTTGAAGGTTTAGTCCACTACTTACTATAAGTAACTTTGCAACTGCATTTCAACTAGCAGTCTTTAGAGCAGAAGTGTAAAGAGTACCTGAAAGCCATACCTGAGAGTGAAAGTACAGATACCTTACAGTGAAAATATTCCCATTACAAGTTACAAGTCACCAATTCCGATACAACTTTAGTAAAAGTCTTAGAGTATCTGATTTTAACAGTGCTTAAGTATTTTGCTTGTGCAACACCTAAGAGACATGTCAGTGAAAAACAAGAAACAGTTGATTTGTGAGGAGAGCAATCACATTTATTTTCTAAAATCGAAATAAAACTGAACACCACTATATTGCAACATCTATACTCAATTTAAGCTCAAGTGCTCAAAAAGAACACAAGTAAACCAATATCCTTTAAAAAATTCTCTTCAATATAACGAATAAATAAAATGTTATGTGAAATTAAATTGTCAAAGCCTACCAGTACTAAGTGTGCTGGTTTCTGCCTCATCACTGGCTGCATGTCCTCATCTCATATATGAAACACCTGCGATTCAGCAACTACCTGCTAATGCACTCACACATGCATAAAGTACACTTTAGCACACTTTATTTTGATGTTCCCCAAACAGACATTCTTCTGACTGTAAGAAACTTTGTAAGTACATGTCAACTTATTTGACTACCTAACCTTAACCCTCACCCTAATCTAACAGTCTACTAATATACTAATGAGAGTCAGCAGACATGTAGTTGCAAATTAATGAGAGTTAGTTGACATGTTAGTTAATATTTTAATTACATTAAAATTAATTAATTACAGTAGTTAGTAAAATGTCTAAAGTGGACTATTGAAATAAAGTGTGACCAAAGAAGTTACTCACGATCTGAGTTGTGTCCCAAATGACATCTGGCATCAGAACAAGATGGCTTCTCTCTTTTCACTTCTGAAGTAAAGTTGTGCAAGTGTCCAATGTTCCTTTTTTTTAGACAAACTTTATTTTTCAGTTAAATAAGTGCATCATTTGGGCATTTGAAATGTAAAATCTTGTAATTTTCAGTGTTTTCAAAGTCAAAGACAGTGGGCCTCCCTTTGGACACAAAGTACATGATGCTGAGAGGCAGCTTTCTTTGTGTTCGCTTCAGGTGTAACCACCGAACTTATCAAGCACGTTCTGCTTTTTATTTTCTTTCTTTATAAATCTAGTGTGTCAGTAACTTTAAGCAGTCCTGCGCTGTGTGGACACATTTACATACAGCCATCAATTGACACTTGTCGCCAGGATGTAGAGCCCTACTCATTCGTGCTGTGCCTCCCCTGACGTGCCCCAGACTTTGAAAACCCCTGAAATAGAGCACGAGCAGACAAACTGGGATTTACCTTTGCCCTCACAAATACAGAGTCAATCGTTCTCCAGCCATATCCACGAGTCTGATCATCGGGAATCTGATCATCGGGACATTGTAAAGATGGTTGCAGCCTTTGAAATCGAGCATTGGTATATAAACTCCCCACAGACTCCCATAGACCCCCCCATTCCCCATAGACCGCATACACTCTCCAAATCAGTACTGACCTGATTTTCCCATATATGCACAGTGACTCAGGAAAGCTATCGAGTCTGTGTTGAAAGCGCATCGCATACACACGGCTATCCGATAATGGCGATGATTCACTCCAATCGGTGAGAGCATCTCACAACATGAGCTGGGGCCACATATGGAGGCCTATTTCCTGTTGCATTTGCAGACCCGTGGAAGGGAGGGGGGAGTAAATGGAGGGGCCTCATCATCTTTCTTTTTGAATGTGAAAAGGATTCCTTTTGTATGTGTGTTTGTACAGCGGGGGCATTTTCCTTAATAACTAATCTGGGGTGATTACACGAGTTCAGCTCTTAAGAGATCATCTGGTTTCTGCTCACTCTTTACTTTGTGTTGTTCTAAAAAGAAGGTAGGATGGAGTACATTAGAGAGCTCAAATGGGCATGAGTATTTTGTGTCTGCAGACATGGACACGGGTTGCTGGGGTTGTTGTTGCAGGAGTGTGTTAACAGAATACAAAGCATTTTAAAGAGGTGAACAGGTTCTGCTGCCTTGGCATAGGAAGAAGATATGGCTCTCGAATTCTTAGAAGATGACAGAAGGATGTTTTGTGTGTGTGTGTGTGTGTGTGTGTGTGTGTGGAAGTGCTGTCTTAATTTCTTTTTAATGTTTATATAATCAGTCACGCTTCCTATTGTGCACTGCAAAAAATCATTGTGATTAATCAATCAATCAGTATTTTTGTCTTGTTTTCCAAGAAAAGCATCTAAACATCCTTTAAACAAGATCAAATTACTTTAGAAACAAAATTGCATAGGATATTAAGATGTTTAGTTTATTTTTCTTTCTCTATTTGAAAATCCGTTTCAATGAACCTCACTTGTTTTGTCAAATTTATGCTGAAAACAATTTGCCAGTGTGGTAATTAAAGTTGACAGGAAATGAAAATATCTATCTTCTATATTTTTTATGGTTATGGTAAATTCATCCATGCACCTTGTAATTTTTAGCCAAAACGTCGTAACTCGACATTTAGTCTACACTCTGCCCTTTCTTACAATTGACTGGAAGCTTGCATTCACATCTTCCTCATCCAATCAACAATCAATGGATAGAACCAAGTCTCCACCCTAAAAAAAAATGTCCCCAACCTACAATTATGGATTTTAGCTGTTTTTCTAGTCTGTCACAGTAAGTCCGGTCTCTAGTCTGACTAAGTCATGTGCGCACTGGTGGCATCTGTGTTCCATCTGTCGTTCTCACCTTCGGTTGTCATTGTCGACCAGCCCTGTGAAAAGTTACATAACAACATCATACTGTATAACAGGGCTGGCATGATGCTTCAGTAGAGCATCACATCTTGCCCGTACCAAGTAGCTATGGGGATATTTATATAAAATGTATAGCAGCGCACACACACACACACATAGATGGTAAGGAATGACCAGTCAGTAAATTAAGGAGTTGGCTCTAGGGTTTCTTTCCAGACACTGTTTGGGAGTGTCGGACAGAGAGCTCATAGAATGAGTCATGAAGTGGGAGAGCTGTTATTTTTAACACGCGCGCTCACGCACACACTCCGCCGTGCCTCACACAGGCTGCTATGCAATTGGTTCACTGGGGACAGTCCTGTGATGGAAGACGTGAGGCAACACCTCCATTAGAGTCCAGTGCAGGCCCTCCAGCACAGTGACTCAGCTAAAACACACTGCTAATTATTCATTAAGACCAAATGTGCCCACAGTACACAGCCTGAGTACAGCTCTAAGCACACTGAACAACATCAGATTCCCTTATCCCACATACACATTGTGGTAGATATGGGTTTTTAACAAGATGAGTAATTTTTGTCATCCTTTGGTGAAGGAGAGCTAGATGAAAATGGCTCATTATTGCAATTATTCATTTTAGGGAAGCGAGAGAGAGCGGGAGAAACAGAGAGTGAGAAGGAAAGAGAGAGAGAGAGAGGGAGTCTTGGCTGGTGGTAATTAAAGCACGTCCTTCTCGATAGGACGCAGCGGAGGTCTGGCTGATTGCTCCATGGTTTCTCCGTCTCTGAATGCGTTGTGAATGAGACAGACATGAGCACGAGCGCTGCATGCTGATTAAAATCATATTTCCTCTCCATCTCTGCTCAATCCGCGCTGATTTGCCTCACTGATTAGAATTCGCTGGTGACAAAGCTGGAGACAGAGCCCAATGCAACATATAACTAATCACATTCCAGCGCTGCACCGAGCTCATAAAGATGGGGAGAATTAGCACTCATACGCTTTTGGACAGATGTGCGCTGAACCGAGCCTGCAATGACTCATTAGTTGACAAAGAGCGCTTTGGACAGCCGTATGGGTTTGGTTATAGATGTCAGGCTCTCGTGTGGTTCGGCTGGTTTTAAGCAGATAAAAGCTCAAGCTCTGTTCCAAAACCTAGCAAGCCGACTCGCTGCCTACGGCCTGGAGAGGCGTCCTAACTGTAAGTGAATGATTTGAAATGCTATGTAGGAAGAAACGGCATGCACCACCACGTAGATGACGCTCTACACGCAAAGCGCACAAGAGACTCAACTCACAATTGATTTCAATTCATGTGACACCAAAGGAACAGCACAATACTCATAATAAATATACACCGCACACATGAATTTGAGGCAAAAGTGACTCTTTCATTATGTCACATTATCATGTTATCATGAATTAATTAATTATATTTCTAATACATTTCTAGAGTTGGAAGTACAGTATTTATGAGTTCCCTACATTTGAATTATCAAGGGAAGTCGCATTGGGAATTGCGTGTCAATATGAAATTGGCTTCATGGCTTCAAACAAGTCAGTTGTGAATGGTAATGAGCGATTTTGCAAAGTTTATGTACGACAGAGCTTATAGCCCTTGCATGCTGTAATATCTCAGAGATAGTTTCACTTCCTTTGAAGGTCCTCATGGGAAATTCCTATGCTCACTTCGGAAATCGCACTTATGACATGTTGTGCGTTCAGGTGATTTTTGTTGAAGTAAATGGAGTTATTCTTGAAAATGATTATCCCTAGAAAATGATGGGGAATTTAGTTTGGTCGGTCAAGTCTCCTCATAAACCATATGAAAGAATGTATTTGCTATTCTTTTTCATCAACAGTACATAAAATGCCTACAAACTAAATTGTACAGTCAACGTTCACAATTTCATCTTATCGTGATAACATTTTTCTTATGCCGTAATTGACAGGGTCCCAATCAGCTTGTCAAGTCATCAGATCCCATGAAGCAAACAACAAATGGTGCTTATACACACCCAGTATTTAATATGCCACGAGTTTCAGAAGTCTTTGCTTTTAGAAAGTAACTAATTTCCCACTTGGCTTGAACGCTGCATGAGCTTGTCGCAATGCATTTTTGGATTGCTTCTGTAAGATGTCTACTTTTTGGAACATATCCTAGGACATCTTAAAATGCAGCCTTCGTAAGCAGAGTTTGCCTTGAATTGCTTTAACAATCGAATGGCACTTTTACCTTCACAAATCTAAACAACCTCTTTGACGCTCTTTGGAATTGTTAACAGATATGAGATTCCAGGCTCTCTTGCACGACTACGTGTGTTAGTGTGTGAAATACACGTCTATGTGTAAGAACTGGCTATCCCAAATGCACACAAGAGCACATCGGCTCTGCAGCTGCAAGGGTGAGGCCAGCAGGATACGGTAGTGTAGAGGAGGAGATGTAATTAACAGGTATGGTGTGAAAGTGGACAGATCAAGCTGCAAGGTGCCCCGCATTGAGAACAAGTTCATTAGGACATTTTCACCTCCATTATGTGTCATGGGATGGCATTTGTGCTGTATATAATAGATGTTTTGTGTGTTTTTTTGTGTGTGCTTTAATTTGGAAAATTGCTTGGTGTACTTTGTTGGATTTTTCTGTTGTTTTGTTCTGAGTTGCCTTTTTTGTTGTGATATAATCATTAAATAGGACATAAATAAAAGCGACAGAAATTCTTCCACAAATTCTGGAATTAAAACCTGTTCACACCAAGAATGATAATGATAAAGATATGGTTAAATAATCATTCTATACTTAAAAGAATAGCAGAGTGTACACAACAACGATAACACCTCAGAGGAACAATATCGTTGAAATCACTTTCTCAAATTGATTTTTTCCAACTGATGAATGATAAAAACATTGACAGCCAATTAGAATCCAATCTGCTTTAAAGAGCTTGAGCATTTAAAGCAACAGACGACAAAACTGCAAAACAGAATTTTTGTGTGCGTTAGTGTAGACGCTAATATTGATCATTATACTGTAGTTATCTTTATAGATCTCGGTCTTGATGTGAACGGCCTTTTTAGTATTGAATAAATTATTAAAAAAATTCTCACTGTTGCCTCAACTGCTTTCAACTTGGCATTTAAGTGAGTCGGAAATTCCTGATCTATGAGTTATCTGCGCTTGACTAAGGGAAGTTGTGTTTTACGAGTGGTGAAACTCAGAATTTGAGATGATACTGGAGTTGCTGCGTTGTGACAACAGAAGTTCATGGTTTTAAAGAAGTCGGTTGTGAATGCTAATGAATAATTTTTGCAAAGTTTATGTACAAACTTTTATTGTTGTTTATATGTCTATGTGGTGTTTTTAATATGCTTTAAGATAAACCATGTGCAAGTCAATACCATTGTTGAGTATTTTCTCTTTAAAACTGCAGTGAACCAAAGACGGTTTGAAATCGCTGGTGTTTCTGACGTCACAATCTACCTGGTAACCAATCACGTCAACGTGTGATTGTCAACAAGTGTAAGTGTGTGGAGGCGGGGAAATTTGCATATTCATAGAACTGCATTTATTAAATGAGGAATGGGTGTAGAGTTACATTCAAGCTATTTTAAAGCATGAATAATTATTTTCAAGGAAAAAACTTTTAAAATGTCATTTTGGTGATTTTTTTTATAATTGGTAAAATTATTGACTACAGGGGGACTTCAAGTTAATCGCTCACTTTTACAGTTTGCTTTTATGTTTGTGTTAATGGTTAGGCAACAGTATTTTTTCTGTTATTTTGTTCTGAACTGGCTTTTTTGTGTATTACTGAATAGGAAAATTGTGAAAGTGAAATTAGGATTCCTCAAATCCAGGAATAAGAGTTACTGGGGAAAAAAAGGTGATCACATTTGAATGCAACCATTAGCTCTCAGCTAGTCATTGCTGGTATAATTTGATGGGTAACATGCGATTTCTTCCTGTCAGACGATTCTGGCAGTTTGGGTGCCCACGTCTCCTCCGGGCCTGGCACCAACTTAGGTTGTCGAATGAGGGGCCAAAAGCTATTTTTCCGCTGAACTGCTCCTCTCTCTCTCTCTGAGGACATGAAGTCTCAGGAAGCCTTCGCCTTTCCCGTCGCTGGGAGAGAGGACTTCTGGTGCCTCCGTTGCTATTGACGACGTGTTGGTTGGATCCCACGCGGTTGCCAGGCATCATTAAGACCTGATGGCACGGGTTTCTCTCTCCATAAGCAAGCCTTGAGAATGGCAGGGGCAATTAAAGCTCTTCTCTGCCTGATGGAATAGAATGAGGCCTCAGGAGAGAGAGAGAGAGAGAGAGAGAGAGAGAGAGAGAGAGAGAGAGAGAGAGTCAGGAGTCAGAGAGGTAAAGAGCGAGAGAGAGAGAGAGAGAAATGAGATGGAGAGGGAGGCATTGTTCTCCAACCTTACCTTTGATGAGGATGCGTTAGAGTGCATCAGGGTGGAAGATGGGTTTGTTTCATTGTTTAGCGCAGAGTGCCTTCGTGGATTGCATCCATGCCATGCGCTGTATTTGCTTGAGTCAGACTCCAAGCTCTGAGAGCCCTCCATGCAAGGGCCATTTGTAGATTAACTGCATCTGGCAAATCGAGACCATTTCCATTAGTACTTAAATTAGGAAACTTACGATAAATATCCTCAGAGCTCTGGTACCATCTCAAAACGGGAGATGTGCCAGCATATGTTCTGAAGGAAAGGGAGCTTTCTTTTCAAAATACCTGCAACTGCAGACCTCTGATGTAATTGTAATTTCAGGCTGATCTAGTTTTCTCGCTTGCATTCTGCTTATAACCTATGGCTTCATGGCTAGTCATGTTGCTAAGAATGAAGAGCTCTACTGTGCATGTGCTCTGATTCTAAATGAGGGCTGGAAAATGTGAGCAGCCCACACTCTCTACTGAGTGGAGATTGGAATTCTGGCTAGACTCTTTGCAGGCATCTGCATTACATGTGCACACACATACACGCTCAAATTTGCATTACCGTCGCATTCACACCGAGTGAGTCACACCGACTGATAAGGTAGAGCAGAAGTCTAGACTCTTTAAAGCTATTTGAAGTATTGGGTGGCCAAACATTTTCCAACACTGACCACCGGACTTTATTACCCAGTGGACAATAGGGTGCCTTAAAACACACTGGCTATGTTTGGAATAGCGTACTACCATGCTACTCTCACTATTGCTGCAGTACTACTAGATTTGCCAAAATGTGTTGTATACAGTACATACTGTTTGAAATACAGTATCATGCAATGCAATGCCATTGTGATAGAGGAACGGGAAGAAATATACACTACCATTCAAAAGTTTGAGGTTATTTTTTAAAATAAATGAATAGTTTTATTCAGCAAGGATGCAGTAAATTGATCAAAAGTGATAGAAGATTTCAAACAAATGTTGTTGTTTATTTCACATTCTGTTCATCGAAGAATCCAGAGAAAAAATCAGTTTCCACAAAAATTTTAAGCAGTACAACTGTTTTCAACATTGATAATAATAAGAAATGCTTCTTGAGCACCAAATCAGCATAATAGAGTGATTACTGAAGGATCATGGGACATTGAAGATGCTGCTAAAAATTCAGCTGTGCCATCACAGGAATACATTACATTTTAAATAATTAAAATAGATTACAATTATTTTAAATTGTAATAATACTTCATAATATTGCTGTTTTTACTGTATTGAAATAAAGGCATCTTTTAAAGACATTAAATATTTTTTTTCAGACCAAACTTTTGAGCCTTAGTGTAGGTCACAGTTTTAATATCTTTTCTTTACTCGTTATTTGATCAGGCTGACAAATGTAAAGAATTTTTACATACAAAATTGATTTTACAATTTAAAATGTTTTTGTTTAAGAGCTGATAACTGGACACCAGGTCATGTGACAACAATGGAGCATATTACTGTTTAAAATGTTTAAAGTAGAATAATGTTTACAGTTTTGCGTACTATTTATAATAATAATAATGGAAAGTATAGACTATATACTGTGCCGTGTTCAGTGTGTAGTAAGCAAGTATTCCATACCGAACATAGCTGACATCTTTTTAACCAGAGAGTATATGAAATGAATAATGTCTCATGACGTGATTGTTTCAGGGCTCTTGTAGACATGATGCCATCTGAATTGGGGCCAAGCAACCACCAGCCAAGCAAATCTGACCGGTCACACCACATAAATCCAGACCAATCTCAGGGTCACTGACACCAGCACACTAACGTAACATGGACAAACATGTGTCTTGAATCAACAGTAAATATGATTTTGGATTTCTACGTGCCATGGTTTTTTTGGACTGTCCGGTGGGGTGATGTTAGGCAGGGTTTAGGGGAAATTAGCTGGAGAGATTGCATGCCGAGCCTTGAGGGTTGTAGGGTCATGTCTCTCTGACTGGGTCACTCTGTTCCTGATGACTGAGCTTGATGCACACTCACACAAACACACACATGCACACACTCTCTTGGGGGCGGAGAGGCTCACAGTGGTGCTGTGCATCTGGAGCAGTTTTTAGATGAATGGGATGTGACAACAGCACTGCCAGGCGAATGCCTGGGCAAGAGTGTTTTTTTTTTTTTTTTTTTTTTAGATTTTGAACTGATGCTAAAATAGTGAAAATTCTCTAGCTGGAATCATTTGAATACCATCTTGATACACAGTGACTGTAGTCTGTAAAACTTATTTTGATATCCTGTTAATTTATTAAAGAAGTAGTTTTTCCCCCAATTCAAATGGCGAATATCCAATACTGTCAGCGGAATTTTGTCTGATACCCAAAAACCATGCAGTTAACAGCAAATATTGTCTGATACTCAAAAACCAGTTAACAAAACTGTTTATTGCTTCACAGCATCGCCCTGTGACGCTAAAAACCTAATATCTCTTGAAACCACACGATCATTTTAAAATCAAGATTAAACGACAACATTGCAAGAGAAATAATAAATAATATCATAAAAATGAACAAATTATTCTATGATCAAATGGAATTATATGATTATGATGATTATAAATGAAATACAAAAAAATTAAAATAAAACACAACACAGATGTATGGTCACTCTTTTGAAGCAACAAATACAAAGGTTGCTATTGAAAATCCTTAGATCTTTCATTACCTCCAAAGTGTCATTACAAACCAGTATGCCTCTCTTTATTCTGTGGAAAATAAAAGACAAAATTAAAGAATTATACTAGTCACTCTTTTCCATGAAATAAGATGCGAAAGTACTATAAAAGTATCACTTTTGGACATGGTCCATACGTCTAGGCTTGCTATGTTCCAAGCTATATATAATAGATTTGTGTGAACAAAGGTATTGTGCCCCCCCCCCCCCCCGGCTATTTAAGTTGTAATTTATTGCCAATTTTCCTCTTCAGTGAGCTTTTAATGCTGTGACCAGTCAATGAGCTGAACTCACAAACCGAATCAGTCTAATTCGTGAACATTTAGACTGGTTTTGTGAAACGCATTAAATAATTCATTGAAAAAGATCTGACTAAAAAAAGAAGCCGTTTCTCAATATGCGTTCTTAATTGTTCCTGCGTCCTTGTGTTCTCGTACTACGTCATCATCAACCCGCCAATGCCTCACACACGAGATTCCTTCTGAAAACTCTTAACTCTGTTGGGTGGTGCTGTCAGTTGAGCAACAAGATTACAGCACATCTCAATTCTCACTAAGATGCGTTCTGTGTCCTCGGTTTCTTCCGAGTTTGTTCTTTCAAGGTAGCCTGGCTAGGCCAGTTCCATGAGAACACAGTCAGTTCCTTGCCTTCTTAGAATTAAGAAACAGAAAGTTTTTCCAGGCATAACTACTTATCCCAAGCTAGGGCAGATAGCTAAGTAAATGAAGTAAATAGCAGCTCCGTTAATGTACCTCAGAAGAAAAAAAATGCCACAACCTGAGGGGTTAGTAAATGATGTCAGAATCTTTGGGTGAAGTATTCCTTAAAAATCAAAACCTTGGCAATCTTATATAAACCTGAGGCTATAATGTGTGCAACGCAGCCCACAGGTATGCAGGATTCTCATGGGGAAACGTTGCTTTCGGATAGGACGTGTCGTGCAGAGCTCCGAGACTGCAGACTCTTCTAAAAGAGCCCATACTTCTCCTCTCAAAAGAGAGAGAGAATTAGATTTTAAAGCTGTATGTCTCACTTTATGTGAGACAGAAGGGTGTTGGGCATGAATACTAAACAGTGTTTTCCCCCAATTACAAGCAAGCTGGGCCAGTTCGCTGCCACTGGGGGACAGCTGGAGCTCATATGCTTTGATTTGACCAAGTGAAGTTCAGATGAGAGCTTCCCATATTGCCCCAGAATGAGTGATTCTGCGTTCTAGCAGTGGAAAGAGGGGCGGTGTGAGAGTGAGTGCATATTTTGTCGTGCGAAGGAGACCTGAGAAGGTGTTACGTACAAAAATCCGTCTTTCTAAGGAAATTCATTCAAGTCTGTATTTCTGTTATTGAAAGGTTTTCAATAGACATATCCAGCATTTGGAGAGCACCCTTTGTGTCACTGGCCTTGGTGCTGACAAATACTTCCATGCACATGCAAATCTGTGTCTGTTCTCTCTCTCTGTCTCTCTCTCTCTCTCTCTCTCTCTCTCTCTCTCTCTCACACACACACACACACACACACACACACACACACACACACACACACACACACACACACACACACCCCAAATGCACCAACAGCACACATTAACAGGATTTGCAAGGAGCATGAGATAGAAGTGTTAGCTTGTTGACAGATAGAGGACTAGAGCACTCAATATGTTAGTGTGTGTGTTTGTCTGAAAGCGTATGGTTTTCTGAAAGAAAAGTTGTTGTTTATATTATATTATATTATATTATATTATATTATATTATATTATATTATATTATATTATATTATTTTATATTATATTATATTATATTATATTATATTATATTATATTATATTATATTATATTATATTATATTGTATTGTATTGTATTGTATTGTATTGTATTGTATTGTATTGTATTGTATTGTATTGTATTATATTATGTGCATCTGTATGTCTTTCCTTATAAGTGTACCTCATTTCAGTCTGCAGATTTAGGCTAATACAACTGCAGTTCATGATAAATGATTCTTTTCCTTTAACAGAAAATGAGTTTTGAGGAGCAGCTTTGAGGGACACACAGCGGACAATTCTGCCTAATCACACCACACAGGAGGCGCTCCTCAGAAAACACATCTGTCCCACCATCAACCAGTAAATCTCAGGTAATGTGCTTTGCATTTCGTTTGTTCTTGGCAGTAAAGTTGAATTGTTACACTACTGTTCAAAAGTCTGGTATCAGTACGATTTCCTTTTCTTCTTTTGCCATCACATGAATAAATTACATTTTAAAATAGAATGATAAAATTAAAATAGAAAACAATTATGCTAAATTGTAACAATGTTTCACAATATTATTTTTATTTTAACATTGAAAGATCTTATCGTCCATCAACTTTTGAATGGTAGTGTATACTGAATCATCCTTTGTTGTCTTTGTCCTGCTTTTTTTTTTAAAGCAATCTTGCACACTATTACACAAGAATTAAAGTAGTTTTTTTTATTGTTTATATTTTTAATGGCTAAATACCGTTATGTATAATAAAAAATGCCGGATAAGTGCATATTTCGTAATGATACTGTACTTTTTAACATTACAACAAAGAGGCACGACAATATTGGTCATGGCATGCTATACAGTGATGTTTCCTTCTGTTTAGTGTCTCTCAAATTTTCACCCAAATTTGTGATCATTATAAACTGATTCACATTGTTGGCAACTAGAGTACAAAATTATGCACAGCATAGATTCATAAACCATGATACATTATGGCCACATGACCAGTGTAGTTATCCATGGTTCACAGTCTGTATTTTTCATAATAAACATATTCTTTTATCATCTATGATCTGTCTCTCATGCAGTTCATAACCATCCCTTCTACAGACATCATTGCCCTTTTACTCTTGGTTTTACAGTTGCTCATATAGTTGACGAAGGTCAGGCTAATTGCTGCCTCTTTTCTCCAGATGGAGGTGGATGCGGCCGAGAAGCGTCATCGAACACGATCTAAAGGTGTGCGAGGTACAGCGCACTCACATGGTATTAGCTGCAGTCTCAACCTACGGTCAAATCCATTTCCCCACTTTCAATCCATAACTGTGTCTTTATTGCCTTTCACAAATCATCACTGACGTCAGTCAGTAGTGATTAACATGGACTATTGATTGGACAGGTGAAGCAGGATGTGTGAGGCCGGAAAATTAGTCTGCTTATAATAATATGATTCTATTATGTGATGAATCTCATGTTGAGATGTTTCCTCACTAATTGTTCTTGCTTTCTTTTCTTTCTTTTTTTCTTCTTTTTTTTTGTTGCAGTTGCCGTGGAGGCTGCACAAGAGCTGTTCAGGTCAGTCTGCATACAGTATGGGAGTCATTCAATTAAACTCACTATTCAAGTCAGTCCCCAACCTTTACTTTCATAATGGGATTTCTGAGCAGAACAGGATATTCAAGGTGAAGCAAGATATTGCATTTTGGTATACACTGCTGTTCAAAAGTTTGGGAACAGTAAAAATGTCTTTTGAAAAAAGTATTCTTTGGTCACCAAGGCTGCATGTATTTGTGCATTTATACAGTAAAACTACCGTAGAAGTAAAACTACGGAACTGAAAAATCATTACATTAAAGGGTTAGTTCACCCAAAAATGAAAATTCTGTCAGTAATTACTCACCCTCATGTTGTTCCAACCGCGTAAGACCTTCGTTCATCTTCGGAACACAAATTAAGATATTTTTGATTAAATCTGAGAGCTGATCACTCCTCCATAGGCTGCTAGGTGACCGAAACTTGCTGGCCCAGAAAAGTTATTAAAGAGATCGTTAATATAGTCCAAGTGACTACAGTGGCTTAATCTTAAGTATATCAAGCGACGAGAATACTTTTTGTGCGCAAAAACAAACAAAAATAACGACTTTATTCCACTATTCATTTCCTTCTCTCTGGGCCTCTAGTTGGTTCACGTAGTGTTTTTGCGTAGCGCGTCTGTGTTACACATCACCACGTAGGCTCACTATTGGGCGATGCTGGTCATGTGTGTGATGCGTGTTGACGTGCAACACAGACGCGCAGCGCAAAAACACTACGAGGCCCAGAGAGAAGGAAATGAATAGTGGAATAAAGTCGTTATTTTTGTTTGTTTTTGCACACAAAAAGTATTCTCGTCGCTCGATAAACTTAAGATTGAGCCACTGTAGTCACTTGGATTATATTAACGATCTCTTTAATAACTTTTCTGGGCCAGCAAGTTTCGGTCACCTAGCAGCCTATGGAGGAGTGATCCAGCTCTCAGATTTAATCAAAAATATCTTAATTTGTGTTCCGAAGATGAACGAAGGTCTTACGCGGTTGGAACAACATGAGGGTGAGTAATTACTGACAGAATTTTCATTTTTGGGTGAACTAACCCTTTAATTGTTTTCTATTTTTATTCCTGTGATGGCAAAGCTGAATTTTCAGCATCATTACTCCAGTCTTCAGTGTCACATGATCCTTCAGAAATCATTCTAATATCCTAATTTGGTGCTAAATTGTTTTTTAAATTATTATTATGATCAATTTAAAAATGGTTGTGCTGCCTAATATTTTAGTTTTTCTTCCACAATTCTTTGATGAATAGAACAGCATTTATTTGACATAAATATCTGTGGTACCTTTATAAATGTCTTTACTGTCACTTTTGATCAATGTAATGCATCCTTGTTGAATAAAAGTATCATTTATTATTATAATTTTTTATCTTACTTACTCCAAACCTTTGATTAGATACCTTATAATTAGATTATTTTAAGACCAGAAATGCGCATATACGAAAGTAAATATGATGATTTGTTGTATCTCGCCTAGCAGTTTCTGTCTTTAAAGACCAAGGGCCAGATTTACTAAACAGAGTAAATTAGCATGAGAGCGCAATTCCAAAAAAGCGCCAATAGGAGTGGAAAGTTCTGCGCATGATCTACTGGTGACACGCAAACTAAAGAACACAGACGCAACCTGATCATTTCCATTATGACCTACCAAGAGCAGTCCAAATTAGCATCTGGTTTAAGACATGCTTTTTTTGGCCGGTAAATATTGGCTCAAATACCAGTAAATTGACTAGCGCAAACCTTAGTAAATCACCTTGCATGATTAATTACATACATTTTGCTTCTGAAAGGGAAACTCCTACAAATGCATATACAATAAGGTCAGCCGCAAAAATAACCCTGTTCACATGTCAAGCTGTTTGTAAATCTGTCCCTAAAACAGTTGCATGACGCAATATGCATTTCCGTTCACGGTGGCATCAAAGTATAATTTTGCTAATGGATAGTTTTTTGTAATTTATACAAAATGGCAAGTACAACAGGCAGAACCTATAAATAGACCTTTCAGTGAAATTGCCATAAGTGAGAACATATGATCTCCCAATTAGTATTAGTAAATATCCCTGCACTCCTAATGAAATCGTGCATCATGATGAGAGTGAATGCTCTGTTTTTCCTCCAGGGCAGTGAGTCGTTTTACTCATATCTGCCTGTCACTTTTCCCCCTGCATATCTTTCCCTTAAGCACAATTTACAGGCCTCCTAAATCGCAGCGATTTCCTCATTAAGAATGGTTTAACACCCACGCTGTTGTTAAAAAAGATTCTGTTTTTTTATATTTTGTGGCTACGTGTCCAATTACAATGACAGCGGCAAGGACACAAGGGTGTGCGACTGTGTGAGTGTGTTATGACCAGTTTTCCAGAGGCACCTCTACCATGTCATCTGTATTATGGTATCAGACCAAGCAGAGAAGTGAGATTCCCTCTCTCTCCTTCCCAATCATCAGGGCAATCTGCTTGATCAGCAGGTCCAGGCCTGTAGCTGCAGGCATCTTTAACACCAGTTACACTCACTGATGGGTCACCAGCTTGATCAGACACAGATCCCTAGCCAACATTACCAAGGGTAGATGCAACTCATGTGATAGGCTAGACATGTTCCCACTCAATTTCCTACTCTTTTGCTACATTTTAAGCTTAAAATAGTTTCAGGTTTAAACGTGTATTGTTAAACACGCACAGTCCAATTTCAAGACTAAACGTGGTGTGGGGAATCTACTCTGAAACTGTAGCTTTCCTACTCCAAATTTGAAGTAGTTAAACTTCTCTCAATGCAATCTAGCGAATGTAGCTATCTGTTGTACACTGAAGCTATTTAATGGTCATTTTTCAATATATATAACTTCCGATTATATTATTTATAGACATATTAACAAAACTAAAATACAGCCTAATTTATATTGAATATTAAATTATAATGTATACTATATTATAGTGTATATTATATTATATCATATTTAGTTTTATATTTATATAAAGTCTCATGTGGCTGCAGGGAGATACGTGTGTGTGTGTGTGTGTGTGTGTGTGTGTGTGTGTGTGTGTGTGTGTACACCCTACTTTATGGGGACAAAATGTGAATTTTTTTGTCCCTATGAGGGAAAACAGCTTATAAATCATACTAAGTCATGTTTTTGGAAAATGTTTAAATGCATTTTTAACACTGCGTGCGTGTAGAAGGCCACAGTTGCCAATGTGCAGAGGGAATAATTTTTAAAAGTATAGTGTTTCAGGTATGGTAGTGTATGTTCATTTAGTTATACTGTTTAATGATGCTTCTTAGGCGATCACTGTGCCGCGATGCTGGTCTCTCACATGCTGTATGTGTGTGAGGAACATGCATCATATATGTGTTAAAATTAATAAATGACACAGTGCAGGAGAGCCATTCATATTCTCTGTTTTTATTTGAGCTCCCTCAGATGAACATGTAGGAACATTCGGTTGCTTTTTACTGTTAAGGACTATTTTTTCTAGCGGAAGGATGGCATTTGATGATTTTGACTTCGCTTCACATCATGCCTGACAAGCCCTTCAGCCGTGACTGTATTCACAATACCTACCACAATTCATACCTTATTCCTTACATGTTAATTTTGCGGTTGGAAAGTCTTTTGTGCTCATCAAGGCTGCATGTGTTTGAGCTACAGGAATTCAGTAATATTGTAAAACAATATTATTTAAAATAACTGATTAAAAAACTATTTGAAATAAATATTTGGTATTTTTATACATTTTACCATCACAGGTCATTTATTCCTGGCGGTGTCACATGATCCTTCAGAAAGCAATCTAATATGCATATCCGGTGCTCAAGAAACTTTTCTTATTATAATCAATGTTAAAAACAGTTGTGCTTCTTAATTTTTTTGTGGAAATATTTTTTATCTTTGATGAATATCCAATATTAAGTTTAAAAGAAAGCATTTAATTGAAATAGACATCTTTTGTAATAATATAAAAGTCTTTACTGTCAGTTTTTATCAAATTTATGCGTCCTTGCTGAATGAAAATATTTTAAACAATGTTACTGACCCCAAACATTTGAACAGGAATGCATGTATGCGGTTGTTCATCAATATAAATAATAAAAAATGTGTGGGTTTTCTACTTCATTTAGTTCTTTTAATGTGAATGCACAATACAAGCATGCTGTGTCAGTTATGCGTGTGGCGTGAAAGCAGGCTTCATTCATCAGTACTGGTAGAACTGACAGACACACTATTACCACTGCCAGTCAAGTAAGTGCTTAATGAATACTTAAGGCAATCAGTGACACTGCAACTAATCTGGCTGGTTTTATATCAGTGTCTTGGATACTGGTTTGATCCTTTGCTCAAGCGGAGCAGAAGTTCTAAACTTGGATGTTTTCCCTCATGGCTTTTAACTGGCTGTGGACCTAAATGGAGCAGCCAGAGAGCGATATACAATATGAAATATGGAGTCTGGTGAGTCATCGGCCTGGAGGACACCAGGAGCTCTCTAAATCTGTAATGAAGGCTGATGTGCCACGGTTCGAACATAGTCAGCAAGAACGAGCGTATGTGTGTGTCCATGTGCGTGTGTGTGACGTCAGCCTTGTATTAATTATTTCTCTTGTCCGCAGCTGTCCCACACCTGGGTGTGATGGTAGTGGACATGTCAGCGGCAAATACGCCAGACACAGGA
The DNA here is from genome assembly GCF_964197995.2 of Scardinius erythrophthalmus. NCBI lineage: Eukaryota > Metazoa > Chordata > Actinopteri > Cypriniformes > Leuciscidae > Scardinius > Scardinius erythrophthalmus. Next base: position 39,753,433 of record NC_138231.1, read on the forward strand.
GGTAAGAACTGACCTCTCATTCATATGAATGTGTGCTCATCCATCTAAAAGTCTCTTTACAGCTGCAAGAATGAAGGCTTTTGACCACTCACAGAAAAGCTCAAGACCAATAGCAAGATTATGTCAATTGAATCTGAATTAGCCCTTTACATACATCCTTTCACCAGCAAAAAGTTGTGAAAGTGCAGTCAAAAGATTGAAATGAAGAGACTACAATGAATTAGAGCTGGCATTTACTAAAGTGGAGCATTTTAACAAAGTATGATATGTTTTCTGGATTGTAGCGGTAAAGGATTGAACAATATTGTAATTGTAATATTGTAAAAACGCTTACTTCAGAGTACTTAGCATTAGCATTAGCCTTCAGCATTAGCAGTTTTTGCATTGTAGCCTAAAAACTTGTAACTGGACTGTTAGCTTGCAACACAACCTTATTGGGTTCACTCAAAAATTAATCCATATGATTCAAGCGGCTCACGTGTAACGAGACAAGATCGTTTTATATGATGAACAGATTTAATGTAGCCTTTTATTTAGTTAACAGTGATCAATGCACAACATACATAGAGCTCATCAAACATGGTTGCTTGGAGCACAAGAACCAATAAGGTTTGTTCTCACATGTCAAGCATGTACAGTATGTATTATATGTTGTTCATCATATAAAACAATTGTGTCTCTTCAGAAGACTTTTACAATCTCTTTATGAACTTTTTGAAGCATCAAAGTTTTGGTGGAATAATGGATGGTTTCATTAAAAATATTTTCATGTGTTTTGAAGATGACCAAGAGAGACATGAGGATGAAAAAATGATGACAGAATTTTTCTTTTTGGGTGAAGTATCCCTTTAAAAATAGATTAAAGTGGACAATGAGCCACACTGCAATATCTAACTTTATATTAATATTCTAATCAGCTTGTCAAACGTCTTAGCAGGATTGTGCTGTTTGTTTCCTCTTTGAAAAAAAGCCTTTGTGAGGACGAATTGTGGAAGGAATACAAAGGGCACCGTTACACTAACAGGCAACTTGAGATAATTAATGTTTATATTTTAATACTGGTACAAGTCCAGGGTTTGAAATATAGGTTTTCATTAAGAAAATATTCTTCACTAGGAAGCTAATATTTGATTTGACAACTGTTGTCAAAGTCACTCTCAGTCTGTTCCACTTCCATGTTTAACAGTCTCAATCCTCTTGATGCTATTTACTGTACCTCAGAAGAAAGATACAAAACGAGAAAGGCATAACAGAAAAGATTGATGGATACATCTACTGTGTCACCCCATCAGCCAAGCCCTGTGAACCACCAACCAGAATTGCATTTCTGCTACAGACAAATGGTACCTCCAGCAGACCTCACTGAAAAGGCAGGGAGAGGGCGAGAGAGTGATGAATTACCCCCAAATGAGAGGGTGGGGAGAGAAAAGGCGCTCCGACTGTGCTGTCAGAGCACGCTAACATTTGGGGGGCATTTGTGGGAACATTGTGGGAATGGCAGGGTTGTAATGAGGACACTGTGTTACCTGTGCTGGCTATGCAGTGTCTGCCGCCCTTTACCACTCCATTAAAAAGTAATAATGACAAAACAACAACAGTGTTTGTCTCCTGCGGCATACATTGGGTTATATCACAGCAGAGGTTCGCACCCCTAATGTATAGCTGCTCTGAAGGGGGTGTGAACTGATCTAATGTATACATTGTAGGTTCATGTATTGTAATGGCCTCTCAGGGCAAAATATCATTGAAAAACTAATGCGTACATCAGACTTTTCCAGTTCATAATGTACACACACATAAAATGTGGAAAAATTGCACCTTCGTACGTACAACAGCTTGTCACTGGGGCAGTACACTTAGAGGGACAACTATGCACCTTATTACCCTGAAAAGGTTCATGGTAGGGTGCATATTACTAATATAAGGTACTAATATGCACCTTTTAGGGGTAGATAACATACAAAGTTGCCCCTTTAAGTGTACTGTGCCAAGCTGTTGTACCCTTAAAGTTGCAATTTTGCAAAAATTTTGTCTGGCAGTGTAAGGGATTTATTTTGTGATAATGACTGGCTGACTGACTGTACATTAAGTTATAGTGTAATTCTTCCTGTATATTATTGTAATCTATCGCTTGTTCATTGGATGGAGGCAGATCAGAATGTGAGCTCGCAGTCGATTGTAAGAATATGGATATTAGGAACAATCTGACCGTTGAATGCCATGATCGATGTACACGGGAGGTCCACAAAAATATGAATAAACCGAGTGGACTGCTAATGGTGAACTGAAGTCACATTATCTAAATTTTGTCTGAAGTAAGGCCTATTGTCTATAGCTTAGAGATGCATGAAGCACAGCTCACACTGAAGTCAGAAACCAAGCAGCTTTCTGTTGATCAATGCTTCAGATTTGCAGAACGTTTTCACCCTCACGCGAAATTCACGTATTGAAATGAATGGCGGAAAATGTGTCTGCACCTTAACTCGTTTATTGCAATTAATGAAGACATCATTATTTCATTGGAACGATCAATAAATATTAATTAGATGAGATAACGTTCACCCAATAGACATACCTGATTTGAAAAGCAAAGTAGGCAAATTAAGTTTTGTATAATTATTGAGTCCGAAAAGTAGTGAGACAAATTTAGAAATGTCATATCTCTCCTAATTATAATTATGCCCCTGCAATGGACCAATGGTGTTGCATTCATGTTAAATGTTAGAAATAACATGTGTGAGGGACCCGTTAATGTGCCATTTTCTCGTCACCTAAAAATACCCACCTTTACACCCTCCGTGATGCATACCCTTCCTGAAAAAGCGTCATGTGCATATTCTCCATTTTAATATAGCCCTTTTTCCAAATGTAGAGGCTTGTAATAAGAGGATGTGTCAGTACAGGTGTGACTGCTATGATTTTAACAGGGTGTAGTAATTGCTTTGTGCAAATCATGTTTAGTACCCCTTCTCTCTTTTTCTTTTTCTTTCTTTCTTTCTCTCCTCCTCCTCTCCATCTGTGACTCTCTCTCTCGTTCCACTTCCCTATTTTTTCCTATTTTCCTATTTTCTCTTCATCCTTTTTCTCTTCACCACATCCTGGCTCTTTGTTCCTCTACCTTTCCCTCACTTCTTCTGCGGCTCTTTTTCCAACCCTCTTTCCAGTCTTATTTCTCCTCCTCCCTCCTTCTCTCCCTTTCTGATGGATGACTCACATAGGCTAAAGCCCAGGGCTGTATAATTCAGGGCTTGACAGGTAGCACTCACTAAAAGAATAGGAACTGAGCCAAGAGTTGGTGGCAGTGGCCAGAGAATGGTAAAGCTGTATGCTCTCTCTCTCTCTCTCTCTCTCTCTCTCTCTCTCTCTCTCTCTCTCTCTCTGTCTCTCTCTCTCTCTCTCTCTCTCTCTCTCTCTCTCTCTCTCATTTTTTCCATCAATATAACACCTGGCTTGCTCTACACAAGTCTGGCCTCTCCTCTTTGTGGTAGCCACAGTGCATAGATTTTAATGCCAGCTTCTTTTATCCAGCATTGTATTTTCTCCCAAACAAAAAACAAAGAAACCATGTAGATGCAGAGTTTTATAAGGGAATAGGTCAAGTGTGAAAGGCCAATACATGGGCTAAAGAAAGAAAAAACAAGTTGTACTAAAGCTTGTGGGAGAGACCACGAAAATCTAGCACAATTTAGACATTCAAAGGATGGATAAGCATAATTTCTGATAATAAACACAATTGAGTTTTCAGACCTTGACATGATAAGTCTGTTCATTCTTTGTTAGAAATGAGATGAAATGGAGAAAAATCAGCCCTTAAAGTGTAAGGTTTGATTCTTTTTGGGACACGTTGTTTTCATTGAGAAATTATCCGAATGACTATTGAGAAAGTGACATTTATGAGTTACGCCGTTCAACAAACAGCAGTTTGGTTGCGTCTCAAATTGCCATTCATAAAAATTCACATCGGTTAAAATAAAACAGATGTGTTTAAATGTCAAAATATGTTTGAATCGAAGAGAGAAAAAAAAAAAAGTCTGTGCATCGGTTACTTAAGAACCACTCATGTAATATGCTATTTGCACTAATGGAGTTTTTTATCAACATTAATGTCTTTTGGGTTGAATGGAAGTCAATGGAACGATGGCCACAGACGTTGAGATTGTTGAGCCAGAGCTGCTGATGGATCCCTTTGTCTTTTCCTTTCTCGAGAATTGATTGTGATTTTTGCATGATGGACGCTTACAGACGGCATTCATTTATAGCCTTAGGCCATAATTTACACCTTCATTCTATGTAGCAGGGAGAAATCATATTTGTGTGCCGGTAACTCACCAGCAGCATGCAAGCAGATGGGCTCTGGACTGTGTGGGCGGCACATGCAGTTTTGTCCTCTGTCTTCTCTTCTCACTCACTCGCTTTTTTTGATGGGTCTTCGGAATGCAGTCTATGCGGTCTGTTGGCTTCGTGCTCGTCAAGTCATTCTAAATGATCTGTTCTATACATGCCGAGGGCTTGTTTGTTATCTGTGAGGGATTTGTAATTCGCCCAAACTGTTAATTCAACTGTGAGGCTGAGCCAGATGTCTTTTTCATGTACTGTAGTCAGGACAGCGTAAACATTATACAGCAGGATATTTCAAACTTTTTTTGAACCAAGGACCCATTTCATAACCCCAAAGTGTTCACTTGCAAGCATTACAAACGGTATAATTGAATCTCTTGTGTGCAGTCTCTTTGTGATATACAGTGTGTCTCAGATTTTCAATCAACTTTGCAATACTGTATTCTTAAATACAGATTTTTTGAATATTTTGTAACCTCTGATAAAATTCATTTTAAATAATAGTCAGTTCTAATTCTCGAAATTTGAATGGCTGAGTGTTCCAAGAATTTTGATACATAGTCCACTCTGGGACTTTTCATTGTTTTTTGTTTTGTTTTTGTTTTTCAATCCACTTGCTTATTTTTGCACGTTTCAGACAGACAGTCAGTCTGTGCATTTATTTTTTCAGTGGCTGTGTCCGAAATCGCCTCCCTATACCCTTATATAGGGCATTGTTTGAGAGGACAGCTATTTGTAGTGGTGTCCGAAACCATAATGGATGTTATCGAGTGCATCATTCAATCCCATAATGCACCACAAAAACAAGTGTACAACTAATGTACACCCAACGGCTAGAGAATACCCATAATGCACTGTGAGGGTTGTGCTGAATGAATTCCTGAAGATGGTGCCCACAGCTGAATCATCCATCCATTCATTTTCCAAACATCTGGTCCAATGTGGGTACAGTGTAATATAATACAGGTATAAATTCCTTTTTAATGTATTATTAAATTGTTTTATTAAGGTTTATACATGCTAGTTTCCATGACAGAGTTCAATATAAATCTTTTCATTACTATTGGAGCTACCAGTTTGCTAAGTTTAAATTATTATTAAACGGCAAGCACATACTATGCAAAAGCGGCAGCCCTTCCAGCACACTTAGTGTCCGAATTCACTCACTCGTTGTCATTCGCTCCATAATATAGTGGACTATATTATTAAAGTAAAGTAGGGAATAGTTAATGACGGTATAGGGGCAATTTCGAACACAGCTAGTGACTCTTTCTGCAGGTTACATCGATAGACCAGTAGGTGGCGCCAAGTAACTGTCTTTGTGTGTGAGTCATTTAATCATTCAAGATACGATAAAAATTAGTAATGGAAGTACTGGAATGCGGTTCTGAATTCAGCGGCTGTCTTTATGAGCGAGTCATTGAATCATTCATTCATTGATTCAAATGATTCGTTCATTAACAATGTTATTAAAATATAGTAAAATTAGTACACTTGAATACTGTTCCAAATTCAGCAACTTTCTATCATTATCAGTCATTGAGTCTGTCTCCTTCCATCATTGAATCATTCATTCAAACGATTTTTTCGGTAACACTGATTCATTCAGGAGCAAAACAAGTGATTGACTGAACTCGGATAAGCATACTAGCATACTACTTTATGATTTTTGCCTTTAAGTGGTAGAAAAAGTAAGAATAATATGTTTCTATTCTATTCTAAAGTAAATTCACTAATTTGATTCATTAAAAACTTTCCTGATTCATTCAGGAAAAAAAACTGACCTTTATGAGTGATTCATAGTGAATAGCTGTTTACTTGCTGTGTACTTCTGTTATAAATATAAGTGTTGTGTCTTTTCTTTTTTGTCAGATTCATAAATATTTTGTGTTTTGAATCTAAAATAATACTTTGAAGATTTTTTTTTTATAGAAATATTCTTCCGAAATACATATTCAGACATTTCCCTCTGCAGACCCCTTGGCCATTTGTGACAGACCTCATTGTTACACAAGTTTCTGATGTGCATCTATGCGATCTTAACCCATGTAACACGCCTTATGATAGAAAGGATCTCTTGATAATTACTAAGCGAGCCGCTTTTCCCGCTGGATGAATCCTGCAGTCAACACCCAGTAAATTTCCAATCTCGCCTCACTGTATCTCTTTATCATCCATATGATATCTCACGTAGATCTGAACCTGTGTGAATGGCAGCATTATGCCTCCGAACAACATGGCGAGATGTAAAGCCTCACTCCAGGGTCAGACTTCACGAGTCTCTCCGGTAAATTGAACCACCAAGGACATAATCACCGCAAACAGCCTCTCAGCATGTGTGGTAGTGTGATTGTGCGCTGTGTTTTTAGGCAGAGGGGGAACCGGGCTCCGCAGTGACAGAGAAGGCAACTGAGCCGCAGAGACAGAAAGAGCCCTGCAGAATGCACGACACCAGCACCTCCTTTGTTCTGCTTTTTGGGAGGGCGCAGAATGAAGGGAGGTTAGCTGGGAGATGTCTGTCAGGCACAGAATCACTGATCTCTCTCTCACTCTGTCTGTCTGCTCCTGAGGGGGAGATCACCATGGTGACAGCGCCTTGCCACGCATGCCTGTGGATGCTGCAGTGTAGGAGCGTAGAGCAGCCGCATGCTCCTATGGCGAGTCCAACACGAACAGCCAGCTGTAGCTGCTGAATTCGCCTCCACGGCCCAAAAGTTTCTACTCCGCAACAACACACCTGGTGCCAAGGCGGCTAATCGACCACAGCCTGAACGGCACGTGTGTATTCTTGGTATTCAGGCCAATTTAAATCAAAGAGCATTTCTATTGGCTAATCTGCGGTCGCTAATTGTAACAGAACGGCTATTTGAAGTCTTTTAATTAAAAAATAATCTCTTGTTTTTAGAAACAGACGGAGAAATTATTTTCGTTCATCATTCCTCCACTTTGAGACTAATATTTGCTCCATTATTATGACGGCTGCTGTGGAAATGATCAAACGGAGCTGGTCCGGGCTAATATTCTGGCCATTGCTGGTATTAGTCAAGTTCATCAGAGGATTTGTCCACCAGGAGCTGTCTGACTGAAGTCATTATTTCTCCCAGCAGTTCTGAAAGGCTCGCAGATATCTCTCTCTGTCTCTCTCTCTCTCTCTCTCTCTCTCTCGGCCGTAATTACCTTAGTCCCACTCAAAGCCTGCCTCCACCGCTCCCGTATTCAAATATGGTTTAATTACCTGTGGAATTTTAATTGGCGTGGCCTGCCAGTGGGAAACGCGAAGGTGTCCAAGGTCATTCCAAGTCGTTCGCGAAATGCTCTCACCCACACAGACGACGCTGGCTGCCTGCCCGCACAACACGGCATCGCATAGAAGCGCAGGCTCTATAACCAGCACCTGCTTTAACAATAAAACAATAAAGAGAAAATGGGCACCTCACACCAACAGGCCGACTGATGCATTGTAGGGTTATGAGGTTAAAAAATGTGATTTTATGGTGCACATATTTTTAGGACACAATGTGCCTAGCCTACCACAGTTGTTAGTGAAATCATAATTAATGATTATGACTTTAAAAGAACACATTTGTTTTGTTGTGCTTTAGTTGTGGCCATTATAGGTGTAATATAGCAATTCACTTTGCAAAAATAGCTTTTAATGTAAAATGTGTAATGTTTTATAATAATATCATTTTTTACCTTTTGCTTATAATCGTATTGCTATTAAAGTATTGACATTTAGGGTTTGACTTGGAAATTATCAAAGTGTCAAATATTATTTATTACTTAGGTTTTTTGTTTTTTTTTTATACTGATTTTTTACAACGATTTTTTTCCTCTGTACAGATGAAAACGTTATCAAAATGATTCCTGTTCTCACGGATGCCGTCACCGTTTTTACAGAGTCACGTTTTTGAAGTTTACACGGAGATTATAACGGTATCGGTTTCAAAACTCGTTTTACAAAATGTACACTTTGAAACCTATTTCAAAGTTTGTGTTCTTAGGCCACCAAAACACCGTTGTCATGTAAATAAATGGCCAGAACAGTTGAAAACGGTGTTGTGTAAGCGGCCCCTAAGTTAACGGGAATGAATCAATCAAATACTTACTTAAGCTAGACAATGACTTTCTTCTAGATATGCTGTACAGCCAATACAATATTTACATACATTTCCTATTATAACTGTAAATCTGCTTTGAAACGATCTGTATTGTAAAAAGCGCTATATAAATGAAGGTAAAAAACACACATTAAATGGTTACTGATACCAACCACATGTTTTGTTATAGTGTGAATAAGCGTAACAAGTATGGTATATTATTGTTTTAAACACTGGTTGGTTTCCATGTCATCTTTTAAGGCACAGCCCCCTCTTCAATTATATTATAAGTCACGCACAGATCCATATTGCCAGAAGTCCTTGGTCCGCTGGTGCTGATTTGTGCACGTTAAGGCAGAATCTGAGGATGAGGAAGATAACTGCCTGCAAAAGGGATTTAAATCTAACAGACGTTTCACAGTCCGTTGAGCCCTGACCAAGCGCAAGAGCCACAAAAACAGGTTATAAAAACACAGCTCACGTTTTTTATTGTCCTCTCGTCATTCAGAATGTGTGAGAGTGTGTGTGATGACGTGCTTTTCTGATTCTAGGCAACCCAGTTTATATCTACAAAGCCTCACTCTGATGTGAATCTCAACTCCCAGTTGTTAACTGAGCTGAAGGTTTGAGGTTATGACTTAAAGGAAGCTCGAGGATAAGGTTAAATGAATAAAAGTATTAGCAAGAAATATTCTTTGAAAATAGACTCTCTATGGTCTGTTCAAAAAATCCCATAGATGGGATAAAAAAATTATTATTATTTTTTTTGCTTTTTTGCTTTAGCAGAGGTCGGAAGCCAGATTATCTTTAGCAACACAGTGTTTACAGCACTTACACATTATCAGAGATAATTATCATCACATCATTGAATAAGTCAAAAGCTCACAATATTGGTAAAAAAATACAAATAAAACCACCTATAAACCTTTTTTGTATGAAGACTAAATAATTGATTCATTGGATGCCACATTCAAACCACATATGGTTTGCACATGCTGTTTTAGTGCAATTAAAATTGAATTTCTCAAAAACCCAATGATTATTATGGGATTTGTATAATTGAGGGCTAAGGCTAGAATGAGCTTTGCCTTGTTTATATTTTGGAGGATGAGTCTCATAAACGAGTCTTGGCGGTTTAGGAATAGCACTGTCTTGTGGGACCAGAGTTCAAGCAGCACACGCATTTACATGAATAAATGTGCCAGTGGTTATTAATGCTTTGTTATGTCTTAAACAATTCTAATACTTCTTATCTCTGAGGGCTGAGCTTTGGCACAGACACTCTTCACACATTCAAGGTAATTTTTCAGAACTGTTGCGCATAATTCTCTGGGTTTTTGTTTTCTTTTTGTTGTGCAGTGTGTATGGATGCCCCTTGGCTAAGAAAAGGAAAACCCAAGAGAAACCTCTGCAGGAGCCAGCTTCCAAACGCCGTCCGTTTCTAACCATGGCTGATGGAGAGCCCGCCATGTATGAAAGCTATGAGCCGGAGGCCATGGAGGAGGGAGAAGAGAGGGAACAGGAAGTCGAGGAAGTGGAAGAAGAGGAGGAGGAAGGGGATGAGGACGGGGATGATGAAGAAGAAGAGTGCTCGGATGACAATGACGAACCAGGAGAGGAAGAAGAGGACGAGGAAGATGGAGAGGTGGAGAGAGGGGAGGCAGAGGAGATAGAGCAAATGGAGGAAGAGGTAGAAGAGGATGAGGAAGTGGTGGAGGAGGATGGGGATGATGAAGAGCAGGAAGACGACGAAGATGAGGACGATGAAGATGAGCACGAGGAAGAGGAAGAGGAATACTATGAAAATCAGAGTCATCAGCAAGGTAAGCCGATGTTGTCTGATTTATTGCATGTCCTGAATGTTCGTATAACCATGGAAAAACATGAATTGAAACTTAAAAGAGTTTTGATGACTTAAAGGTCCCATTCTTCGTGATCCCATGTTTCAAACTTTAGTTAGTGTGTAATGTTGTTGTTAGAGTATAAATAATATCTGTAAAATTATAAAGCTCAAAGTTCAATGCCAAGCGAGATATTTTATTTAACAGAAGTCGCCTACATCGAACGGCCCGTTTGGACTACATCCCTCTACTTCCTTCTTTAATGACGTCATTAAAACCGTTTTTTGACTAACCTCCGCCCACAGGAATGCTCCCTCAACTCTACCGAAATTCGTTTATGTACTTGCGCACTTCTAATAACTTACTGTGTTTACTCAGCTCTTACGGTGATTTTCTGAAGTAAAACTGACGCTTCATCTTTTGTGTGATGTACAATAAACTTTATTAAACTCATATGTTTGATCATCATTCAGACAGCAGACTTGTAGGCTATTAAATAATGGATAGGCCTACATACAAGCAGATGACAAATACGTTATAATAACCGTAATTAAACTACTAAACTATACCTGTTTCATCTCTATATAGCACTCTGACTCTGTAGGCATTATTGTCCGACTCGAACTGAACACCGTTACAGAGAGTTTCTGATATTATCATCATTCCGTGAGATGAAATTGTCCTGAGAGACTGAGCGTGAGCTCATGAAGCTCCGCCCCCTGGGTCGTCCAGCAGCAGCTTATTTGCATTTAAAGGGCACACACTAAAACAGCGCGTTTTTCTGAGCCCCAAAAAATGACAATTTAAACATGCTGTAAAAAATGATCTGTTGGGTATTTTGAGCTGAAACTTCACATACACACTCTGGGGACATCAGAGACTTATTTTACATCTTGTGAAAAGGGGCATAATACGGGACCTTTAAAGAGAATCTTAACAATACAGAATGTTCCCTGCCAGCTAGGACCAGGGAACACATTTATGTTCTAAGAATGTTTGGCAGTGTTCCCATTATGTTATGAAAATGTGTTTAAAATCCCATAAACGTTCAAAATGTCCATTTTTTTTTTTTCTTGGTTATATGAACATTCTGGAAAACGTTAGGAAATGTAATGTTTAGAATCTACAGAAAGACATGTAGTTGCTCTGGCACACAGAATGCTGCATGAAATACGAATCAAGGGCAGCTTATTGTAGGTCAACCAACATTTCAGAGTATAATTGACAGAGTATTCAGTCATTAAAGTCAATGTTTTATTTCCTAAATTGCCTGTTTTCGTTTCAAGTCATACAGCATATGTAATTTGCGGAATCACAATGAAATCTACATACACCCTGCAGAGAATGGCCGGCCCTCGCCATCCTAATTAATGTGGATTTTACAGCAAGGAACAATCCAACTCCCCTTACGAAATTGAGGGAAAGCAGATGTGACTGCTTCCTTAGTATGCGTCTCACCCTCATTCTCTGGTGTCCTCAATCGCTTGTGACAGTGCTTCCAGAGTAATAGAGAGAAGAGGCTCTCTGAGTTATTAACTTTGGCCCCCCTCCACACATGCACGCCGCCGTCCCGGAGGTGTCAAATACACTCACCCAGCCCCCCCAACCCCTCCCCGGTGAAAATGGGCTCCTCCTGAGGATATTTCTGGCTCTAGAAACAGAGCACCTCATCCTCTGCTTATCCCTGCAGTCTCATCCGCCTCTGTCCCAAATACTAGCAACACTAAAATCTTTTCAGTACAACTGAGAGGCTTTCAGAGCAGCCTGTGCTGCTTACATGTTATGAAACATACATATGTCTTGTGAAGCATTTAAAAGGCTGCCTGATGATTCATGTACAGTACAGCTTACCATATTGCAGTTTCTCTAAAATACATCCGTTTCTTTTCCGGAATACTCAAATATATTGCGGCATAGTGGCAGTTACCATCTTACTAAACTGCATTTGATTATTTAAATCAATTTGCACCTGTGTCATCGAGCTATACGTGAAACCCTGGCATGACATTTGTCTTAGATTTGCTGCATCAATGCTATCACTCATGAGACGTTACATTTTCATAATGATAGTGTTCAGGCGGCTTCAGATTATAGAGAGGACTGACATTTCGTTTGTGAATTTATCTTGCCGCACAAGCCGCTTGCTTCTGAAATAAATCGAAAGGCCCTAGTGCGCGACGTATTCGAGGGTGTATTTTTGGAGCGGTTTAGAAAATGTCTACAAATCTTCAAGCAAATTCCATGTATTGTTCTCCTTTGTCCACAGACGACAATTATTCCTGTGGTGGACAATCAAAATCCAATCAAATAGTTGAGAAGGACAATAATAATAACAACAGCATGAACAATGAGGAGTATGAGAATTATGATGAGCTTGTGGCCAAGTCCCTCCTCAACCTGGGTAAAATCGCAGAGGATGCCGCCTACCAGGCCATGACTGAGTCAGAGATGAACAGCAATTCCTCCAACAGCGCGGGCGAGGATGACGACGAGGACGAGGATGATGGGAGCGAACAAGGAGGCCATAAGGGAGAGTTGAGTGTCGACGTGAATAGCGATGTGGTACGTGAGACCGTGGACTCCCTGAAGCTTCTGGCCCAGGGACACGGGGCCGTGCTTCCCGACGAGGGGTACGCGGACGGCGGGTCTGGGGATACTTGCCCAGCTGGCCACGCTAACGGACGGGGCCACCCTGAGGAGAGCGAGGAGGAAGTGTGTCTCAGTAGCCTGGAGTGTCTACGAAACCAGTGCTTCGACTTGGCTCGTAAACTTAGCGAGACCCAAACGTCCGAGCGGCCCATGATGGAGCACCAAGGTCACCAGGCCATGCTGCACCATGTTGAGCAGCAGCATCTGCATCCACATCAGCCTCCAATGCATCACATGCCCAGGTATGACAGTTGCCAGATGGACCAGCACAGACCCCTTGAGAGGAACTACTCAGACATGGTCAATCTGATGAAACTGGAGGAGCAGCTCAGCCCCGCTTCAAGAGGCTACCCATCTAGCTGCGCTCAGGAAGGGGATGAGGACACTACGTCAGTGGCTTCCGAACGATCAGATGAAGCTTTCGACATGACTAAAGGCAACCTGTCCCTGCTGGAAAAGGCCATTGCTCTGGAATCCGAGCGTGCCAAGGTTATGCGAGACAGAATGGCATCAGAACAGATGGTGGCTCGGAGGGACAATCAGCGCCTTCATGGAGAGCACAGCCCAAGGCAGAGCAGCAGTGCAGAAGAACGCAAGGCCCGACTCCATCACGATGGCGCAAAAAGAGCATATTACCCTAAAGGTAAAAATAAAACTTCTAATTAGATTTTTGCATTTCTGCAGAGATTTCAGTAGCTAGGTCCCCTTCATTAATTTGGAAGCCATATTCTGCTACTGAGGAAACAAATAAAAATGGTTATTCTGGTAATTTCTGGCAAATAACTGAGAAATAAAGTCACAACTGTAAGATTTTTTCTGGTAATTGTACCTTTAAATCTCACAATATGACATTATATCTCACAATTGCAACTATACATCTCACAATGTGGCTTCATATCTCAAGATTGCGCCTTTATTTCTCCTAATTGTGGCTTTATTTCTCCTAATTGTGATATTATACTTCTTGATGTGACTTTATATATTCCAGTGTGACCTTTTATTTCTTATTTTAAACATTTTCTCACAATTGTTAGATATAAAGTCAGTATTTCCTTTTTTTATTTCTTTATTCCTGGTAATTGTGACTTTAAATCTCACAATGTGACCTTATATCTCATATTTGCAACTTTATATCTCCTAATTGTGATATATCTCACAATTCGACTTCATCCCTCATTTTCACAAACAAGGCTTAAACCTAGTCCCAGACTAAAATGCATATTTTAACTGTTTAAACTGAAGGCATCTTACACTGACTTATCTTAAAATATGTGTACCATTGTTTTGTCTCAAGATGCACACCAGTAATGTTTTTTTCTAAGGCTATTTAAATGTCCTAATTGAACTAAACCCTAATCCTGGCTTAATCTAAACCCTGTCTGTGGAGCCAGGTTCATATCTCACAATCTCACAATATTTTTCCTATTTGTGATATAATCTCACAATGCAAGTTTATTTCTCATAAATGTGAGACATATTCCATTGTGAATTTTTTTTACACTTTACAGATTTATTTTTTATTCCGATTGAAAGTGTATTTGTTTCCATAAATGAGCGTATTTGCACAAACAGTGATCTTTTGAATATGAAAATAATTTTCTCATCCTGAAAGCTGTTGCAGCATTTGTTCTCCAGTGTCTTGGGTCACTTAACATTCCGTCACACACTGCGCCAATGACATTGATGACTATGGGGTCACTTTGGTGAGACAGAAACATTTTTGGGGCTTGTTTTAAACATCCAGGTCTCTCTGGTAGCAACTTCCATAATGACAACAGCTTATGTTGCTAAAATAGGTTGACATGGTAACATCAGAGACTTACCTTGTCAGGCATGAGTAATGGCAATCTGCATGGCCTGTTTGGAAAGCAAATCTCATCCCTAGGATTCCATACATGGTTTATTACCACAAATCCTTCCCAATTCACACCCACTACTTTTTGGAGTGAGCCATCTTCTCTGATATATGCAGATATTAGCAATCAGAAACTACAGAGGCATTTAACAAACAGTGGTTATGTTATTGAGGATCCTCAGATTACCCGTAGTTACCCAACCTAACTGCTCTTCCTATCTAGTATTTCAAAAGGTTCATCATTTGTCTCCGCTCTGAAGGCGCTTCTTCATATGTTTCATTACCTCCCATTTGCTCAATTTGCTCTCTGTTTTCCATTAAAGATAGTGTCTCTGTGCTTCCTATCGCAGTTTGCTGTTGTTTTCAGTGCACGACCACAGCAAGTCAGAGGGTCGTGTAATTATAGAATTACACCACGATTTCACACCTCGTCTCCAGAAACTATTCTTGGCTCTAATTATTGGAGCGTCGTTATTAAACACGTCGAGTGATCTCACTGTTCTGACTGACAGGGTGCGTTATTATTGCATGCTTGTGGAGTTTTACAGCAGTTATTTTTGTCTAATAAAAGAGGGAAGTATATTACAAATGTGTTCTCTTAGCTAAACCGATTTGAACAACAGAGAATGCATGTATTGTATTCACAACTTTATTGATCAGCCAATGGGTGCTATGATGGTTCTCTGCTATCATTTGCTGGTTTTCCCTTTTTAGTCTCATGGTAGAGACTACGCACACCGCGAACCAGAACCAGTGAAAGATGAACATAAAAATAATGAGTGTAAAATCAGCTCTTTTTTCTCTGTGTACAATTGTATATTCCATCTTTATATAACCATTTAGGATGGTTGAGATTGTTATGATAATCACCCACACATACTGTATGTATGCATGTTGTAAGGGCTGATATTATATTATATTATATTATATTATATTATATTATATTATATTATATTATATTATATTATATTATATTATATTATATTATATATAATTAGTTGCAAATATATCTAGAATTGTTAATACATTCCGATTTTAAAGAGAATATTTGAAGAGTTCAGATGCAAAGCCTCTAAGTGCCATCTGAAATTTTCCTCTAGAATGATCATTTTTATAAAGCTTTTATATTTAAGTTAAGTAATTTCACTTAAATGACAATTAATAGGTCATTTGCATTGCCATTTAAGTGAAATTATTGAACTTAAATATTCGAGCTTGATAAAAATGATCATTCTAGAAGAAAATTTCAGATGGCACTTAGAGGCTTTTGCATCTAAACTCTTCATTTATTTTCTATTAAGTTATCTGTAATAATGTGGATATTTTGTCCTGCAAAATGTACAGCAAAATTCTAATGTTAAATATTTATTTTGACAATATTGAACTTAGTTTAGCGAAGTATTGCTTCAGTTATTCTTCATATTCTAAATTCTGCTGAGAATAAATAGACAAAATTCATTGAAATGAATGATGTAACTCTTTGTTTTATTGTCTGACTTAAGAAATTCCTCTGTGCTGTGACAGGTGGATTAATTTAATTACAATCCAGTAAATTCTGTCATTCTGATTCAAATCAGGGCAGTCAATTCATAAATTTCGATTTTTTTCGAGAACACTGGTCTCGTGCATCACTGTCCCTCCTTTCAGCCGCAAGTCTCATTCAGGCTATATCTTTCCAGTGTCCAATTTCAAAGCAAACAGCAAACAGACAGTGATGTTTGAACATAGCTGTAACAGGAGCATAACTGTTATCACAAGGAATCCAGCAGGTTAATGGGATTTGCTTACTGTGCCTGTAACAGGATATGCCAATAACCGTCTTTGCTTGCAGACTCAAGGGGAGAGAAAAAAGAAAGCAAGTGTCCGACCCCAGGTTGCGATGGCACGGGCCATGTCACGGGGCTGTATCCACACCATCGGAGCTTGTCCGGCTGCCCCCACAAAGACCGCGTGCCACCAGAAAGTAAGCCGAATTCAGATGGCCGTTTGCACTTGATAAACGTCCCCGTGCGTGTTTGCTACGTGCTGTCTGTGCTGTGGGCATGTTTTACCTCTCTTTTCTAGCATTTCTGTAATGCATACGAGTGCATTTCCTCCTCCACCCAAAGCGGTGGCGCTCTTTCTCATACAAACAACCTTTGCTTTTCTGAATGGTGATTGTGTAATTTTAGCCTGTTTTCTCAATATGGCTGCTCTGATCTCTTGGACGCAAAGCAGATTTTTCATCCCTACCTTTAGTCACACCTCTAATTGGATGAGGATCATGTCACAGTCAGTTTGCTGCAGGCCCAGAGACGTAGAGCTGCAGGATGTGTCATAGACAACCTAATGGCTAGACTCATTCAGTTCACCAAAAATAAATCTGCTATTATTGAAGAGAGATTTATTTTTCCTCTAATGCCAATGCTTTCACACAACGTGCATGCCATTAACACATTGCATGCCTAGAATCTTCTTTCACCATATGGTGATTAACTTTATGATTAACTGATATCAGCTGGAACGTTTCTTAGGAGCATGTGCATGCTGTTGTCACTGAGCCCGTTCAGCTTAATGGAACACAAGGCTTTCATACTCACTCTGGATCCTCCTAACCTTCTCTCGCCCTCTCCTCTCTGTTTGTCCAAGTTCTTGCTATGTATGAGAATGTTCTAAAGTGCCCCACGCCTGGCTGCTCGGGACGCGGCCATGTAAATAGCAACAGGAACTCCCACCGCAGGTGAGTGGCTGGAAGGGACGTGGAGAGAAGAAACTGGCGGCACTGTGGGGACTGATGTTCCAGTCTTTTTACACATTTTATACAGGGATTTAGATGGAGCCTTGCTTTCAGGAAGGAGAAGAGGGACTGACTTGTTTGTGTTGTGCTGAGCTTGACTGGATGATAGAAACACATAGCTCCAGGCTCAAATATTTTATTTGCACATTGGCATTTTGACATGCAGACTGGAGATTCAGGAATAAAATTCCCATCTGGAAGGAGGGACATGGTGAACTTTTGAAACCTACAAAAAAGCCTCTACAATTAATAAAATAAGCTAATATATCATATTTATTTAATTCTATTTAACTGACACTGTACATAATTCTAATATACAATTATGTATGTATTAGAAGCTGTTTGTTACACATTTATGCTCTCTTCATTTGTAAGTCGCTTTGGATAAAAGCGTTTGCTAAACGATTAAATGTAAATTTGAATGCTTCTAAAAATTCATAAAATAAATAACTTATTGATACTGTATATAATTCTAATCTAGAAGTATTATATATAATTGAATATATAATTTTTTTTGGTTTGTTATAAAACTGTAATGTTATAATGTTTTTACAATTACAAGATGAAACGGAGAATTTGGCCTTTCCAAATCTGAATTTTCTTAAGAATGAGAGCTCCACACATACAGTACAACACTTATGCAGTTAAGATGTGCCTCCATGTGCACATGGTGTACATTCAGACAGATGCAGTCTCCACCCGAAGTCGCTGCAGGCCATGTTATATGGAACAGCTCCTATGGGACACACACACTCACACACACATTATTAGAAGGGTTGAACTGAAGAAAACAAAATGTATAATAGGGGAATATAACAACCTTGTACATTACATATGGTTTGTCTACACATTCCTCATTGCATGGTTGTCATGGCAACTCAGCATAGTGACAGTCGTCCTTCTATCTGTCAGTCACCACTCACTCACTTTTTTCCCCCTTAAAATTCCATTCCTGTAAATGCACAAGTACCCTGTGCTTATACGCTTTATGTGTTTCTGAAATTGCAGAGCTTGTGTTTTTTTGTTTTGTCTCATTTGTTTATTTTTTATATTTTGAGAGTGACTGAATGGTTTCCGTATTACCCGAAGACAATAAGAAAATTGCAGACGATAAGAAGACAGTTTCCAACCATACAAAGGATTACAGAGAGAGAGAGATGACAGAAAAGTGTGAGAAAAAACAAACGGAGACGGAGATAGAGAGAGTAATGAGAGGAAGAAACAACAAGGGAGAAGGAGTGCGAGTGAGAAAGGAGAAAAAAGGAGAGCAAGGGAGCGTAGCTGGATGTTCTGAAGCTCAGTTTGCTGTAGTGTGTCTCTCTGAAATGACTGCGGTATCTCGCTGTGAGGAGCTTTCTGAAGCCAGCCAGCCAGAAATGCCCAGCAGATATCTGCAAAGCTTTGCCTTCATACTATAGAACTAGGCCACATGAAATGCATAATTCATACATAAATATCCCCATGTACCCCACACACGCATACCAGGATTTTGCAAACACGTTGGAAGTCTGTATTCAGAGAATGTCATAAAAAGCGGACTATTCTCTCTGACAGACTCGTCTCCATATGCTGGTATTATACATTCCCTCATATCTCACTTTGTTCTTCAACTTCTGCTATCTGCTAGGGCATGTGCGCGCGTTTGAGAGTGTGTGCACGTGTGTTTGTGTTTGTGTGTGTGTGTGTGTGTGTGTGTGTGTGTGTGTGTGTGTGTGTGTGTGTGTGTGTGTGTGTGTGTGTGTGTGTGTGTGTGTGTGTGTGTGTGTGTGTGTGTGTGTGTGTGTGTGTGTGTGTGTGTGTGTGTGTGTGTGTGTGTGTGTGTGTGTGTGTTTGTTTTTGTGGTTTACGAGGACTTTTGACCTGAATACGCACCAGCACTATGGGGACATTTGGGTTTATGAGGACAGAGGCCATGTCCTCATAAATCCGACAGCGTAGATGTCATTTACTACGTTCCAGACGCTCCCTCTCAAAGTTTGGCGCCATGTCCTTACATACCACAAAACCCTGAAATTTTACCATACACAGTGTATCCCTGATTTCGAGAGTGCGCCCCTGTAGCCAGGTCCTGGTATTACACCCGCGTCATCAAAAATTTGCATCTTTCACACAAGTGTATTATTTGGGGCCTGTGATTGGTCAGATCGATACCGCTAGGCGGGAAATCGCGAAAACAAGATGGCGCCAATGGGCGGAGCTTCAATCAGCTTTAGTGATTGGTCAGATCGGTACCGGTAGGCGGGAGATCGCGAAAACAAGATGGCGCCAGTGGGCGGAGCTTCAATCAGCTTTAAAATGTGTAGCAACTAATGCAAAATACTAATTATTTAAGTATTTTTGCCTGTAATTTATTAATTGTGCATTAAATATATGATAAATAAATAAATAAAATCCCGTTTATATTATGATAAGTACAACGTAATCAGAGGTGTAGTCATTCGTCGTCACGTCATTTCCTGTTTGGACTGGACAAACTCTGCACCTGAGAAGACATCTGTGGACCTGATGAAGGCAACTGTTATCCAAAAGGTAAGTTATAATGTTGTTTAATTGCTTCTCTAATAGCACGTGGGTCCGGTTGGCTTGTTTGTGCATGTTCTGTATGCTCTTCGCTGCTCGTTTTACAGTTAGAAAGCAGCTAGCGCGTGATGCTAACCGTGCTAGCGGACCTATAAGTTAGTGATTCTGTTTACAGACTGACATGAGGGAATCAGCGATGCTTGTCATTTTAAACTCGTTTTCGATTGCACTATATTTGTAACTGCTACCTTTTCTGATCTCATAAAATAGTCTAGCCATCATAATAACGCGTTGGCATGACTAACGTTTCAGTATGTGAAGGGGAGGCTATTTCACCCAGTACAGTATCCTGATATGCTACTGTTAATATTACTACAGTTATGCTTGCTTTAAACACATTAAGACACAAATATGTGCTCTTATTACTCCTGACTATAATAAAATATAGGCTACTCTGAATATTATTAGAACTCTGTTTGATTCAGTCTTATTAATACTGTCACTATTATTGCCTATAATATTAATTGTGAATGAAATCTATGAATGAATAGTTATTATCAATTAACATATTCCTTAAATATCATATAATAAAGTATTAAAATAACTTGAATGCTGTTTACCATAATTGATCAATTTATTTAAAACAAGCTTTTTGAATAATATGTCAAATGAAATGCAATGGTCGTGAGAGTCTTTTTCTATGCGCGCAGACACATGGGATGATGGCTGAAGTGAGTCAGTGAAGGAGAAGATCAAGATCTGGAAGAGGACATGCCGTTTACAGACACAGATGAGCTCCAGGGCAGATTCAGCAATCATTATAAAGGTGAGTTCAGGGTTTCCATGCATAAGCAGTGCCATGCGACCAGTGCTCCTCAGAAACAGATTATTTGCCACAGTTATCAGTCCCTGAATTATGATTGTGTGTGTAAGAAGTGAGTCACGATCACTTACTGTACATCTAGCACAGGCACAATGTCTCGTATCACTCTCATACATACACACACTTGAACTCAGTGCCGTCCAAATGTATCTAGTTACCAGTGTCCCAGTAAATCTAGTGTCCTCATAGACCAGTATTCTGTCAAACTTACACAACACACTCAGTCAAAGTCAAACATCAGGAACATGCTCTTATGATGTCCTCATAAAACTGTGTCCTCATAGACCAGGATTCTGTCAAACTTACACAACACACTGAGATTCTCCTGTCAAGTCAAACATCAGTAACATGCTCTTATGATGTCCTCATAAAACTGTGTCCTCATAGACCAGGATTCTGTCAAACTTACACAACACACTGAGATTCTTCTGTCAAGTCAAACATCAGTAACATGCTCTTATGATGTCCTCATAAAAGGGTGTCCTCATAAAACTGGTGTAAAGCTACACACAACCTGACACACTGTAATGAAAACACATGTAATGTGATGCATAAAAGCCGTGAACATTACCTTGTGGTAGCATTTAAATATTGAAATATTGATTTGAAAACTTTAACTTTGTAATCTTGTATATTATCTCAAATCAGTATTTCATGTGCAAATATTTATTGATAGGTAGCTGTGTATCAGGACCCTTATTATCCTGTCAGTTTATTTTGTATTAATTACTGACTGACTGTACATTATCCTTTATATATTCCATTTATAATGCTTTTTTTAAACTCTTAGGTGAAGTGTTTCTGTATGTAACGCTTAATTTCATATTTTCAGATGAGCCATAAGAGCCAGTGGTCATCAGGCAGTGATTGTGCTGCTCTGACTGTGGGACTAGACGAGGTAAGTGAGAGTTGTGCTGGAAGAGAACGAGCAAACGAAGCAGAGACATCTGTGAGATCTAGTGTTCACACATTTACACCACTGTTTCATGTCTAATGTTATGTTTTGTAGACTCTCAGTGAGGTTGAACCCTCCACTCTCGAAATGAAGAGTCCGTCCCCGTCCCAGTCAGAGGCCAGAGATGTACAGAAGGTATTGTTTTTTTGGAAATTAAATTAGGGATACAGCGATATGAACATTTGGGCCGATAACTGATCATTCTTTATATTCGAAAGCCGATATCTGATATATTAGCCGATGAATCTAAATCCAAAATTTGATATACTTTGAAAGCCTGATTACAAAAACGAAACGCACATCATTTAAAGCCAATGTCCCAAACACTTCAACATAAATCAAACATAATAGTACAGTGGCCTAATGTAAGATTCCTTAACTTTTAAAATGAATTTTACATTCATATTTCCAACTTTCTTTATAAAAAAATGACAACACTTTACAAAAAGGTTTCATCTTGTTAGTATTAGTTAACATGTACTAACAATGAATGAACAATACTTCTACAGGATTTACTTAACGTTTATCTTAACGTTAATCTCAACATTTTCCAAGACATTTTAGGATCCAGTGTTGTATCTGTTAATTTAATGCACTGTGAACGAACATGAACTCACATATTTTATTAACTCACATTAACAAAAGTTTTTCAATATGAAAAGCAATTTCACCAGATGTCTTGAATAGCTCTATTTGGAAATAATTAATCATTCTAGAATGATTGGTGTGATTTTGTAGGGGTTTGCATCTGCATAGAAAATAATAAATTGCAAGCAGAGATAAAAAAAATGAACAAAGATGTGAAATAAACAATGCCTCATATATTCCAGGTAAGTCTAACAGCATTTAGGTACAGAACTTGAGTAATCAACTGTAAAATAACACGGCAGAGTCTTTACATAGCCTGACTTCACAGAGGCCTGTACTGCAATGTCACTACCACAGATGGGTATGAATGATAAAGCAATACATTGTGCAGCCCTACAAGTTAATGTTCATGACTTTAATGCATCACATTACATGCATGTTCATTACAGTGTGTCAAGTGTGTGTGTGTCTTACACCTGTTTTATGAGGACACCCTTTTATGAGGACATCATAAGAGCAATGTCCTGATGTTTGACTTGACTGGAGAATCTCAGTGTGTTGTGTAAGTTTGACAGAATCCTGGTCTATGAGGACACTAGATTTACCGGGACACACATGGAATATTAGGATCGATACTGATAACCCATAATTCACAGCTCATTGTGGCTAATACCAATAGCGAAAACTATTTGTGCTTGTCAGATTAAATATAATCATTGAAGAAGTTGGTAAAAAATAGCAACCTCTGTTTGGCTTTCAATAAGTGATACTAAAATTATTATTTATTTGTCTTTTTTATATATTTTTACTACTTTTTTTTTCAGATGATAACTCTGAAGAATCAGATGAAACCTGAACAAGATACAGCAACTCTAAAGGTATCCAATAAGTTAATGTAATAACTCTGTTTCCTCAGAAACAGATTATTTGCCACAGTTATCAGTCACTGAATTATGATTGTGTGTGTAAGAAGTGAGTCACGATCACTTACTGTACATCTAGCACAGGCGCAATGTCTCGTATCACTCTCATACATACACACACTTGAACTCAGTGCCGTCCAAATGTATCTAGTTACCAGTGTCCCAGTAAATCTAGTGTCCTCATAGACCAGTATTCTGTCAAACTTACACAACACACTCAGTCAAAGTCAAACATCAGGATCATTTTCTTATGATGTCCTCATAAAACTGTGTCCTCATAGACCAGGATTCTGTCAAACTTACACAACACACTGAGATTCTTCTGTCAAGTCAAACATCAGTAACATGCTCTTATGATGTCCTCATAAAAGGGTGTCCTCACAAAACTGGTGTAAAGCTACACACAACCTGACACACTGTAATGAAAACACATGTAATGTGATGCATAAAAGCCGTGAACATTACCTTGTGGTAGCATTTAAATATTGATTTGAAAACTTTAACTATTTTGTAATCTTGTATATTATCTCAAATCAGTATTTCATGTGCAAATATTTATTGATAGGTAGCTGTGTATCAGGACCCTTATTATCCTGTCAGTTTATTTTGTATTAATTACTGACTGACTGTACATTATCCTTTATATATTCCATTTATAATGCTTTTTTTAAACTCTTAGGTGAAGTGTTTCTGTATGTAACGCTTAATTTCATATTTTCAGATGAGCCATAAGAGCCAGTGGTCATCAGGCAGTGATTGTGCTGCTCTGACTGTGGGACTAGACGAGGTAAGTGAGAGTTGTGCTGGAAGAGAACGAGCAAACGAAGCAGAGACATCTGTGAGATCTAGTGTTCACACATTTACACCACTGTTTCATGTCTAATGTTATGTTTTGTAGACTCTCAGTGAGGTTGAACCCTCCACTCTCGAAATGAAGAGTCCGTCCCCGTCCCAGTCAGAGGCCAGAGATGTACAGAAGGTATTGTTTTGTTTTTTGTTTTTGGAAGTCAAATTAGGGATACAGCGATATGAACATTTGGGCCGATAACTGATCATTCTTTATATTCGAAAGCCGATATCTGATATATTAGCCGATGAATCTAAATCCAAAATTTGATATACTTTGAAAGCCTGATTACAAAAACGAAACGCACATCATTTAAAGTCGGCATGAAATCAAATTTGACAAATCTTCTTTTTATATGTAATATTGTAGTGTTTATTATAAATGATTTATCTGTGCACTTCATTATTTTTTCAAAATTCATGTACCCTTATAATCTTTAATCAAATACATTACCCTTCCCTCCCCCCTTGAAAACGACCTCTCTTCTCTTTTGGTCATGTGCCATGGCGAAAGGGTGCGGCCAGAGCCCATGAGGGTGCGGCTATCGGTGTTTGTCTCGTTTCGCGGGAGGCTCATATAAATATGGTCTGATTCCTGCCTGAAAATTTAGCTGCTTGTCCTTGTTCTCGTCGCTGGGCTCCTCAATAGAAAAATCCTTCATGTGAGGGTAACGGTGGGGGAGTCCGCTGGAGAGAAATCCTCCACAACTGAATGTAAACTGGCATTCAAATCTGCCTCCATTTTGTTTGCAACGCCCAACCTCCAACGATCCAATCAATTCCCGAAGGACGAAATCAAGCCCCGCCCTACATTTTTTTCTAATTTCAGAAGCAGTTTCACTCGGATATACATCACAACAAGGAAAAAATGACAATCTCAACTTCCATTTCATGCCGACTTTAAAGCCAATGTCCCAAACACTTCAACATAAATCAAACATATACAGTAGTGGCCTAGTTTGAACCAGTGTAAGGTTTCTTAGCTTCTAAAATAAATTTTACATTCATATTTCCAACTTTCTTTATAAAAAAATGGCAATACTTTATAAAAAGGTTTCATCTTGTTAGTATTAGTTAACATGAACTAACAATGAATGAACAATACTTCTACATGATTTACTTCATGTTTATCTTACTTAACGTTAATCTCAACATTTTCCAAGACATTTTAGGATCCAGTGTTGTATCTGTTAATTTAATGCACTGTGAACTAACATGAACTCACATATTTTATTAACTCACATTAACAAAAGTTTTTCTCTGTTAGTTCATGTTAGTTAATGCAATAACATATGTATTGTGAAGTTTTACCAAAACATCTATTGCCTTAATAATAATAATAATAATAATAAATCAAATGAAATTAAAATGTTATTAGACAACATTAAACTTAAAATGAAATGGCCTAAAGAGCTGAAGGAACACCCCTAAACCTGAGGCTTTGTTAGATGGTTTTAGCTCAACGGAACACAACCTATATATGATAAATTAGATATTTATACAAAATAAACACAATATTACAACTTATACTTGCACAAAATCATGCACAGATTAACTTGAGCTATTATTAATAGTAATCAACTATTACATAGTGAAACTCCTGTTGTGGATGCGCTCCTCCCAGGACAACACGCTGAAACACAGCAACTAAACCCAAAGAATTCACGACGTTTTTAATGCAATAGTTTGCTCATTATAGTGTTATGTATATATGACAGTCCCAATCATAATTAATGTTTTGCTGACCACCGGTGTGGCCTACAGTGAAGTGTTTACTGTAGCACTCATTAACTCAGCCAAATGCATCCTATATGAGATAAATCAGATATATAACAAAAATAAAAAATATTACAACTTACAATTCCACAAGCGAACTCTCCCTGTAACAATGCGCTGATTTCACAGATTTGTGATTCAAACATTTCAAAACCATCACGGTGAACAGCGCACATCTGAAGCTGAAGGAAGAAATCCATTATTTATTAGTGTTAATATAGCGGCCTAATTTTCTTATCGGATTGACAACGATAACATCAATGAGCATTTATTTTCATGCATCCCTGATTGGTTATGACCATATATTTATAGGGTTTTAACTTTATACTTGATTACAACTTATGTCACAGTGTTTTAAATCTTAAGTCACTATTCATCTCATTAATTTGATCAGTATTAATACTGAGTGGTTTGAAATGTCCCATCATACCTGAATTAGTTTGGCGTCATCAGCCTTCTTTTGCTCAAGTATATCATTGATAATGTAATGTTTTAATTTTATGTTTTATGACAGTGATCAGTCAGTGTTAATGGAGTCAAGTATCTGTGCTGCTTCATTTGGAGAATCTCTGAATCCTTTGTCTCTAATAGATGTTTATTTTTTCTTTCTTTGCCTTGCTTTCAGGTGAGCCCTGAGAAGGAACAATCATCATTGGAGGATCAAGACTGTGTTGAGATGGTAATAAAAAGAGCATTGCATCATTTTAGGAAATGCTAGTCTAGAAAGAACTTTTTCACATCATCTTTGGGGCTGTTTTACACCTGGTCATTTCATTGTCAAAACAATTCCATTTACACTTGGCCACATAAATGTGTCTTCACAAAACGGACATAAATCCGATCTTCAATTCCCGCGCTATATCAGATTTAACGGTGTTCACGTCATCGAAAGCTACCGCTATGAGCAGCATTTTTTGTATCATCAGCTAATTTTAAGATCAATAGGAGAGAGAGTAGCATCAGCACTGGTAAAATCATTTATTCTCACTACTTTTAATGAAGATGACTGTGTGTTGAGCATCTGCGACTTACTTTAATTTATTTTTAGTTTGTATTTTGTGCATCAGCATGCTGAAGAGATCCTCAGCTACTCATCTGCAGTGATGCGTGTTGCAGAAGCGCTGTCATATCTCACTATAACGTGTCATATAGCCTAAAATACGCTCTCACCTGTTTATTATTTGGCATTTTTGGGAGGAGTAAAATTCATAGTGTTACCATTAATTACCTTTACTCTAGTGACCGACCACAGTCTAATCTGTCCCTCCACAGTTTGAACCAAAAGAACCGAAAATATTTTTACGCCTCATAATAACATAAATTGTCTTTGTGTTTTGCGCAATTGCTTTGGTAAAGCATCTCTCAAACATACTAAAATCAAAAGCACAATATGGCTCAATGCCCTTATCAAATCGCAAAAGACGATAAGAAAGTAAGTCTGTAGTCTGTTGTGCTGCGTGTTTCAAACTGAAGAGCACACTTTGCTCGCTCGATCAGCTCATGATCTGGCTTTTTCCATGCCTCGTTTCACAGGGAATGAATGCAGTGAACTCCATCTCTGCATGTGCCATAAGTTTAACATGCATTTGGGAACGCAACCAGCACCAGTTACTCTCTATTTTCACATTCGCATTATATCCACATTTTTTGTAGTAATACAATTTTTCAATAAGATGCGTTTATAAACCTGTTTTCACTTAAACTGCAGGTTTCTGCCAGTATAACAGCTTAAGTGAAGAAAATAAGAAAGTATTATAACCTCTTATTGTAAAATAATATACTCATTATAAAATATTAATTTTTCATTGACAGTATTAGTATATCACTGTCTAGGCGATAATTCTAATAATAGTGATCTTAGTGAAGTATTATAGTTGTTATTAATATGATTATTATTATTAAACGGTGCCATTTGTCATGTTTCATAAATGACTTCTCAATACAGGTTAAACTGAAGATGTTCTTGTTTTAAATGTCTCTTTTTCTTTAAGATGAGATCAGTATGACGGACTCTGATGCCAGTGATCCTGATGAAAGCGGTTCTGAAGGTGATGTTCCTGCTGGAGCTGCAGGCGTCTCCAGTAATGTTGGTATGTGTCAACTAATGATGGGTACACACCAAAAGATTTTACATCTTATAAGATTTTCAAAATGTGATGGACCACAAACATGAGGACAAAAAATCCTAGATTTAACCGTTTTGCTCATATAGTGTGTGGTGTGCCATGATGTGAAAAGACCGTTAGGGTTGGGTATCGTTTAAATTTTAACGATTCCGATTCTGCTTATCGAATCCGGTTCTTAACGATTCTTGGTTTCGATTCCAATATTTATTGGAGAGAAAAAAGAGAGCAAATACTTTTTTCTACCTTTTATTCTTGTTACATTTAGGCTATTACCAGTAAAACTGTGACAATGCATCTTAATTTACAATATACTATATATATATATATATATATATATAACACTTTAAGGAATTATAGACTCGACTCGTATTAATTGTCTGATGTATTTATTCATGATCTCTATTTTAAACAAAACTGGTTCTCATTTTATCCAGAATTATGCGGCTCTAGTTTGTCTTTCTTGCATGTGATACAATTCGCTGTATTTTCATCTTTTTTTGAAAAGCTTAACCAAACTTTCGAAAGTCTGCTGCGCTCCGCCATCGTAAATATAACGTACAGCGCATGTGCGGCAGGCAGGTCCTGGCAGATCAATACAACTGTAAACAAATGCTCACTGCCATTCACCTCGCGCATGTGAGCATCACCAAAGTAAGGAATCGATAAGCGGAATCGAAGTGTGCGCGACTTATCGAATCCCCGGTTTTTGGCATTTTGGAACCGGTTCTAGATACCCAACCCTAAAGACCATGCAACCAGAGTCTCGACTGTTAACACTCTAGAGACCTCAGAATAAGCATGGCGGACGATATGCAGGAAGCAATTGCGATGATAGTGTTTGGAAATGTTTTACACAACACGTTGTGTAAACATTTGCGCCACAAATCAACAAGCTGATCCTCCATCTCTGCTGTCCACATCAATTTCAGTTTGTGCTGCGCCATGACTGCGTTTCTTATGCTTCCGTCTTCCTTCATCTCGCTTTCTGATTGGATATGGTTTCCTTTCACGTGATAATCTCCAGAGCATGCGCGTGTTTGTCCTCGGGCTTCCCCCCACATTTCAGGATTTCTGATCGTAAATATTCCACATGTTGAATATTTGCGATTCGCGATCAGGTCGGCTCTGACGTTCTTCCGATCAGGTTCGGACACTCTTAACACACCTCACACCAAGGGAAAATCTGATAAGATAATCTATAACCATCAAGATAATCGGGACACAGCTAGGATTTTCAGAAGGGGGAAATCAGCCCAAAATCAGCCTGATTATCTTTTGGTGTGTACCCAGCATAACAAGTTTGTGTTTATGAACATGTTTATTATTATTTTAAACCAATATATATTGTAGTGCAATTTTACGTTAGTATTTTCACCAAAGAAAAATGGTTTTAAGCCAGTTATATTCACTGAACAAAATTATAGATCTAAGTTCTAAGACTTTTTCTATTTACCCAAAAGGCCTGTTTCTCTCAAATATTGTTCACAAATCTGTCTAAATCTGTGTTAGTGAGCACTTCTCCTTTGCCGAGTTAATCCATCCATCTCACAGGTGTGGCATATCAAGATACTGATTAGACAGCATGATTATTGCACAGGTGTGCCTTAGGCTGTCCACAATAAAAGGCCACTCTAAAATGTGCAGTTTTATCACACAGCACAATGCCACAGATGTTGCAAGTTTTGAGGGAGCGTGCAATTGGCATGCTGACAGCAGGAATGTCCACCTGCTGTTGCCCGTGAATTGAATGTTCATTTCTCTACCATAGCCGTCTCCAAAGGCTTTTCAGAGAATTTGGCAGTACATCCAACCGGCCTCACAACCGCAGACCGTGTGTAACCACACCAGCCCAGGACTTCCATATCCAGCATCTTCACCTCCAACACCGTTGAGGCCAGCCACCCGGACAGCTGCTGCAACAATCGGTTTGCATAACCAAAGAATTTCTGCACAAACTGTCAAAAACCGTCTCAGGGAAGCTCATCTGCATGCTCATCGTCCTCATCGGGGTCTCGACCTGCAGTTGGTCGTTGTAAACGACCTGCGTGGGCAAATGCTCACATTCGATGGCGTCTGGCACTTTGGAGAGGTGTTCTCTTCACGGATGAATACCGGTTTTCACTGTACAGGGCAGATGGTAGACAGCGTGTATGGCGTCATGTGGGTGAGCGGTTTGCTGATGTCAACGTTGGGAATCGAGTGGCCCATGGTGGGGTTATGGTATGTGCAGGCGTATGTTATAGACAACCAACGCAGGTGCATTTTATTGATGGCACTTTGAATGCACAGAGATACCGTGATGAGATCCTAAGGCCCATTGTTGTGCCATTCATCCACAACCATCACCTCATGTTGCAGCATGATAATGCACGGCCCTATTCTGCAAAGATCTGTACACAATTCCTGGAAGCTGAAAACATCCCAGTTCTTGCAGGGCCAGCATACTCACCGGACATGTCACCCATTGAGCATGTTTGGGATGCTCTGAATCGGCGTATACGACAGCGTGTTCCAGGTCCTGCCAATATCCAACACAGCCATTGAAGAGGAGTGGACCAACATTCCACAGGCCACAATCAACAACCTGATCAACTCTATGCGAAGGAGATGTGTTGCACTGCGTGAGGCAAATGATGGTCACACCAGATAATGACTTGTTTCCAGACCCCCTGAGACCACACAAAACTGCACATTTTAGAGTGGCCTTTTATTGTGGCCAGCCTAAGGCACACCTGTGCAATCATCATGCTGTCTAATCAGTATCTTGATATGCCACACCTGTGAGGTGGATGGATTATCTCGGCAAAGGAGAAGTGCTCACTAACACAGATTTAGACAGATTTGTGAACAATATTTGAGAGAAATAGGCCTTTTGTGTACATAGAAAAAGTCTTAGAACTTTTAGTTCAGCTCATGAAAAATGGGGGCAAAAACAAAAGCGTTTAGAATTGTTCATAGTGTATGTATATATATATCATACTATAGTGTGCCAGTAGATAATATCAAATTACATTTCTAAACATTCCTTTTGCCATTAATTGTAAAAATCAGTTATCAATAATCAGATATTATTATAAATAACAATTTTTCTAGAACAAAATGAATGGAATCAGTACCAAACCAATAAGTTTATCATGTTCATGTTGGTCAAAAACTTTGAAAAGGAGATGTTTAACACAACATTCCATCTCCAGAATAATGTTTTGAATGTCATTTGAAATGTAATTTTTAGAGATCAGATGTATAACCAGTTTTAAGTTCTAGATGCAGGTTTGAGTTACATCTGAGTTTCTGATCTGTCTATAACTGATTTCCTACAGGTGTTCAGAAGATGCCTATCGAGAAACCACTGAAGTTCCTCAAGGTACCTGAGG
The DNA here is from genome assembly GCF_964197995.2 of Scardinius erythrophthalmus. NCBI lineage: Eukaryota > Metazoa > Chordata > Actinopteri > Cypriniformes > Leuciscidae > Scardinius > Scardinius erythrophthalmus. The sequence goes on from NC_138231.1 coordinate 39,784,983, forward strand.
TTTAAATCTGAATATGACTACCATTGTAAGTACATGAGCTCTCATATAGTTAGAGTTTACTAAAGCATGTATTCTTCTGTACAGAGAATGAACATGAGGCAGGAATTGAAAACCTTGTGGAAAGGACAAAAAGTGTGCTGGTCAAATGCTGAAGTTACAACTGTAATTGAACATTTTAAGGCACATACACTCACCTAAAGGATTATTAGGAACACCATAGTAATACTGTGTTTGACCCCCTTTCGCCTTCAGAACTGCCTTAATTCTACGTGGCATTGATTCAACAAGGTGCTGAAAGCATTCTTTAGAAATGTTGGCCCATATTGATAGGATAGCATCTTGCAGTTGATGGAGATTTCTGGGATGCACATCCAGGGCACGAAGCTCCCGTTCCACCACATCCCAAAGATGCTCTATTGGGTTGAGATCTGGTGACTGTGGGGGCCATTTTAGTACAGTGAACTCATTGTCATGTTCAAGAAACCAATTTAAAATGATTCGAGCTTTGTGACATGGTGCATTATCCTGCTGGAAGTAGCCATCAGAGGATGGGTACATGGTGGTCATAAAGGGATGGACATGGTCAGAAACAATGCTCAGGTAGGCCGTGGCATTTAAACGATGCCCAATTGGCACTAAGGGGCCTAAAGTGTGCCAAGAAAACACCCCCCACACCATTACACCACCACCACCAGCCTGCACAGTGGTAACAAGGCATGATGGATCCATGTTCTCATTCTGTTTACGCCAAATTCTGACTCTACCATCTGAATGTCTCAACAGAAATCAAGACTCATCAGACCAGGCAACATTTTTCCAGTCTTCAACTGTCCAATTTTGGTGAGCTCGTGCAAATTGTAGCCTCTTTTTCCTATTTGTAGTGGAGATGAGTGGTACCCGGTGGGGTCTTCTGCTGTTGTAGCCCATCCGCCTCAAGGTTGTGCGTGTTCTGGCTTCACAAATGCTTTGCTGCATACTTCGGTTGTAACGAGTGGTTATTTCAGTCAAAGTTGCTCTTCTATCAGCTTGAATCAGTCGGCCCATTCTCCTCTGACCTCTAGCATCAACAAGGCATTTTCGCCCACGGGACTGCCGCATACTGGATGCTTTTCCCTTTTCACACCATTCTTTGTAAACCCTAGAAATGGTTGTGCGTGAAAATCCCAGTAACTGAGCAGATTGTGAAATACTCAGACCGGCCCGTCTAGCACCAACAACCATGCCACGCTCAAAATTGCTTAAATCACCTTTCTTTCCCATTCTGACATTCAGTTTGGAGTTCAGGAGATTGTCTTGACCAGGACCACACCCCTAAATGCATTGAAGCAGCTGCCATGTGATTGGTTGATTAGATAATTGCATTAATGAGAAATTGAACAGGTGTTCCTAATAATCCTTTAGGTGAGTGTATAACCAAAGGAAAACTGGCCACACTGACTGAATGCCAGCAGTGTAAGACCGCTGAGGATCCTTTCCGTGGGTTTTCAATTTCTGCCTCACTCTCATTCTCTGTACAGAATAATACATGCTTTAGTAATCTCTAAACACATGAGAGCTTTTGTACTTACAATGATAGTTGTATTCTAATGACACTATACTCTTCTAGAGCTGATGTACAGCCCAAACTAACTTTGTTGAATACTTTTCCTGTTATCTCTGTAATTCTGCTTTGAAACTTGACAATTCTGTTTACATTTTCTGGAAATAACAGAATTGTCTTTAGGTAAACCGTCCCTTGTAAGTCGGTTTCTCTACATGTTGCAGCATTTATTGCATGTTGAGTGAGTTCATTTTATACATTTCAAAGCCTGTTTAATGACGTCTTTAAATTGTGCCTGTTTCCAAGGGCTGTTTTGTCAATCTTTTCGAAGTTTTGAATGGTTCATCTGCTTGTCATTTTAATATGTCAAAACAGTAATGATACTGTATGCTTTCTGAAAGATCACACAGTTGTGCAAGTTTTATTGACCATGTTTTTAAGTTTGTGGATGTCACTTTCCCCTTAAAATGGTATGTCATGATTGTATTACATGGTAAAACTGAAAAAACTCAATGTTTATGATGATATTATTGAAGTCATAATTAAAGCACTTCTAAAACACCTCTGTCCCTGTAATGTTGCAAGTTGTTTTGTGTATTGTATTTGAGATCCGGTACTCTTAAATCACCTTAGTCTTGGTAATACACCGTGTTGTCAGGTTTGTGTGTGTGTGTGGGCATGTACCATTAAACACACTCGTCCTTATAATGTTGGATTATGCAGTTGTGTATTGTGTTTAAGATCCAGTCCTCTTAAATCACCTTAGTCTTGGTAATACACTGTGTTGTCAGGTTTGTGTGTGTGTGTGGTCATGTACCAGTAAAACACATTGGTCCCTGTAATCCACTGAAATGACATATTTAGTGTATTGTAAAAAGAGTGTCCTCATAATCAAGTCGGGCCCCAAAAATCACAATTATGTCATAGGCGGGAACATTTTAGGATGGGCGGGAATGTCCTTGTGTACCACCAAAATATCATATGGTAATATTTTCTGTTCTGTTGTGTGTATAGAACATTTGAAGTCAGATTTGCGATCTGCAGATTAAAACAAAATTTTT